>NC_134483.1:74593519-74951665 GCF_040206685.1 Ascaphus truei | reverse complement strand
CCAGAGTTGTCACAATCTTCAAAGGTGGGGACAAAAACACTGTCTCAAACTAAAGGCCAATCTCTCTTCTCCCAATACTATCCAAAGTCAAGGAAAAACGTGTCCACTCCCAATTAAGCGATTACTATACCAAGACAAATTTCCCTAGCCAATTCCAATCTGACTTCTGCCCCAAACACTCCACCGTAACTACCCTGCTAAAAGTTTGCAATGAAATCCAGTGTGTACTGGAATGGGGACAACTCACTGGTGCAATATTCCTAGATTTTGCAAAGACTTTTGATACTGTTGATCATGCTATCCTGCTTAACAAACTCCAGAGCTCTGGAATAGGGGAGCATGCTTTAAACTGGTTTCAGTCCTACCTATCAGGTAGATCCCAACATGTGTCCATCTCAGGCTCTAACTCCAACCCCCTGGATATCAACTGTGGTGTCCCGCAAGGCTCTGTTCTTGGGCCCCTACTCTTCTCCGTGTTCATCAATGATCTTCCCACAGCTTGTAGGAAGCTTCAATACACATGTATGCAGATGACACAATCCTATATGCACACAGCCATAGCCTCTCTGACCTTGAATACATACTTCAGTCTGACTTTTTGAGACTCGAAAACTGGATTTCCCAAAACAAACTGTTTTTAAACACTGACAAGACTGTAACAATGGTATTTGGGACCAAGACTAAATTTGTAAAGCTTCCAGGGACTGAACTCTAGATCAGAACTAATGCTAACCCTAACCCCTGTCACTAGTTTTAAATACCTGGGCATATGGTTTGATTCCCATTTAACATTTGTGATGCACATTGATACCCTGACATCCAAAACCTATGCCAAACTAGGTGTACTTTACAGGAACAAATTGTAACGTGTAGCTCCCCACAAACGAAGCATGATGTAGTACTGAGGTAGGGAATTGAGTAACGCCAACCCACAGCCACGCGGGCGCGCCTAGAATGTAGATTGGTCGTGCAAGCCAGGTCAGGAGTATAGACGTGAGAGTAATAGAGGGTACTTGCCAGGTCAGGATTGGAGAGTATCAGATCGTCGGGGTATATAGCCAGGTTCAGGATTGGAGAGTATCGGATCGTCGGGGTACATAGCCAGGTTCAGGATTGGAGACTAGCGGATCGTCAAGGTGCATAGCCAGGTTCAGAATTGGAGACTGGAGGAAGGTAGGGATCAGGGTATAAATCCGGATCAGGAGTAGAGAGGTGCGGAGTCCAAGGTACGTAGCATGGTCAGGCAGCGGCAAGATCAACAGGCAAGGCAAACAGGGCAAGGCATGAGAAACAGGAACAGGATGCAGCAAGATACAGCGTCACACAAAACTATGCTCAGCAATGAGAGTCTGGAGCAAGAGGGTATAAAGGGAGATCCTCCAATGAAGAGCCAGGGCGGAACCAGGAAACCGAATCCTATAGGCTGCTGGTGCACACAGGTGTGCCCTATGATGCAGCCTGATCAGTAGCGGAGGCAGGATTGAGCGCGCGCCGACCCACGAGCGTCACAGAGGTCGGGGGCGGAGACAGGTGCGTAAGTCACTCCCACGCCCGTCCTGTCCATCGGCGAGGTGGAGACTGGGGCGTGTTTCAAGAGGGGAGGCAGGATGAGCGCACTCGCCGCACGCCAGAACAAGGGGCGGACGGGCAGACAGGCCGCGCAAGATCCACACGCGCGTAACGGGCCCGTGAGACTGCGCATCTGGGTGTCCGTGGTGGCAGGTGTTTCCAGGTGAAGAGATGGTTTCCAGCCGCCAGGATGGCGGATCCTCACACAAATCCTCCCTAAGTCTGCTGGTCAGAAAGCGTATCGCACATCAGATGCCAATGCCAATTATCGACTATGGAGACATAGTATATGGCTCGGCACCCCAAACCCACCTTAGCAAACTTGACACCCTCTACAATTCAATATGCTGTTTTGTTCTCCAATGCAACTACAACACACATGACTGCGAAATGCTCAAAGAACTAGATTGGTCATCACTTGAGTCTAGGCGCAATGTTCACCTTTCCTGCCTTGCCTTCAAATACTTTCTGGGTCTGCTGCCCATCTATCTGAACAAGCTGCTCACCCCTACCACATGCAGCACTTATCATCTGAGATCAGACTCCAAAAGACTGTTCATGGTCCCAATACTCAACAAAGTATCCAGCCGTCCCTTCTTCTCTTACCATGCACCACAAAACTGGACCAACCTACCGGAGACTGTCACATCCACCACCAGTTTAAGTTCTTTCAAAGCTAAGGCTGTCTCACATTTTAATCTGGTCTGTAACAGTTATATACGCCTATAATATATATTATCTCTAACTGTGTATGCAATGTCTTGTATATAATGTATACCATGTTCACTTATGTAACTGTATTTGTAACCATGTATTATTTGTCTTAACTCTGTGCCCAGGACACACTTGAAAACGAGAGGTAACTCTCAATGTATTACTTCCTGGTAAAATATTTTATAAATAAATGAACCATCCATCTCAGGGGAGCCTCCACAGAAGCAGGCATGTCTGAGATAGACAAACAGAGACATCAACACCAGAATAGCTCTAGAGGGTTCTGTTTGCATTGTCTGCAAGCCTGAGCACAATGCCAATATACTCCATGCCTAGCCCCATTCCGGACCATCCCCACTCCCTCCTAAGTCTGCAATGTTCATAATACGTTTAAGAAAATGTATGCTTGGCTTTTTCTTTTGCTGTATTGTTTACTTTAATGCATTTGTTCTGTGGCTGGAGTCTGGTGTGATTGTCATACAAGTATTTTTATTATTTTAAATGGAAATGGGTTAGGTGGGCTATAGTTACTTAGTACTTTAACCCCTTACTAACTATGGCAGCTATTAAGGCATAAATAGTGAATGCCTTCATCACCACTTTGGTTAATAAGATTTAAAATATATTTCTCAATTCAAGATGCAAAGTGTCTATTGCAATTCAATATATTCCTAGCATCTTCGATAGGAATTGAGCTGCATTGTTAAACGGAAATACTGTCATTTGTCTGTTTTCCTCACTAAGTATTTTCTTTATATCCAATGCTACTTTAACCCAATCCTTACTGCACTTCTTTCTGGCATACTCTGTAGAAGAGGTTATCCACTTTTATTTTATTATGTGCTGTATAAATACTATTATCTGACTTCTAAAACTTTGTATAGCTTTCCATATAAATGCTGATGGGACATCTCAGGTGTCATTATTTAAATACTATCCACCTATTATGCTTTGTATGTTAGAAACATTATCCAATTTAGAAGCACAGCTGGGACTCACACTATTTGCTGTATAATTTGCATTTTATTATGGAAACCTTTGCACATGGGAAAAAAAATTGAGAGCACATTGCTAGTATTATCTAAATTTGTTTCCAGATTAGCCTAAACCTGCATATCACATATTGAATTCTACAATATATGCAAAATCTGTGAATATGTTTTGTACTGCTATTTTAAGAAAATAGTTCAAAGACCAGTGATCTTTATTTCTTGAAGGACATTTTCTAGAAAATACCGAATAGACCCAAAAGGTTGAAACAGCTGTCTGGCTACCGCTTCTCGGCCTTTTGGCTAAGATCGAGTGTATGGTCTGTCCTTCCTAGGATGGACGTTGTAGAAATACACTTGATTCGATGGTCAAATTGGCCAGAAAGAGGAACTAGTAAGCCCAGGCTTTTTTAGTTCGTTGCACCCCAGGGATGGTAAACCTGGTGGAGTACATTGGTCGCTGCACCTTCGGGTTGTGAGGAACAGGAGACGGAGTTGGGACACTAGGCTTCGGCTGAAGACCCACTGGAACTCGGACCCTTTTGCCTTGCCTTCTGACCGAGAAGAGAACGAGCAAGAGGAGCCTGATTCTTCGGATGAAGACTCCATGTAACATGCCAGACATCTTCTGGGTCCTCGTTGCTGAAGACACACTGGATAGATCAAGGACTGGACCGATCTTTGGAGAGGACTGTCACAAGTAGGGAGCACCTGGTACCCTCTGTGGACCACGAGGCACTTTTTTTTCACTATCACCGGCCGGGCTTACAAAAAGAAGAAAAAAAATAGGGTTAATGTCATGATATTTCAGGAAAATACTGCACTATCTTCAAATAACCTGAGGTTACTTAAGTTTTTGGAGTTACTCACATCCAGACCCAAAAATAGGGTTTTTGGAGAAGAGGGAGACCAAATTAGAAGAGGGTCCTTTACTTATATATCTCCACTTGGTGAAATACATGTTAACACACTGGAAATACTTGGGAAATATGCAAATTTAAATCATTTGAATATATTTTACATATTAAAATCTACATATATTCCAGGTACCTCAGGTGTGTACACCTTTATCTCCTAAGTAGAGCATATGTTCATCTATTTGGAGGTATATAAGTCAATGGGCTGTCTCCTAAAATTATCTCTATCCTTTCCAGCAAAAGCTCTTTCAGGGTTCAGCTGGTTATAACGCCATAGTTAGATATTATTATTATTATTTTGTAAATAAACAGAGTGACAATACCATATAAGGGCAAACGAGCAAACCGTTATAAAAACTAATAAGGGCCCTCCTCATGCAAGTATACAGTTTAGAAGGAATTAGGGACTTTGTTGAAACAAAAGGTAAAGTGGCTGCTCATTGTGAGACGGACTGTGCCTCAGGGTGGAATATGGTCAAGCCGCACAGCTGATCCCATCAAGGTTTGGTGGTGTGGATGTTAGGGGTGTTAGATAGCGTGAAGTTTGGTGCAGCCGCACAGCAATAGGGTGAAAGCCAAATAGGCTTCCTTGAAAAGGTGAGTTGTCAGGGAGTTTTCTAAATGTCTGAAAGCTAGGGGAGAGTCTTATGGTACATGATAGAGAAGTGGCACAGTGAGTGAGGTAGATGAGTCTGGCAGCAGCATTTTCGATGCATTGGAGCTGGAGCAGGTGGACAAGGAATGCCAGCTAGGAGGGGATTGCATTATAAAGACGAGACAAAATGAGTCAGTGAATTAGGATTTTAGTTATCATGAATGAGATAAGGGCGTATCCTAATGATATTTTGAAGATGGAGATGACAGGACTTAGGGAGTGATTGAATGTGAGGAATGATACTATAGAGAGGGCTGAGTCAAAGATGAGCCCTAGGAAGCGAGTTTAGGGTGTTGACATTGTGGTATTATTCACAGTGGGGGAGTGTGTGGGTGTAGTGGTAGCATGTGAAGATGGGAAGGAGTATCAGTTCTGTTTTTGACATGTCACGTTTCGGGTAACGGTGGGACATGTAGGAGGAGATAGCGGAGAGACAGTTTGTGACACAGGACAAGAGAGGGGGATAGGACAGGGGAGAAGAGATACATTTGGTGTCATTGGCATAGAGATGATACTGAAAGACAAAAGATTGTATTAGTTCACTAAGAGAAGAGGGCCAAGGACAGAGCCTTGTTGGGCCCTAACTGAAAGAGGGAGTGAAGAGAACCAATAGAGGGCAGCATCATGGAGGACAATGGAGTGGAGATTGTGCAGAAGGGGATGATCAACAATGTCAAAGGCAGCAGAGAAATCTGGGAGAATTATTTGGGTGAAGTAACCCTTAAACTTAACTCTGAGTACATAGTGTACTATGTACTCACAGTTAAGTTTAAGGGTTACTTCACCCAAATCTCCCGGATTTCTCTGCTGCCTTTGACACTGTTGATCATCTCCTTCTGCACAATCTCCACTCCATTAGTAGGTCATTGATCACTTTATTTAGTGCTGTCTCAGTGGACTGTAGAGGATAGAGGATGGAAATCAGATAGCAGGGAGTTGGAGGAGAGAAAGTGAGTCAATCAGATATAAGCCACTCAAATAGTTTGGAGACAAAAGGGAGAAAAAAGATGGGGCAGTAGTTAGAGGGAGGCTGGGTCACGAGAGGGTTACTTTAACATGGGCATGATGAGTGCATGTTTAAAAAAAGATGGGAATATACTAGAGTTGTGAGGGAGGTTAAAAAGGTGGGTTAGGGTAGGGCTTAGTGTGCCAGAGAGGAAGCGAAGGGATAGAATCAAGGAGGAAGGACGTATGGTGAGATGCTGAGAGGAGCATGAAGACCTCATATTCAGTCACAGGGGGAAATGGAACAGGTGGAAAAATAGGATGCGCTTCTAATCACCTTAATACATGATATTTATAATATAATGCATATATTCACTTATCACTATATCAGATCTCAGCAGTCGACTTGAGAAGAATCTATACCTTCATATATAGTTATCATGCAAAACAATATATGTGATAAAGAGTGACCAACATATATAAAACGGGACTTTCCCAATTCATTAGTGATAGGTTACTAATGGTGAATATAAATTTGAATCAACATAAAAACTGCTGCTCTAGAGGCCCAATAGAAACATCCTAGTCGTTTTTCACAAATCTTCTCACAAAAATGGAGAGGGCAGGTTTCCAGCTCCGATATTCAGCATACAAAAGAAAAGTGTGTACACACATACACACACACACACACACACACACACACACACACACACACACACACACACACACACACACACACACACACACACACACACACACACACACACACACACACACACACACACGTAGGATATTGCATGGATGGTTCCTTTCAAATGTGAACTTACATATTTGAGCACTTAACCATGCATACTGTATACAGAAATAACATGGTGGTATCAGAACTCTTTGGTTAACACAGATTCCCAGCAAGCTCAAACTCCCACACCCACCACAAAGTGAATATATATTTATGTCAACCAGAGAGCTACTGAGCGTGGCAATTGTATATAACAAGAGACAGGGGGTGCCCAATGCTGCATCCAATTGACAAAACATATAAAGTAAAATACTTCAATAATAATAATTGGTTATTTAGTTAACCCTTTGGCCAAAGGCGTCATAAGCCTGCATACCAACGTCAAGGTATAACCAAAATAATGCAGGTCCTACACTACACTGTGAACCCTTCCTTTTACCTCTGTGAGAGGGGAATGACCATAATGGGTCTTGTTCCTGCAGCAAGTGAAATGACCTTCCAAGTTAAAAGGGTGAAGGAGGAGGAGTGAGCTCTGGGGGAGGTGCCACAGCCTCCAATTGACTGCTAGCAGTCAGACATAGGTTAACACAGATTCCCAGCAAGCTCAAACTCCCACACCCACCACAAAGTGAATATATATTTATGTCAACCAGAGAGCTACTGAGCGTGGCAATTGTATATAACAAGAGACAGGGGGTGCCCAATGCTGCATCCAATTGACAAAACATATTATTTTGGTTATACCTTGACGTTGGTATGCAGGCTTATGACGCCTTTGGCCAAAGGGTTAACTAAATAACCAATTATTATTATTGAAGTATTTTACTTTATATGTTTTGTCAATTGGATGCAGCATTGGGCACCCCCTGTCTCTGTGTTAACCTATGTCTGACTGCTAGCAGTCAATTGGAGGCTGTGGCACCTCCCCCAGAGCTCACTCCTCCTCCTTCACCCTTTTAACTTGGAAGGTCATTTCACTTGCTGCAGGAACAAGACCCATTATGGTTATTCCCCTCTCACAGAGGTAAAAGGAAGGGTTCACAGTGTAGTGTAGGACCTGCATTATTTTGGTTATACCTTGACGTTGGTATGCAGGCTTATGACGCCTTTGGCCAAAGGGTTAACTAAATAACCAATTATTATTATTGAAGTATTTTACTTTATATGTTTTGTCAATTGGATGCAGCATTGGGCACCCCCTGTCTCTTATCAGAACTCTTTGCTCAGAAAGTGATATCACCGCAGCTTCTCTGAAATGAACAGCATTGTCTGCAGGTCTCTCAGCTGTCCTCCCTCTCCAGTCTGCTAGTAAATCAACTCCACAAGTTTCACTTTTCAGCTTCATCAGGACTTTGACAATTTGGACGCAAGGAAAACATTTGATACTACTCTACTTGCTAACTGATTGGTTATTTTAAACAGTTAACCACTACTAGTCTCTTATATTCTTGAAAGAAAGCATATATGATAATACAAAAAAAAACTGAACTGGCATTTCAAAACATTACATTTAGCAAAAATATAGGTTTATACAAATATATTCATAATACAAAATACATAATACAAAAGTTATGCAAATTGTTATAAAAATAGTAACCATATTGTGCAAAGAATTTAATTTTATCACAATTCTTACAAAAAATGGTTAGGAATACCAAATCTATTACACAATTATTTAACATTTTGATATATCCAATAAAAATGAGAACTGCCTAAACAATACATAAATTACCTCAATATATTCTAAAACTACAATTATTGGGCAGAGAAGAAGCGAAAATAAAACAGAAGATTAGTGTAGGAGGACGTGCGCAGAGGTATGCAAGGGAGACTGGTTATGGTGAAATTAAATAAGGCTTTTATTGCGCCTGTTCCTTTAACATAAGAAAAAACATCCAAACATATTAAAAAAAGGGGTCAAACAACGCTTCTGTTAAACTTGGGAGTATTTCTCGTGAAACCTATGCAGTCCACAACTCCCTTTAGATAAGCATGTCTCCCAGCCCCAAACATATATCTTGATATGTGCAGATATACCAAAAGTCTTATAAATGAAAGTCTTATCTGTTTCTTGTAGTTAGAGGGAAAGTCTTCTCTGTTCCTGGGTTGCTGCCTTTTTCCTCAGGCTATGTCAGCATTCAGGTTTAGAGGTACTTTCCCCTGTGTCTTGCAGGCAGCGTGCTGTTTCTTCTGGCAAGCTTCAAGACATCTGTCCCTATGCTCAGTCCCACTACTTTTGAGACTCAGGAACAATCTCCCTTCCTGTCCAAAGACAGGCGTTTCTAAGAAACCTAATCAGGCACGTGGTGTTGGTTAATTGACTACCAGCAGTTAACCACCACACTGCTGGATTAGAGGCACATTTCCTGAACAGGGATAACTCCCCTGTTACAATTAGATGCACGGATAGTAATATATTGATGTTTTTCTTACAAAGATAATAGCAGATGTAGCAATGTGCCCTGGCTATATGCTCTGCACCATAAGTCCTGGTAAGGAGCAGGCACTGTTGGGGTTAAATTCCTTTCACATGGGCCAGCATGTGAGTCTCCTCCCTGGAGTGTTAATTTGATCAGTCTCCAGGTGCAGGCTGGGGACCGTTGGAATATATGCCAGAGAGGAGGAGGAAGGGGGAAAGAGGGGGGGGCAGAGGAGGAGAAAGGGGGGATCACCTGAGGAGTGCTGCCCCTTTTACCAGAGCTGAGGAGTGGGACCCTTCCCTGGTATAAGAGATGGCTCCCTTCTAAATTTAGAGAGTTCACCCAGTGCTGCCTGATCCTTAGGGAGTAGGTTCTGATTCTACCCTGCCCATCAGGGGATTGGGAGGTAAGAGATTAACCTCAGGGGCCTCAAGCCTCTGGGGCCTAGTTCAGGGAAGAAGCATGCAAGATGGGAGGGATGTGTTCTGTTAACATCTGAAGAATAGTACCTCTCTTGCATGAGAGGCTGAAGGAATGCATGAGCTGGTCCAACAATAAAATCAGGTTGTACTGTTCCTGGCTTCTCACTGACTCACTACAAAGGTTCCCTGCCCCTGCCAGAGGTCTGTAGGATGGAGATGCTGCACCATCCTGAAAGCCTGTCCTATTGTCTCACTCCCTACTACATCTGCGGAGACTCAGACCTCCTGAGAACCAACGGGTATGCACCACCGCACCACTAACACTCTATATACCAGCAGATCTCCCTGATGGGGAGGGGGGGATAGAGGGGTTACACAGACATAATAGCAAAGGTGTAACAATAATACAGTCAAAATATATAAAATAATAAAATATACCAACATTCTATACAAATATTATCTTGTTCAAGATGGCAGACATAAGCTTCCCTGAGGGGAAGTTACGTCCTTCACCCATGAGTAAATACGAGCTCTGTAACAGACCAGGCAGATCCATTTAAGGCCTGAATTGCTGCAGCTTGTACTATGGATAAAATCTGCCTCCTCTCTGTGAAATGGATGGGTGTTTCTGTCTACACTGGCGGCCGACCTGAGTCTAAGTCGGTTAGATCCGCGGCTCTCAGATTATCCCGATTAGGTGCGTTTTTTTGTTGTTTTCGCCCGGAGTGAACTGCGTTATTTTCGCGCTCGTGATATTAGCATTTTATTCTCGCTGTCTGCAATACTGCAATGCCGTGTAAAAACTCAGGGGGGCGTTTGCGAGCTGTTGTCTTGGAAGCCTAATACCTTCGCGGTTCAACCTACGTCATTACACAGTCTGTGTGTGCGCGCGCAGTAATTCTAAATTTGCATATTTAAAGTATACATGCATTTGCAGTGCTGTTCTGAAGTACAGTATGTCTCAGTATGTCTCATTTGAAATTTTTTGAAATGCGTAGGCGTGTACTGTACTGTAACAGTGTCACATTTCGGCATATACAGCGCTCTTCCCTCGCTCAGGATAATTAACTGCACTGCAGGGTATTTCAACTTCTTATCTTCTCTACAATGCAGTACATCTCTCCAACACCATTCCTTTGAACGTGTGTCTGGTTTCAATCACATTCCTGCTTGACAGCAGGAATTTACCGCGCATGCGCCTGTAACTTCGCCCACCACTGCTTGCTTGCCTAAGTGACCAAACAAAAATTAAAAATTTTTTTTTATTGTAATTTAAAAAAAAAAAATTCTCCACAAGCCTGCAAAAACCATCTTACTGTATTACGATATCCAATCTGTGCTGTAGCTTTTGACTGCGACCCTGTGCGTTTGACTGCACATGGTTGATTTGTGTGCTTTTTACGTACTGTATTTGGGGGTGTATTATTATGATGAACTGCTTTTTGAAATTAAAGTATGTCTTTAGCTTTGAACTTCATGCAGCTGTACCTTGTAGCCCCCTCTCCCACGAACGCTAGCTCAAGGATTTGAAATTCCACAGAGTCGTTAATTTTCTGAATCTTTCCATTGTGTTCTTAATCCGTCCATAGCCGAGCTACAAAGCCTCACTGCACCTGCGTGTAATCCTTTTTGAGATGGGAGCTATTTAGCTGCTTACTGGGCATGCGTCACCCAACCCCCCCCTCTCCACAGAGTCGTTAATTTTCTGAATCTTGCCATTGTGTTCTTAATCCGTCCATAGCCGAGCTACAAAGCCTCACTGTGCCTGCGTGTAATTCTCTTTGAGACGGGAGCTTTGAGGCTTTGTTTACGGCAACGTTTTGGAAAATCCCTTCTCGAATTTGATTTGCACAGAGCATCACCGTGATATTATAATAATAATAATAGCATGTTTTTGTATAGCGCTGCTAGCTCCCCTGCTTCAAACTGTCAGTGCCACTCTGTCTTTTACTCACTGAGCCACTCCCTCTCATATTACGATATTAAATCTGTGCGTTTGCCTGCACATGGTTGATTTCTGTGCTTTTTATGTACTGTATTTGGGGGTTGTATTTGGGGGTTGTATTTGGGGGTTTATTGATCAAATTATTATGATGAACTGCCTTTTGAAATTACTGTACTCTACTCTACAATATGTAATTTCTTTGAACTGCTGCACAACTAATCCTTCATCCCTCCCCCATGCACACACAAACTCTTTTCGACAGGCACCTCCACAGAGTCATTAATTTTCTGAAGTTAGTCATTGTGTTTTTAATCCGTCCCTAGCCGAGCTTCAATCGCCTCACTGCGCCTGCGTGTACTCTAATCCTCTTTGAGATGGGAGCTTGCTGCTTACTGCGCATGCGTCACCCAACCCCCCCTCTCCACAGAGTCATTAATTTTCTGAATCTTGCCATTGTGTTCTTAATCCGTCCATAGCCGAGCTACAAAGCCTCACTGCGCCTGCGTGTAATCCTCTTTGAGATGGGAGCTAGCTGATTACTGCACATGACTCACCCAACCCCCCCCCCCCAACCATTTGAGGCTTTGTTTACGGTAACGCTTTAGAAAATCCTTTCTCTAATTTGAAATGTAAATCTGATTTGCACAGCATTGTGAGAATTGAGAGTTAAAAAACATTAACTGATTCATGTTGTTTTGTCATTCATTCTTATTCATTGGTGTACTGTGGGTGGGGGGGGGGGGGGGCGGGGGGGCGGGGTGTTGTCAATGATTATGATTAGCAGGAATGTAAATCAATATTTATTTTATTTTATCAGGAACCAAAAAATACAAATATAAAAATAATCATGAATAATACATAATGCAGTCTTTATTAAGTTCTTCTGGCAGATTGAAATTGGATAAACATTTAGAAAACATTTGTAAAACATGGGGAAACATGAATAATGCACATTTATAAGAATATTATTTAATAATATATACTGTAATGTATAATATATATATATAGTAATATTATTTTTTCCGTCTTTATCTTGTTCCTCATTCTGTGTACAGTACAGTAGTTCATTGAGAGATGATAGGTTTTGTGTACATCATTACTGCTGTTTATATACTGTACATTTGACTGTACAAACAGATTAGACTGGACACAACACCCCACCTCCCCCCAGGCCACCCTTTTTTCCTGAAACGACAAGAAAACAAAAAATTACTGCAGTTATGTGCGTACTGTATTATGGCATTGTGTGATGTGTAGTACTACTGTACATGACTGGTGCTGCTTTCTCTGGAAAGAAAAAAATTGAGCAGTTAGTAGGCAGTTACTGTAGTACTGTCAAACTATTCTATACTGGAACTACTGTATACTCTGACTACTGTTAAATACTATATACTGTAACCTGATGGCTGGTGCTGCTTTCTCTGTAAAGAAAAATCTGTAACTACTGTATACTCTGACTATTGGTAAAGAAAAAAATCTGTGCCATACTTACCTGTATCATACTGTACTTACAATACTACAGCACAGTACTACTTTCCTGATGCTTGCCCATTACGCGCGATCACAATGGGCAACACAGTAAGGCTACACTAGTAAAGTACAGTGCAGAAGGCTACATTATATTTGATATATTTTACCTTCAAAGATGACAATGCATCCTGGTCCACACCTAGAGATGGCACCCCACTTATGCAGCTTCACGGGGTGTTTTGGCCACTGCTTCAAAGATATGTGGCCTTTTTTGTGGAATGCAAAGCTTGCAAATCTCTCCAGCGACACAGTAGACTCGTCAGTGAAGATGCAATCCTGGAAAGTTTCCCCACTGTCGATCCATGCCTTGGCCTGGACCACTCTTTTGATTTTGTTTGCGTCCCTTATCATGGGGTACGCTCTGTAATGACAAGGAATAAATAATTTTAGCGGTACAGTACAGTTTCCTAAACAACACTTTAACCTCCTGTACTGTCCAGTACTAACCTCACACGTCCATATTTCCATCCAATGCTGCGTCTCATCTTCTTTATGCTGGTCTCGGATACAGTGAGATTGTGATTTTCCTGCAGAGTGTATCTGACCCTTAATGCACTCTTCTCATCATTCTCCTCACTTATTTTGTCCACCAGAAGAGTTGTGTCCCTACAATGTAAAGAAAAACAATCCGGTAAGTAAAAACATTAGAGACAGTAGATCAACAGGATACAATATATTGTAATATGCAGCAATATAAAAAATATATATACTGTTGTAATATAAATAGAAAAAATATATATACTGTTGTAATATAAATATAAATATACAAAATATATATACTGTTGTAATATAAATATAAAAAAAATATATATATATACTGTTGTAATATAAATATAAATATACAAAATATATATACTGTTGTAATATAAATCTAAATAGAAAAAATATATATACTGTTGTAATATAAATATACAAAATATATATACTGTTGTAATATAAATATAAATATACAAAATATATATACTGTTGTAATATAAATATAAATATACAAAATATATATACTGTTATAATATAAATATAAATATACAAAATATATATACTGTTGTAATATAAATCAACAGAAATAACAAAAAATTTAGATACAGTACTGTAGATGTACAGTACATTTTTTGATATAATTTTTTTTAAGTTGTATAAATATACTTACGCGTTAGTTACCCTTGGTGCCCTTTTGCGTTCTCTGTTTTTTCCATGTGCATGATAGCTCACAGTGGTTGCAGGTACAACGAGGCCAGAAGTTGCTAACCAGCGTTGGATAGCAGCAATTCGGTGTCCGCTCGTGTACATCTCCTTAATTCGCATGCTGAGATCCTTGGATATCTTTTTAACAACCATTGCTGCGAGTAGAAAGAAATACAAACACAAGAATGTATATTCGATGTTTAGTCGATGTGTATTCAATGTGCAGTGAATCCACAAAATGGATGGTGTATTTATACGGTAATGACCCACATTAGAGTACGCCCACTTTCAACACCTGTACCTCGCTGTCATGCATAAAAGGTTACACACTTTGCATTGCCCACCACTCGATGATCTTTATCTGAACTTGCCCTTGTTCAGATACTGCATTATGCCATCTGCTTCCATGGATCAACCCTGATTCTACGGACGCAGGAACCCACTCGCCTCTGCCGTGCTTGTCATGCAGAAAAGCGAAAGGCGGTTGCCGTTTCCACGCCAAGGCAAAAGCGAAAGGCTAAGGCCAATAAAGAAAACCTTCTGCTGACCCCAAAGGCTGAGGGTTTTCATAGACGTCAGCCTTATTATGTCAAGAAGATATACGGTGATGTACTCTCGACGCAAAACGAATGGCAGCCAACCCATCGAATCCGCAGACCACTTCCTCACATACGCTTCGACGACTCTGCCGCCGTTGTCCCAGGAAAACTTCAGCCCATCTTCTCCACCCCTCGTCCTCGACGCTGCCGCCACCCTCCTGGAAACCCACAGGCCATCTTCTCCAGTTCTATCCGACGACGCTGCCTCTGAAATCCACGGGTCAATTTCTTCTTTGCTCTTAGACGACTCTGCTTCTCGCCCGGAAATCCAAAGGTCACTTTCTCCATCCCTCTTCGATGACGCTGTCGCTTCTCCTCTACCGGATATCCACAGGTCACCTCCTCCACCCTTCTTCGACGACGCTGCCACTTCTCTCCATGGAACCCCCATCTCATCCTCCGTTGCACCCATCCACCCAGGTGTGCACACGCCATGCACAAGAAGCAGCTCGTTAGACCGGATGCTGAATGGGATAACTGTAGATCTCCCCGGGAACTCTATATTGCTAGCAAAGATAGATTTGCTTCTGGAGACCATGCTAAATGTGGAGCAACGGATGCTACATATGAATCAATGGATGATACATATGGATCAACGGATGCTAGACATGGATCAACGGATGCAACATATGGATCAAAGGATGGATCGACGGATGGAGAAGATAGAGGCTTACATAGCGGGTATACATAATTTGCTCGGTGTTAATGCCCCTGTTTCCCCGACGCCGGAGCAGGGGGGTGACATGGATGTGAAGAATGGGAGCATCGACCCCCTTCCATCACCAAGTGCACCCCCTCCACCAGAAGATGTAGTGTACATGTATGCCGTTGAGAAGGACATGACAACCCCGTCAAGACCACGCCAGGAGACAACACGTGACCAAGACCGGAGGAAAGCTTCCTCCCAGACAACCTACCATCGCCCGTCGCCTCAAGCACACCCGCTCCCAGAAAACCTACATTCACTCGCATCGATACGGTGCCCGACATCACCCTGTGCGATCTGCCACCGGCGCTCAGGGAGAAGTATAGGGTGATGAGTGCTGGTGCACCCCACAAGTATGCCTTGTTACTTTTTAAGCACCATGTTCCCTACTCGTTGTACTGCGACTGGGCCTTCATTGTGAACTACGAAGGAAATCGCGTAAAAAAGGCGCTTCCTGCCAATTTAAGAAAGACCATTTTGGATGAAATGAGGCGCTTTTATCCAATTACAGATCCTGTAATGAAAGGCGTTCGAGACTGCATTAATGGCGTTTTGCGCCATGCAAGGAATCGGCCATGGACGGACAATGTGGTGGACTTTCTGGTTTAATCACGGGAACTGTAAGACCATACTGTTGTGCTGAACTGTGCTGTACATGTTTTGACCTGCTGAACTTAAATAAAGGAGATGTTTTGACCTGCTGTACTGTATTTAACTTACTGTTTTAACTTGCTGTACACACACACAGCACCTGCACACTGCCAGTCCAGTGTTCTTGATCATCCACGTCGATAGTTTGCAGCGGGACTAGTCCACCTGTAGTCAGCTGATGAGGCTAGAAATTGCTTAGGTATATGCAAGCTTCATCAAAACTGCACGCGAAATCCAGCTCAGGCTTTCTGGATAGACCGAAAGGGTTGTCACTGACGGTGCAACCGTTATTGGAAGCCGGTGGTGGTGCATTGCTTGGCAGTAGCTGTCGTTTCTTAGTTGGTTTTAACACGACCCTTCGCCTTTTGCCGTCTGCATGATTATAGATACAGGAAAAAGCCGATGATACACACCAATACCCTCAAAAAATTGTGGCTCAATACGATAAAAACAGGGATCGCTACATAACCTTTTCCTTATTGCACGCTTCCACGTATGAGGAGCTGGCAAAAATTTGTAAAAGTCATAGTTTTCGATAAAATACTGATAAATTTGAACAACTGTTGCCATCTTATCATCTTATCATCTGTTGCATTAATTGCGGCCCATATCAAATACGCGTAACTTCTGTCGGGTTTTTGGAAAACGGGCTGCACTTGAACACTCATGGCGGGCGGCGGGTCTCTGGAGAATACTGTAACCGAAACTGGTCTTTGTCTTTCTTAAATATGAAAGCCTAAATTGATACATTTTTGCAACCTCTTGCTTCAGTCTCAAGGCCAAGTTACAATAGCACACTGTGGTATATTTTTTAAACAAAACACCTGCAAGTCGACACATTACTGAAGCGCATGCGCATTACAATTCATGAATATCTGCCATCTGGCGGACACGCGAAGAATTGCAACCTATTAAATCCGAACCATTCTCAATAAATGCATCAACTGCGCATCAACCGCGCATGACCCGTGCTGAGAACGCAAAAAGAATGCGGCATTCTCCTGGTGAAGTGCGTCGCATTCCAGGAAAAAGCCAGGGAAAAACCGGCAATGTGTTAGAATCAGATGCCCCGCAGCAGTACATGCTCTGGAGGTCATAGGGACAAACATGAGCGAGGGGATATATGCAGGTTATTACTCCTGATGAAGCGATTCTCGCAAAACGTGTTGGGTTGCCGGGACGTTGTTGGAGATGAGTTTCAGTGCCTTCACCTCTGGAAGCGAGCAGATTGGAAGTGGCGTAACGGGGCTACTGGAGGCATCCGCTGTGGTGAGACCATCACAGAGCATACAATCCAACTCCCCCTTACTATTTTGTATATTTTAGATGTGCTTCCCCCCTATCTGATCTGTATCCACACATGTGTAGTGTTTAAAATGCCTTTCGAGTTAGCCATTAATTAAAGTATTTAGAAAATTTGAAAGTAGAAGAATGCATGTAATTATTATTTTTTATTATTTTAAAATGCATTATAAAGTATTAAGACTTGTTAAAAGTCAAGGAATGACTATAAAAGATCAAATACAATAGTTATTTTTTATTCCGAGATAGACTCATATAAATAAGACATCAGGATTGCTGAACGACAGTATCATCAAGTCAGAAGTCTATCCCTACTCTGATTGGCTCTAGTACCATGTGACAGGCTTTCAATGACGTCACATCCGCTCTCCCCCCAAGCCTCTGTCACATGGTATACTAGAGCCAATCAGAGTTGGGATGGAGTTCCCACGCTCTGATTGGCTACCATACCATGTGAGGCCGGCCATGTTTCTTTTAATGACGTCATCTTAAAGGCAATTGAAGCAAAGCCATTCTGATTGGGTGTGCTTTCATTGCCTTTAAGTGACGTCATCATTTTTTTTTCTCGGCCAAAACACATGGTTTTCACGGGCCAATCAGGCCCATGGGAACCATGACGAAAATGTGACGTCATAGGCCTTTAAAAGCCTATGTCGTCTCATTTTGAAGGCAGACGCCGAGGAGGAAGGATCTCCTACAGAAGAAGAAGGCCAGGGCGTGGCCGTAGAAGACATGAAAACCCCGGAAGAGAGCCGCAGATAGAAGAAAGAAGAATACAGATGAAGATGGATTACAAATAGAATTGTGGATTGTTTTGGATTTTTATTTTTATTACTGTATTTTATGGTTTTTTATTTTATGGGTTCCTGTGCGTGGTGGATTGGTTCGAGAGTAAGCTGTTCAACGGGAGTCGGTGAGTGGGTCAAGTAATGGTAAGTGAACTAAAGAAATGTATTTTATTTAACTTGTTCTTTTTTTAAAGCTTTTTTACATGTGTATTTATTTATTTTTGGTATATAATTTCTTGCCACTGTATGTATGTATGTATATATGTCTAGATCGATATATACATACAGGGTAAGAAATGATGTTGTTTTTAAAGCTAGATTTGCTGGGTTTTAAATTATTTTGGCTATGCTGCTATGCATAAATGTGTGTGCCATGTATTTTACAATTAGATAGATGTAATTTTTGCTATTGTATGGTGTACTTTAGGTCAGGGTGAGGCTTGCTTTTGTATATTGTATTCTTGTTGGTACTTATATTTTTTCAGAGGATAACTTGTTCTGTTCAACGATTGAATTAGTTAATTGTTTAATTGTTAGGGATGGAATGTAAATTGTTTAGGGATTTAATTAATGAATGCTAATTGATTTGTGGTTACTGGATTGGTTTAAATAGTATATTTGTTTGGATGTACAGTATTGGTATTTTGTTTGGAATATGTTATTGTTAACATTCATTTGCAGAATGTATATGGTGCATAGATTGTATGCATCATGTATACAATGTAAATGCAATGTTTTCAGTGGCATTTGTGGCTTTTGATTGGCATTTGAGGATTTTGATTGGAAGATCAGATTGGATTATTAAAGGAAATGGATTTTATTTTAGTGTGTCTGTATGGAGAAGTGGTATTTGTAGTACAGCATGTTTTTGACATTTCATATATATATATATATATATATATATATATATATATATATATATAGTATTTTTGGTGATTTGTCGACCACTGTATATATATATGTAACCCTAATTCCCCCCCCCCAGACTCATCGGTGGTGTCTAGGGTGCGTGAGGGCAGATTACATGCGTCGTGGTGGTGCATATCTGTGAGGAACAGGAGGGCCTGAGCTTCCCGCGATGTTATGGGGAGCCAGGACCAGGCTTCTGGGGTGGTAGCCTCCATCTTCTATACTCCCAGGAATGTGGGATAGGACCTGTATAGAAGAACCCCCTCGGTCCCAGGGTAATGGCTTCCAACTCACACACAGTCTTTGGTAAAAAGGATTGTCTCTTTATTGGCAGATCAGCGACTCCCAAATGTAGTGGCTTCCAGCAGCCACAACAACAACAGCAAAGCCTTGCTAATTACTCCGCTCTCCTCCAATACAGATCTTTCCTCCTCTCCTTCCCTCCAAGTCTCTCCTCTGACAGGATGGTCTGGGCTGGGGCGTCAATACCCCGCGGCACACCTCCGAGGTTATCCTCGCGGTGGGGATTGGATTCTCCCCATCACCCCAGGCAAGGGGTGAGGGGCATTGGTCCACCGGGTCTATACTGCTAGCAGCTCTACTCAAAGTGGCTGAGTCTCTCCACTCCTCTCTCTGCTCCTGCACGACGGTACAGGTGAGACCGCCTGTCTCCTCCAACTCCTTGGACCGATCAGCAGGTCTCACTAACTCAGATGTCAGCAGAACCTCACCTCTGTCTCACACCCGCAGCAGAGTCAGAGGCCTGCATCTACCAATCAGGACAGGGCTTGGAAGGGGGGAAAACCCATGATTATTACTGGTGCCTGATCTTAACAGGACTTACCACAGTAGAAGGAAGATAGGTATAGCCTGTGCTGTTTACAGGGGGCTACATATATATATATATATATATATATATATATATATATATATATATATATATATATATATATATATATATATATATGTATATATATATATATATATATATATATATATATATATCTGTATATATATATATATAGTTGCATGATGAAGCCACAGTACAAATGAATGAGTGAAGGGTGGGTATCGGGCCAGTGTGGCTTAACCCCTTAATTACCTTTGCGGTTATTATCCAATAAGGTGTTTAAGGGGTTTATTGATATCTGAATGTAATTGCAATGTATTGGCTATGTATTGGCTATGTATTTTGTGGGCAACGAAAGACAAGGATGTTGCTAGCGACGGGGGCTTCTTATTGATGAGGTCAGTAGTACTTTATTTATTTTAATATGCTAGTTAATTGTTTTTAATAATGGGCAAATAATCTATTATCCCCATCTGGATAATAGTTATTTTGCACATTATTGTACTGTAGGTGTTGGGGGGGGGGGGAATGTATGTATTGAATGTATAGGCCAGGTTTATTTTTTTTACATTCAGGGTTGGTTCCGTGGTTCTGCGTGAGACCTCTGGAGACCACCTGCGGTCTCCTTGGGTATCTCACAGGTATCAGGCTGGTGGTTCCACGGGTAACACCTGCGGGGATGAAGCGGTGGTCCCACATCTGTGGGGGCACCGCAGACCCGTAGTCTGTGTGGCCCACGGTGACCCAAGGAGATCACCTGGGGGCCATGGTGCTTGGCAGGACCCACCAACAGGCCTCCAGAACCTGTGTGAAACAAGTTGCTGGTACCCTGTAGGTCTGTCAGGTGACCCGCCAGACCGCCGGGCACTTGCGTGGGGCTGGGGTATGAACCCTGTGTGTAAAAGAATAAATCAGGTATTTATGGGGGGGCACAGGGGGTGGGTAATGTATTTAATAAATATAATGATGCTTATTGTGGGGCTGTGTATTGGTTTTATTGTGGGTACTGGGGGTGGGGGGAGGGGGTATTGGCCCCAAGGGTATGTGGGTAGGCCTCCCTTGTGGGTAGTGGGTGAGGGTGGTTTGGCCTCACGGGGTGGGGGGGTTAGTGTGGGAGGGTATGATGGCCTCCCGAGTGGTGGGTAAGGGTGGGTTAACCCCTTAATGACTCTAGCCTTCATCGTGGCAGCCGGACATGGGTGAGTGCTATATGTATTTAATGTATTGATTGGTGTTTATGTATTTAAAATGGGCACATTCACTATTATCCATTTGTGGCCATTACTATTCTGTATGTGTTAAGGGGGGGGGGTTATTTATTTATAAGTATGTATGTGTTTTGACATTAATTTGGGGGGGCACATAATTGGTACTGCAGGCCTGCGGGTAACACCCGAGGGCCCCCGCCGGCCTATAGTATCATTGATGTGCATATATGTGTATGTTAGGGGTTATAGGGGTTGTTAGGTTAATATATATATATATATATATATATATATATTTATATTTATTTAGATATATTTATTTATTTATTTAGTGTGGGGCTGTTGTGTGTGATTTTTGTATATTGTGGGTAGCGGGGGTGGGTGAAGGGGGTATTAGCCCCAACGGTGGTTGTTTATGGCTTGCGGGTGGGCAGCGGGAGGCCTTAACCCCTTCATGACCGTAGCGGTATTAACTGCTACGGCCGTGAAGGGGTTACGTGCACCCGCAACCCCCCCGCAAGCCCTAAACAAACAACAAGGACCAAATACCCCCTTCACCCACCCCCGCTACCCACAATAAAGCTGGCACGGTGGGTTAACCCCTTCATTACCTTAGCGGTTAGCCGCTAAGGTAATGAAGTGGGCTTTACATGCATTTTTCCTGCCTCGGATACATGCCGGGGGGGTTCCGGTGCTGGTATCAGCTCCGGAGACCCCTGGCATCAGTCACAGGCAGGAAAAAGGCCTGATTTTTTCTAAGTGTCAACATTGCCGATGCTCCACCATCTTGCCAAGTTTAGTTGGCGGGCTGGATTAGCGTTAAATTCTCAATTCTGGAGTTTTGTAATTCTTCTCCTCAAATCTTTTTTCTAGAATAGACGCCTGTTCTTTAAAAGTATCCATATCTGAGCAATTTCTTCTAATACGTGTACATTGTCCATAGGGGATGTTAGACAATGGTGACAGCTCAGGTTGAGAATAAAATTATTGCATCCACTTCTTTAAAGTGCATTTTAGTATGGATCTTAACTTTGTCAATATAAATAACAAGATCCAAAAAGGAAATGGATGTGCTGTCAAAATTAGAAGTAAAACTTAGATTTAATTAATTAATATTAAGAAACCCTAAGTAGGCCTTGAGGAGAGACTCCTCTCCCTTCCAAATAAAAGTAATGTAATCTATAATGTAGCTAGTGGAGAGCCTTAGCTGTAAAATTCAAAATGCCTCAGTTTATCCCCGTCTCCCCCACTCGTCCAATCTCTCCCTCACTCGTCCAATCTCTCCCCGGGTCGTCCAATCTCTACCCTGCTCATTTAATCTCTCCCTCACTCATCCAATCTCTCTCCCACTCATCCAATCTCTACCCTGCTCATCCAATCTCTACCCCGCTCATCCAATTTCTCCCCCACTCGTCCAATCTCTACCCTGCTCATCCAATCTCTCCCCCGCTCGTCCAATCTCTACCCTGCTCATCCAATCTCTACCCCGCTCATCCAATCTCTACCCCGCTCATCCAATCTCTCCCCCACTCGTCCAATCTCTACCTTGCTCATCCAATCTCTCCCCCGCTCGTCCAATCTCTACCCCGCTCATTCAATCTCTACCCTGCTCATTCAATCTCTACCCCACTAATCCAATTTCTCCCCCACTCATCCAACCTATACCCCGCTCATTCAATTTGTGGTAACAGACTGCTAAACCCCCCGCCCCCAAGATCATCCAATCACTCCCACGCTCATCCAATCTCTCCCCAGCTCATCCAATCTCTCCCCCACTCATCCAATCTCTTCCCCACTCATCCAATCTCTTCCCCACTCATCCAATCTGTGCAACAGACTGCTAAACCCCCCACCCCCCCTAGATCATTCAATCGCTCTCACTGCTGGAAATTACTTACCCACTCATTCAATCTCTTCATGGGAAGCACTTTTCTTCCCATCCCAGATCTACTGATCTTGGGCCTCTTTTTTTCCAAATAATTTAGTAATTTGTGATTGTAAATTTCTAATATCTTTTGTTCAGATGGGTACTGGGAGTGTTTGAAATAGGTACAACAGACGAGGAAGAAAGTTTATTTTTATGGACTGGATTCTGCCAATCCAGGAGATATTACATCTTGTCCATGCACTTATGTCATCTGTAAAGTTTTAATACGTTTGGGATAGTTCGCTTTGGAGATACACAATCCTAGGTATTTGATGACATTGGTTGCATTTAAAATCAACATGTGTGGCCAGTAGATTATTGCCTAACAGTTTTTACGTTGTTGGGCTATGTCTGTTCTTTTTTTTTTTTTTTTCCACATATGCACCAAATGAGTGGACGACATCAGAACTTTAACAGGGGGCTGTTCTCCATATTGGTTAAAACCCCCACGACTGTTTGCACGCCAAGGAGTACTTTCCATACTGTATTCCTATTTGTGGCCAGTAGTTTAACCACTTCTTCCTCTTGGTTAATATTTAGGGGCTCTGATGTACTGCTATTTATTTTGAACTCCAAAGCTTGTGAAAATTTGAACGAATGCTAAACAGTTTTGGCAGCGAGTTCATCAGCTTAAAGAGAGAGAAAGATCTTGTCCACAAATAATGCTACTTTGAAAGTTAGATTTGTTTATTTATAAAATGTTTTACCAGGCAGTAATACACTGAGTGACCTCTCGTTTTCAAGTATGTCCTGCACAAAGTTATGATAGCTATATATGGTTGCATTCAATGAACAGGCATATACATTACATTTAAAGACATTTCAAGAACAGTTGCCTGCCCCTGACGAAGCTCCACCCACAGAGAGAAACGCGTAGGGCGTATGACGTGGTGACAGGGAAGTAGCTCTGCTTGTGTGTATCAAAGTGTTGTGTCCAATGATCATAGCTATTATGTGTGCAATGTGTGCAATATGTTTGGATTGAGATGCTAATACAGGGCTGCATAAGGCTTTACCAATAGCTTTGTGATTAGCTTGCTACTAGCTTACGCTCTGTAGCCTTTGTGTGGGCCATTGGAGAAAGGTTATACTGCATGGAAGGTGTCTCATTTGTATGGCTATTAAGCTGCACCATTAGGCTTCACTAACAACTTGTACTTGTGCTGTCTGTGACCACATAAGCTTTATGTTTGTGCATTATGAATGGGGCTACCAGATAAATTATTGTCCAATGATTGTAGCTAATACATATGCAATGTGTGCAATGTAGTTTGATTAAGCTACCAACACAGGGCTGCATAAGGCTTTATTAATAGCTTTGACTAGCTTGCTACTAGCTTGCGCTCTGTGGCCTGTGCCTGTCCTATTGGAGTGAGGTTATATTGCATGTGTAGCCATGCTGTAAATGGACTGCAGTCATCTCTCCTGTTGGCAGTAAGGCCTGGTAAGTTATGGGAATGCCAGCAGTAATTATGGAGGTTTGCCCTCATACCCTGGTGAGGTGCCCTATGTATGGATGGGAGTGGCCACATACTCTGAATCCATAATTAGTGTTGTCAGAGTTGTGCCTGCCCCCAGAGGATACATAAGGCACAGCACTGCTCAAAAGTTAGTGGTTGTAGTTGTTGGAGTAAGGAGCAAGTCTGAGTACAGACTTGGGAGGAGGCGGCTCACTAGTGCTGTAACTAGTGGCCCGGGAAATGACAAAGGGACATTAGGCTACCGGAGCCTAGACTGTGACCAGGGACCTGGCACAGGGAATATCTCCCTGAGGGGAGGTAGGGAATCCATCAGATTGGGAAGACATACCTTTCAAAGGGCAGTGCAGTGAGCATGAGCGGCTGAGCACAACCGCTGTGAGGGGCAGCTGGCCCACCTCACTTCAATAAAGATGACCTTGTTCGATTATACCCTCGTGTGTAAGTGTGAAGTGATTACACAGAGGAAGGCACCACAGAGGAGTTCCTCACCAGGACCATCCACAAGCGGACGCTGGGATCCTGATGAGGTGGAGGCGCTGCACTGGATATAGGTAGGACTCATGCACACTACCTCAGCTGCCTGTCTGGGTTGGCAATCCCCACACAACATCATGCGGGAGACTCAGGAGTCCTGTTGCCAACAGGTGCACCACCAGACACTACACTGTAATGGGGACTGGTTAGACCACAGGGGCCAATGTGAGATTGGGTGGGTCAGGCTAGGCCAGAAAATCCGTTACACATGGAAGGTGTTTTATCTGAACGGCTATCAAGCTGTACCATTAGGCCTGGGACCCACTGCGCTCGTTGGCGCGGGCGGCAATGTAGCGAGTTCCCCACCAGCAGGGGAATCCTTGCGAGCCGGTCCCGGTCCCCACTGGCTGCACAGCTGATTACACGCTGTGGCACGTCAGCCGCTAGGAGACACCACAGAATGGTGTTTTCTAGCGTTGACGCGTCACGTGGTGTGGCTGTGAGCCAATGGGGAGGGGAGGCTGCGGGAGGATGAGAGGCTTCGGGGAGCGGGGAGGAGTGTGGAGTGAAAGCAGGTGAGTGCCTGTCTGTATATGTGTGTGCCTGAGTGCCTGTGTGTGTGTGTGTATGTGTGTGCCTGAGTGCCTGTCTGTGTGTGTGTGTGTGTATGAGTGTGTGTATGTGTGTGCCTGTCTGTGTGCGTGCCTGTCTCTGTCTGTGTGTGTGTGTGTGTGTGTGTATGAGTGCGTGAGTGCCTGCCTGTGTGTGTGTGTGTGTGTATGTATGTATGTATGAGTGCCTGCGTGTGTGTGTTTTTTTTACTTACCTGCAGCCCGTGGCAGCCCGTGGAGGGAGGGGGGGGAAGAGTAGCGGGTCCCTCTGCTCAAGCCACGCCCCCCCTCCCTGTCAATCCTCCCACTCCCGCCCACCTCCCGCTCCGGCCCCTCACGTCATGGCCGCGCCCCCTCACGTCATGGCCGCGCCCCCCGACCCGTTTGGCCACGCCCCCCCGCTCCGAGAAAAGTATCCTGTAGACCGCAGATCGCGGTACAGCGAGTTGCACGCGCCGCCGGCAAGCAAGCCAGCCATGCGGACGCGTGCAACGGGACCTTAGCCTTAGGCTTTTCTAACAGCTTGCATTTGTGCTGTTTGTGACCATATAAGGCTATAAGCCTTCTGTTTGCTCTTTATGAATGGGGCTATCAGATAGATTATGTGCTCAATTGTGGTTGTGAACATGCTAATTTGCTAGATTTGCGCTACTAGCTTGCATTTATACTGGTTGCTATAACATCAGCTGCCTGAGCCCACAATCATCTACCAACAGCAATTAGAGTGATTTAAAATCACATGGGTTGATGAGTTGCAGTTCTTTGACTGTGCAATTTAGACTGGTGGCATTGAGGCAGATTCTGCTTTTACAAAGCAGCTGTTTTTGAATTTGCACATTCTCACAGCCATGGATACACCTCTATGTGGATATACTCCACCAAGCCATAGACAATATTGCACATCAACAATCAACAGATATCCTGCAATATACATACACTCGGTCACAAACATTATGTGCAGGCTATTACACTGTGGAGATTAGCTTAAAATAATTGGTTGAGGAGTAATAATTGGCAGTGATGTTAGACCTACGTCTAACTTTCATGTCTTGACTTTCATATCTAGCATATTCACTTTCACGTCTTGACTTTCATATCTAGCATATGGACTCCACATCTCCATTTTATATACACACCTTGCATTATAGTACATCACAACTCTATTGGATTGTCATTCAACATTATACGGTCTTGGACTAATATACAACATCACTATCACAGCAGAACAGACAATACTTTACACCCTGTCATTTTATGTTTATTTTTAAACATTCCTTTTTTTGTAAAATTTACTAGTGTATACATATATTACATTTGCATCATTAAAAGTTAAGTTTTAATCTTTTCAATTGCCGTCCTTTCTGATAAATACTTTGAAAGTTAGATTTGTTTATTTATAAAATGTTTTACCAGGCTGTAATACATTGAGTGACCTCTCGTTTTCAAGTATGTCCTGGACAAAGTTCTGCTAGCTATACATGGTTGCATTCAATAAACAGGCGTATACATTACATTTAAAGATATTTCATGAACAGTTAAAGATAATATCATCATTGTAGAGGTAAAAGTCACTAACTACATTCTTTGAGTACTGAAATGCTGTATTTAGAAAGAAAGGTATTACATTTGCTTGTTCTCTGTGGAACGTCAACCCCACCCATTGGAATGTTAATGAACCATGAGGACACAAAGAGCTTTTGTTCACAGCTGCATTGCATCTCAGCCACCCACCCCACTGTGCATCGGTGTTGCCCCAAAGGCGCACAGTCTTTGGCGCAGCCGAATGGTAGCCAAAGGGTGTGAGCCGTTTGCTGCCTTTCGCTGATGTCTGGTGATGTTAAAGCTGCTCTATTTCAATCTAAAACTCACAATCCTTTATCCCTTGTACCCATTTTTCCAAATCTATCTGTCAGTGATTTGACTGTGTAACCCGTTCTTTAATGTAACCATGTATTTTTTATAACTCTGTGCCCAGGACATACTTGGAAACGTGAGGTAACTCTCAATGTATTACTTCCTGGTTAAACATTTTTATAAATAAATAAATAAAATATGACAAGTTCTGAATATTAGGTGTCTTTAATTAGTTTTTTTCAATAGAAATATCAAGAAATTCCAAGTCAGGAAGTGCATTTAGTGAGTTTTTGACAAAAAATGTACTTAATGAGTTTTATCTACAATGACGATATGCTATTTGCGTATTTAACAGTTACAGACCAGATGGAAATGGGAGACAGGTGAAGTCGTGACAGAACTTAGACTGTTGGTGGCTTTGAAAGTCTCAGGTAGATTGTTCCAGTTGTGAGGTGGATGGTAAGAGGAGGTGCGACCGGATTCTTTGTTGACCGTGGGATCGTGAACAGCCTATTGGAGATCTCAGGTGATAAGCTAGGTAGGACGGATTGCTGCTTAGTGTGTTTCTGTCTGATAGGGCTTATTTATTTCCAGGATAAAGTACTGCACTTCCGCTTACCACTGCATTTTACTGTTATGTGTTATTAATAAAGTTTATGTCTTATCGTCAGTGTTTGCAAATGTAAGCTATATTTAAGAATTCTATAGGGAATTCAACCAAATAAGCTGTCAATACTGTTCAACAAACCAGGAATATTCATGTACGTGGATTGTGAGTGGTGATCTATGCATTATCTCCATTTCCGTGTGTGAGATTCATTGATCATTATTCATTTTTTGTTAATATTTATTTGTTTTTTCCTAATGTTATCCTCTTCTTAGAAACTGAAGCTCATTCTAAAAAGTCTGATGCAGCGGGAACGAGGTCAAGTGGGGAGTAAAGAAATCGGATACCTATCTGGTACGGGTTGGTAGTGATCCTATAAACTATCTGGTGCCCAGTAGGCATATTCGATAGGTTCTGATAACTCATAGTACAATACAAATACTAATTTAAGTAAAAACAAAAATGTAGCTTTTAGTGTATGTACAGTACCGACATATCTTATTGCAACAAATACCGGCGGCATGCCGGGATCTGCCCCAGCTGCCGCCAGTAATGCACGCGCGCCGCCGCGTTCCCCCACTCACCCCCCCTCCTCATCGCGCGCAATTTGCACACCTTTCCGGACCCCTGTACCCCTTCTGCTCTGCCCCTCTGCTTCCCCGAACCCCCGCTTACCTTAATTTGATGTCCAGGGGTGTCGGGGAAGCCTGGGGAAGCCGGGGAAGACGGGGAAGCCGGGCGCGCATGTGACTGTGACGTCACAGTGCGCCGCCACGCGCCGCGGCTACCCGCTTCCCAGCCTCATACAGCCAGCGGCATTTGCTCGAATAAGAGCTGCCGCTGCTGTATGTATCTATATCTTTATTTATATAGCACCGAAAGTATACTCAGCGCTTCAGATAGAATACATTACAAGGAATTATAATAATACAATAAGTGCAGCAAAGTCAGATAATAGGAAAGGAAATCCCTGCCCTGAAGAGCCTACAATCTAAGTGGTATGTTGGGAGACTTACAGAGACAGTAAGTGAGGGAATAAGTGCAGTAGATGGCAGTGCTTGGCCACAATGGTTGGTATGAGTGACTGTTGGTGTGGGATGTTAGCCATGAGTCCAGGTTATTGGGATGCTTCTATAGCGAGGTGCGCTTTAAGGTTGGTGAGTATTAAATTAGATAGGTTAACACCATTAGCAGGGAAAGAGGTGGCAGGAAGGCGTGGGTACGAGCAGGTGTGTATATGTCTTTGTACAGGATTAGGAGAGATATCAGCAGCAAGAAGGAGGAGTAGAGGGAGAAGGTGTGAATAAAGGATGTATGGGGGTGCTTCTTATTGAAGGGTAAATAAGTTGTTGGGATAGAGGAATATAAATAATGGTCAGTGTATGGGCACAAGTATTGGTGGAGGGGAGGGGAGATACTGTAAGAAAGGTGGATAGAAGGAGGGGAGTGTGGAAGTTGGGAGAGAACAGAAAGTTTACAAAGGAGTGAGGGAACAGCAAACAGAAAACGCAATAGGGAGGGCATAGTGAGCTGCAGGGAGAGAGGTAAAAGGAGAGAGTTTTCAGGTATTGCAGGATAGGAACAGTACAAATTATCAGATCATTTAGAAAGTCAAGTTCTCACAGTTGCAGAGTTGTTGTTGAAGTACAGAGTCCAGTTCTTCTTATATTCTTCACCTCCAATTCTAACCCAATATTTACTCCACATACACTACATACACTACATACTGTATGTGACACTTAAGATGTTACACAGCCATATGGCACAGCCAAGACGGACTCACTTAAATACTGTAACAGATTCACTTGACTAATAATTAAGGGAGGGGTTTGCCTATTCAACTCAGACAGACATAATGTACCAAGGAGATGTTAATTAGATAAGTTCTGTTGCAATGGGGGTTAAATTGATAGAAAAATTTAACTCAGACAAACATACCAAGGAGATGTTAATTAGTGTATATACATTGTATTTTTATATAATATTCCTGCATGAGCAAGAACATATACAAAAGTAGAATACAGAGCAACAAAAGAAAATCAACTTTGATTTAGCTAATGATCCAAGCAATCTATGGTACGAAAGTCTGATACATTTTGAAAGAAGGCTACCTGGAGAATTGATTGGTGTTGAACCGAGTGTATTGCCAGTAGGAAAGCAGTGAAAGTCTTATAAAGAAATACAATACAGTATCTTAACTAAAAAACAAACAAGTTGTAGCTCATGATTCAGATCAAGGGGCTTTGCAGTATTGAGTTTTACAATCCATTCTGGGAAGCAGTGTGTACAGAATCTCTATAAATACCACCAGTTGAGGGACAGATATACTGTAATCAATACCTTACATTTGTAAATGAGGACATAAGAGTATGCAAGTTCCCTACAGAGTTGAACCAGTGTTGTGGTCTATTGCTGACTTGCATTTTATCTACATACTGTACCAGCATGTAAAAGGGTATGTGATAAGGAAAGTATGAATTGCAGTACATAAGTTATAGTAACTTTAAAAAAAAAAAAACCTTTAAAGTTGTTCATCTGTCATGAAGATTTGGTAGATTTCACAATACTGTATTTTTGCGATAAGGACTGAAATGAGTAGAATTTAACAGGAACATTTGGTGCACAGGTAAAAATGACATAATGATTTATATTTTAAAATGTGTGGGACTTAATAGAATATAGTAATTTGGTAAAGCAGCTTTCTTCTTTGGAAGATGTTCCACCATCAGAGTTATGCATAACCTAACAGCCAAGCGTATGACAGACGCTCCTCTTATTTCAGTGTATAATCTATATAGTGATTAGATATTTTTGTATGGTAAAAATATTAAATTAATATTCAATTCATAGTGATAGAATAAAATGAATGCAATCAAAATACATGTAATGTGACCCCGTGATCATCAATTTTAAGTGATGTGGACTATCTACAGTGATATATAAAAATATTGGTGAATTAATTTAATTTATAAAAGTGAATGAATCCAAAATCCCACAATTGCAGCTCAAAAACCCTTAAAAGAACAATGCCAGTCATTCTTCCAAAAACGATATTGTCTTCAATCGTAGGGGAGCACAATGATCCGTAACCAAAAAAGGAGAGGAAAATACAAGATATGGTGTAATACTTTCTTCCAATGTGTGGTGTACAGTAAGTGTGAATGGTAGGACCTACGTATACACTCACATTTCCCAAATAGGACAACAGCAATTCTTAACGGTGGCAAGAGCAATCCCCAGGTATGTTTCCTTAGCAAAACATACAGAATGTTTCCTTAGCAGCAATCACATTATCTCTTTGCCGACGGTTTGATTACCCGTGGCAGCTGCAGCTCTGCGGTGTCACTTCCGTTCTCCTTGCCTCTCTGGATCAGAATATCTAAATACTTCTCCAGCACCGCCCTCACCTCTTAACCAGTGTCTAGCAATTGGAGAGGAGTAGATAGTATCATTGATTTGTCTAGAATAGAAAAATGCCGGCTCCAGAAGTAGGATGTCTGCAAATTCCAGGGGGAGCAAAGGAAGTCACTGCAAAATAAAACACATCATAGTGCATTGGTAAAAACAAAAATACTAAACCAGCGCTAGACAAAATATATAAATGTGCAGTGCATCAAGGTGTATAAAAAAGCAGCCTGGTGATTCTACTAAGGGAACTATCTCAAAAGTAACCCTATAACAATATACAAATACAAATGTGGAATTAAAACCTGGCGCATATATACAAAGATAATGTGATTATACAAAATCAAGGTGAAGAAAGGATATATGTGTTACGATCAAGTGAAGTCCTTTTTTCAGACGTGGAATAGTGAATGAAAGGGCAATGGACTCAGTCCTCAATGTACGTTGAAAAAAGTTTCTCTTTTGCAGCAAACTGTTATCCTGTAATATGAGACAAAAACCAGGGACAAAACATTGCGCAGTATTGTATTTTCAGCAATGAAGTCCTCCCTTATATGACTCAATTAGATGCCCACTTATTAGATTCAGGGTAGGCAGCATGCAGTTGAGAGAATCTGTATATGTGTTCCTCCAGGTCCAGACGTTAACAGCTTAACACGAACCCCACGTGGTGTTCCCGATTCCGCTGGGCACTGGAAGAGACTCCTCAGGAAATTGTCTCCTTATTCTGTTCCCGGTCTCCTGTATGTAATCTCCAGCCAGGGGTATAAAGAACAGAGGATTGCGTAATAATCTAAACAACTTTAATAGCGCCTCCAGGCTTGGTACAGAAATATACTCACAAGATTCGTGAGTTTTAAAATCAAATTAGAAACGCCCGACCGGCTATCCCACAGCAACAAGCAGTCTCTGCTAGTCCCTGCCAGTGACCGCGTATGTCTCGCGCTGTTCCGGCGTGGGTGTGATGACATCACCACTTTCGTTTTCCGACTGGTGATTGAATGTGTCCAGGTCGGCGTCTCTTTAGGCTCCTCCCTACGCGTTTCATGACGGGGAACGTCACTTCATCAGGGATGTGTGGAGCCTATACAATCCCATGTTCTTAAATAGCCCCATATTAATTCATTAATGGTTGGTGCCTGTAGACGGACGTTCACAGAGGTACACAAGTGGAGACTTTTATAAGGTGAAATTATAATAAGGCTTTATTGTGCCTTTTCCTTTTCATCAGGAAATCATCCAAACACAGGAGGGGGGGAACAAAGCTTCTATTCACTTTGGAGTATCTCTAGTGAAAATACCATGCAATTAATTCACAACTCCCTAAGTCAAGCATGTCTCGCAGCCCCAAAACATATAGCATGAAATAAGCAGATATAAGCAGTCTCTTAATAATGAAAGTCTTATCTGTTTCTTGGAGGGAAAATCTTCTCTGGTTCAGCTCCCTTCCCTCAGGGTGTGTCAGCATTCAGGTTCAGAAGTTTTCCCTGTGTCTTGTAAGCAGCTCTGCTGTTTCTTCTGGCAGGGCTCAAGACTGTTGTGAGAGTCAAAGACAATCTCTGCTCTCTCTCCCAAGTTAAGCCCAGATATGAGCTAAGGAGTCACTTCCTGTCTCAACAGACAGGCTTTTGTAAGCAACCAAATCAGGCAGGTGGTGTTTATTAATTGACTACCAGCAGTTAACCACCACACTGCTAGATTAAAGGTACATTACTTGAACAGGGATTACTCCCCTGTTACAGAGCCCAATAAACAATGAATTACAACACAGGTGAAATTACTGCTGCTGATAGATGCTGCAGTGGGGTAAAAAACATCTGTGATGAATAAACTGTTTGAACTAAAACATAAGTAAAAATACCATCCCACCTCAAAGATACGTGCATGTGCTACAGATCATCCAGGATCTCACTTGGGATGATGGTCTGATTTGGGTCACATGCGACGTAGTATCCCTTTACACTATCATAGACCATTCCAGAGGTTTGGAAGCTGTTGAGTGGGCTTTGAACAAGGATGTTACCATGGATGCTTTCGGAAAACGAAAGTGGTGACGTCATCACGCCCACGCCGGAACAGCGCGAGACATACGCGGTCACTGGCAGGGACTAGCAGAGACTGCTTGTTGCTGTGGGATAGCCGGGTCGGGCGTTTCTAATTTGATTTTAAAACTCACGAATCTTGTGAGTATATTTCTGTACCAAGCCTGGAGGCGCTATTAAAGTTGTTTAGATTATTGCGCAATCCTCGGTTTGCCGAGAAAAGGGCATTTTATGAGTAAGCAACTTTCTCCCTCTTGAAGCAGCAAGTTAGTCGGTAAGTGTAGACATAGCCGTGTACCTCTAGTTCATGGCATGGGGTGCCTCTAGTCTAGTTAGGCATGGGGTGCCTCTAGAGGCATGGGGTGCCTCTAGTTTCAGGATCAACATTGCAATCTCTCACCTTGGTGCCTGTGGTGCTGCGCCGGTTCACAGCTCCTGTTGGCCAGAAGTTCCGGCACCAACAGAAGGCGGGAGAGGACGGATAGCAGAGTGTCTGCTGCTGCTGAGCTGGGGAGCCGCCGGGTCACTGCTGCGGTGGGTGCTGCCGGCCTGGGACAGCTGGGAGATTTGTCCCAGCTCTCCCCCCTGGCACTCGCAGATCCCCTGAAGGGGAACCCCGGTTGGAAATAACTGCTCTAGGATATTGAAGAATTGTCAGTTATGTTTTTAATATGATGTATACATATAGTGGTATATACTAATTTGATTTTTCTATCTTTTTTCATTTTGATCCCTTGTCCGTATTTATTGTCATGATTTTTATACAGTATTAGGCATCTAAAAATTAATTTTGTATGATGTTGGGTGGAAGGTCTCCATCAAAGTCAGGTTTTTAGAAAAAGTGATACACACTAATCCTCTTTGTATATAGATGATCTTAAAAGATAAGTCTAATACAGTATATGCTTTTTTGTGTTTGGAGACTTAGGGGCCTATTCTAGTAAGTTTGATAACTTTCCTGCCATCTCAAATGGTTTGGCATGTTCCCACCGAACGGTCCTCCCGCACACTAGTATTAAAATTTAATAAAAACAGCTTAATTACCATAGTGGTTAACCGCTAAGGCAATAAAGGGGTTGAACCTGAGTACCCTGTTTATTGGGGGCAGAGGGGATGGATAAAGGGGGTAGTTGCGCTAGGGTGGGTGGTTAGGCCAGCCGGGAAGGTTGCGATAGGAGTTAACCTCTTCACTACCATAGCGGGGGTTAACCACTCCTGCTACCCACCCGAGAGGCCTAACAACCCACCCTTGGGGAAACTACCCCCTTCACCCAATCCCTCTATCCCCAAGAAACATTAATAAACACAACAACCCTACTACCCACCTCCTCTACCCCCAACACCTACTGTAAAATAATAGGCAAAATTACTATTATCCATATCTGGATAATAGCTCTTTGCCCATTCAAAAAAAACATTATCAAGCCACAATAAAGTAAATAAAAGTTCTACTTACCCCTTCCAGGAGGAAGCCATCCTCATCACCTTCCTCCGCGTCCATGTCCTCTGTGGGCAGCAGCAGTACAATAAAAAACAAATGGCCACTAACCCCTTAATCACCTTAGTGGTTAGAAAATGCTATAGTAATTAAGGGGTTAACCCCCTCCCACCCAGGATGCCTAACCACCCTCCCTGGGGCAAGCACCCTACCCTCTATCCATTGATTGGCAAAGTCATACACCATGCCTATATAATATGGTTAGGATATGCCACTATGGCAGTCAATGGACAACCTAAAAAAAAAACAATCACCAAAAATACACAATAAAAAAAACCACAATAATAAAAACCAAGCATCAAAAAAAGACAATAACAAAAATCAAGCATCAAAAAAAAAAAAAAAAAAAAACAAGCATCAAAACAACAAACCAAAAATCAAGCATCAAAAAACCACAATAACGGGGGGCGTGGCCAACTACAGAGAGGAGTGGACGTGCAGCTCCAGATTTCTGTTCCCTAGAGCAATAAAGAGTGCTCCAATTCCCCATAAAACGTAGGAGAAACAGCTGCAACTACAGCAGAAGGTGACCAGAGTGGAGCGGAAAACAAGGGGGATTTTAAAAGCCTCTGAAAAGAGTGAGAGCCTGACCTGCTTTCACCCAAGGGGAGACGGAAATAGCAGCTACAAGATGGCACCGTCACGCGCCTGATCGTAATCAGCCGAGGTGGGGTGGGACATGAGAAGCGGCAGTACCGGCGGCCTGCTGCTAAAATGAGCCTGGACAGAGAGCATAGGCTGCTATTCACCCCTATAAGCTACGGGCGTGGTAAGAAGGGAAGGATGGGGGCGACCCGATCTGAGTGCCAGCCCAGGAAGACTCAGCTGCAAGATGGCCACTGGTGGCCCGTAGAGGGATGAGGCAGGCGGTGCGAATATCGCTACAACAGCGGGGCCCGAGCACTCCTGGGATGCACATTGAGAGGGTGTGCTTCCCTTGACCCTGACAGCAGGTCTGGAGATTGTGATCCCTTTACTAAAGAAGTGAGGTCCGTGGCCTGACTTCAGACTGGGGTGAGGTACAGGGGAGGGAGGAGACCAGTAAGAGCCCAACTACACTGCAACCAACTCACAAATCAATACAACTAAGGACAATAGAAGGGAAACAGAGAGAATTTATGCTCAGGCCCATACTGACAATGGCACCAGAGCTACTACAATCCAATATACTAAACCATATATATTTTTGGAAGTGCGGATTGGGCCCGAGAGGGACCAACTTACGTTCATGCACACCACCATTTAAAATGACCACATGAGATCCTGGTTCTGTCTGTGCACCAGAGCCAACTTAAGATAACAGATGACCCTGAATAGATAATACTAATAAAAAGCAGCAAGGGAGTCCCACACAACAATGTTATGGCCCCCAAAAAGCCACAAAAAGTGGAGGAGTCGACATTTTTTGATAAAAAGAACAAGGAATTTGACTACTCTGGGAAGAGAAGAGCGTGCTTCTTCATGCGAACAGGAGGAGGCTGAGTCAAACTCAGACTCAGAGAGAGACTCAAGTATAAGGAGGGACCTCGGCCAAAGCAATTATAGCTAGACATTGGAAGCAAAATGACTCTCCCGACAATAACAGCTGTCAAAAATAAACTAAACTATATGATGACAATGGAGAAATGTACTAGTTTGATCCTGGACAGGTATAATAGTTTTTGACGATCTGGGAATCTGGTGACTTACCGGGATGTGAGTGAGCTGTGATCTCTAATGGAAGTATGGAATGGATGCAGTGAATATAGGACTAAGATGTTATGGTACTTATTGTAAAGTCTTGCTGTTTGCATCTTGTATTTTGTACAGAAAAAGTATGGAAATTTACCCCTCCCCCCACCCCACCCCTCCCCCTCCCCTCACTCTCTCCTTCCCATCACTCTTCCTCCCCTCACTCTTATTGTTCCTCCCCCCTGTATACCTCCCCCTCCCCCCTCTTTCTCCTCTCTACAGAAGAGAGAGAGAGAGAGAGGAGAGGAAGATAGATGAGAAAGATGGAGAGACGGGTGGGGGGAGGAAGAGAGAGAGGGGAGGAAGACAGAGAGGTGAAAGAGAGAGATGGGAAGGAAGAAAAAGAGGGGAGGAAAAGAGAAAGAGAGAGTAGAAGACAGAGGGGTGTAAGAAATAGAGAGGGGACGAAAACAGAGAGAGAGGGAGAGAGAGGGGGGTCGGAAGAGAGAGAGAGGAGGAATATCCATAAAAAATGTGGTTGCCGGGGCTCCTCAGTAAACAGAATTTACGCATTTAAGGATACACATCTGTTTCTTACTTTCATGCTATTGTTTGTAGGCAATATTAGCTATGACCTTAACAGTGAATTTGTCTTGTTATACTGAGGTATCAGATGGATAATTTTCCTTCATTGCTCCCAGAGGACAGCACCTCCCCCTATTGTATATAAAAAGATCAACCCCCGGCATTACTCTTATTACTTTGGTTTTATTCTGACAGTGTGTCAGCCAACGCAAGGAACTTCATAAGGGGGGTCATAAATGGCAATGTGTGCCAAGACAGAGACAGCTTATTATATCTACATTACATTCAATCCTGTGTTTCTGGTGGATTTCTTTGTTTGCTTCAATTTCCTGCCTGAGTAACACAAAACGCACCAGGACATACAAAGGTTTTGTCGACATATGCTTATGTTATACAGTATGCTGGTATTTTGCTTCTCTACTCCAATTCTCACCAGAACAACTATCAGAGGAAATACCCTGTCATTAAAACACGCCTCAAGCTGTGTCCAAACATTTGGAAAGACGCGACTTTCACTCACACGAGAGAGGAATTTTCCATCAATAGATCCTATTTCTGCCTATCCAGTTATATATTGTACATGATACAGTGCAAGAAATGTGACAAATTATGTAATATTGGTGAAGCAAAACCAATGTTCAACAAGAATGAACAAGAATTAATCTCTACATTCATGCAATCAAGCAACACGGGGATGCATGTTTTACTGTTTTTGCAACAAAATGCGAAGAACTTTAATTATCTATCCATTGTGTTTGACTTAATGAAGGGAGCAAGTTACCATTTCCTTGTTATTCTGTTTAACATGCATCTTCCCATATACCCGATCCCCCTCACATGCAGCAGAGGAGCTTTCCTAAATTAAGACTCTTCAATCAGACTGGATGCCCATGGTGGCTGAGACTAAAATCTACATAGGAGTATGGATGAAGAATAAAAATGTAATCAATGGGATTGCAGGAGCCTAAAAGTCAATTATTACAACACCAAGGTGATGTCAGCAGCAGGCACATAGTGTAGGACCTGCAGTCATCACCAAAGCTGTAGTCTGAACATGACTATTAGGCCACATATATATTTTTAAACAACTATCTTTGTTGACCATGACTTTTCTTACTATAATTAACTAACCTATTAATTGCTGCAGAGCAATGTGTTGATGACTACAGCATTATGGATAAGGTAATATGCAAGCAATAAAACGTTTTTTTGTGTGTGCTAATTTGGTAATAAGATAAATAGATGCTATGGGGGCTATGCACTAAGCTCAATGGCTTTGCGTTCTGATTTTCCTTAAAAGCAGGTTTGTTAAAAAGTGAGGCCGGGGACGCGATTCACTAAGGACTTGAGGCCATTTTTTAACGTACAGTACCTGCTCAAAATAGCTCAAAACAGCCACAGCGTACGTGATGCTTTTTTCCCCCCTGCTAGCGTTCTGAACCTCTCCGTTCGCTACCTGATGGAAAAAAAAGCTGCATGTAACATTTGCATGGAGATTTGCTATCTCCATGCAAGACTGTTACAGGCGATCCTGCACTAAATAAATACATTTTTTTTTTTTTTTTTTAACTTTGATTTTATTGGGTGCATTCAAACATACATGTTATCACTTCCCGTTAGCATCAAAAATATCCCCCATTTTTGTAAAAATACATTTTAATTATAGTGTACATGAGCAGGGGGTCTCCCGAGCTGAACCGCATTGGTTTCAGGTCTGAGGACCCCCTACTTCTGGAGTTACAGGCCCCGTTATGATGTGCCGGTATCCACTGTAATTTTAAAGCTTCCGCGTCACGTGACCGGAAAATGTACATTCAGCAGGGGATGCCGGCACCCCATAAAGGGGCCTGTAACTCCTGAAGAAGGGGTCCCCGGACCTGAAACCAATGCTGTTCAGCTCCGAGGACCCCATGCTCATTGACAGTATTATTAAAGCAAACGTAATCATTAATTGTTATATGTGTTCATTTACACGCTAAGGCAATGATGGTCCCCTGAGGTTCATGTATGTCCCCTTATTTTTCTGGGGTATATGTGGAAGAGACCATGGAAGGAGTGAATCCATGTAATATAATTTTCTTGTCAATTACAGTGTGTGTCATTATTTTTGGGTTGGGACATGGCAGTGTAGTGGTTAAATTCTGAAATGCTGACGTCCTCAATTTAGGCAATCAACTGAAAACAATAGTAATCACACTTGTGGCCAACTATTTGGGAGGGATACCCTATATAAAGCGTCCATTTTGTTCATTTAGTGTGGGTGTTGTTGTGAGGAGAGATAGAGTCGAGTTGGTGGTAGTAGTTGGAGAGAGTTGGAGAGAGTTGGGGATTTGTTGGCGAATATTGAGTGAGTTGTCTTGTGTTATTATATTTTGTTTATCTACTTTTTTGTATTGTTAGTTTGATTGAACTTTGTTAGTGTGTCATTTTTCTTTATATTTGTTTCTTGTGAGTGAGTCAAATAGAGAGGATGAGTGGATGTGGGAGTGGACGTGGCAGTGGTGTGGTGGCTGGTGGGAGTGGGGGTGCGGTGGAGCGTGGGAGTGGGGGTGCGGTGGAGCGTGGGAGATGGTGTGCGGTGGCTGGTGGGGGTGCGGTGGCTGGTGGGAGTGGAGTGAGACGTCGTGCCAGGGCAGGTATGTCCCGTGATGACACTCCAGGTGGTGGAGTGCAGGTGGATGAGGGTAGCGGGACAACTGGACTGGGAGAGAGGGACACTGTTCACCATACAAACAGTGATGATGATGATGATAGTGATGAGGGGCCATCAACAGGCTCAACCACTGGCACAAACCCCGGCACTGGCTCAACCACTGTCCCAACCCCCGGCACTGGCTCAACCACTGGCACAAACCCCGGCTCTGGCTCAACCACTGGCACAAACCCCGGCACTGGCACAAACCCCGGCACTGACTCAACCACTGGCACTGGCTCAACCACTGGCACAAGCCCAGGCATTGGGCCAGCATGAAACAGCAAGAAGAAGGCAACGATCAAGTCACCGTGGACGTGATCCCACACCAACTCCTCCCACACGTTCATCACAATGACTTTCCCAAAAAAATAAATAAAAGGTCTTATTATTGTTCCCATAAGTCTTCATATTCAATTATTAGCATTCATTAAGGTTCAGCAAACATACTTAACAATGTGCAATAATCAAGTGTGTATGTAACACAAGTAAGGTGCATACATGTGAACGAAACAGCATATGATTTTGCATGTGTGAATAATGTATGTCAATCTATCTATATTTTATACCGTCTTAATTGTGAAAAATTAACATTATAAATATTTGTTCATTTGAACATGTTATTTCACAAAACAATTCTATCCAAAGTGTGTTTCAGAGCTTGGCTACTGAATCATGTATAACAGGGTTTCCCAAACTTTTTTTTCCGTGACCCGGTTATTTTTTGAACTTCTCCTTCGTGACCCACTAAAAATTTTATCGCCTATACTGGCCTATAGGGCCTGCACAGACACACACACAGCCACTGATACACACACACACACAGCCACTGACACACACGCAGCCACTGACACACGCAGCCACTGACACACGCAGCCACTGACACACACACACACGCAGCCACACAGAGACACTGCTACACACACACACACACACACTGCTACACACACAGAGACACTGCTACACACACACACACACAGAGACACTGCTACACACACACACACAGACACTGCTACACACACACAGACACTGATACACACACACACAGACACTGATACACACACACACACTGATACACACAGACACTGATACACAGACACTGATACACAGACACTGACACACAGATACTGATACACACACACACACTGATACTGATACACACACACACAAACTGATATATACACACACACACACAGCCACTGATACACACACACACTCTCTGATACACAGACACTGATACAGATACACACGCACACAGCCCCTGATACACACACACACACACACACACACACACACACACACACACACACACACACACACACACACACACACACACACACACACACACACACACACACTCGCTCTCCCCTATACGTACACAGACACAAACAGTGAATTACAGGCAATGACGGATGTGAGTGACTGGAGGGGGGGGCAGGGACTGGGTGGGTGGGAGGAGGGGAGAACTGGGTGGGTGGGAGGGGGGGAACTGGGTGGGTGGGAGGGGGGGGACTGGGTGGGTGGGAGGGGGTGGACTGGGTGTGGGAGGGGGGGACTGGGTGGGTGGGGGGGGTACTGGGTGGGAGGGGAGAGGGGGCACTGGGGGGGAGGGGGGACTGGGACGGTGGGAGGGGGGACTGGGTGGGTGGGAGAGGGGACTGGGACTGGGTGGGTGGGTGAGGGGACATTGAGGGGACTGGGTGGGTGGGAGGGGGGGACTGGGACTTCGGGGGGGACTGGGACTGGGTGGGTGGGAGGGGGGGACTGGGTGGGTGGGAGGGGGGACTGGGACTGGGTGGGAGGGGGGACTGGGACTGGGTGGGTGGGAGGGGGGACTGGGACTGGGTGGGAGGGGGGACTGGGTGGAAGGGAGGGGGGACTGGGACTGGGTGGGACAGACTAGCACTGGGTGGGTGGGAGGGGGGACTGGGACTGGGTGGGTGGGAGGGGGGACTGGGACTGGGTGGGTGGGAGGGGGGACTGGTACTCGGTGGGTGGGAGGGGGGACTGGGTGGGAGGGGGGACTGGGACACTTGGGTGGGAGGCAGTGACTGGGTGGGTGTGTGGGAGACGGTGGGTGTGTGGGAGACGGTGGGTGGTTGACAGTTACTGGGTGGGTGACAGTGACAGTTACTGGGTGGGTGACAGTGACTTTGACAGTGACTGGGTGGGTGACAGTGACTAGGTGGGTGACAGTGACTGGGTGGGTGACAGTGACTGGGTGGGTGACAGTGACTGGGTGGGTGACAGTGACTTGACGGTGACAGTGGGTGGGTGGGTGACAGTGACTGGGTGGGTGACAGTGACTGGGTGGGTGACAGTGACTGGGTGGGTGACAGTGACTGGGTGGGTGACAGTGACTGGGTGGGTGGATGACAGTGACTGGGTGGGTGGGTGACAGTGACTTGACAGTGACTGGGTGGGTGGGTGACAGTGACTGTGTGGGTGGGTGACAGTGACTGGGTGGGTGGGTGACAGTGGGTGGGTGGGTGACAGTTGACAGTGACTGGGTGGGTGACAGTGACTGGGTGGGTGACAGTGACTGGGTGGGTGGGTGACAGTGACTGGGTGGGTGGGTGACAGTGACTGGGTGGGTGACAGTGACTGGGTGGGTGGGTGACAGTGGGTGGGTGGGTGACAGTGGGTGGGTGACAGTGACTGGGTGGGTGACAGTGACTGGGTGGGTGGGTGACAGTGACTGGGTGGGTGGGTGACAGTGACTGGGTGGGTGACAGTGGGTGGGTGACAGTGACTGGGTGGGTGACAGTGACTGGGTGGGTGGGTGACAGTGACTGGGTGGGTGGGTGACAGTGGGTGGGTGGGTGACAGTGACTGGGTGGGTGGGTGACAGTGACTGGGTGGGTGACAGTGACTGGGTGACAGTGACTGGGTGGGTGGGTGACAGTGACTGGGTGACAGTGACTGAGTGGGTGACAGTGACTGGGTGGGTGACAGTGACTGGGTGGGTGACAGTGACTGGGTGGGTGACAGTGACTGGGTGGGTGACAGTGACTGGGTGGGTGACAGTGACTGGGTGACAGTGACTGGGTGGGTGACAGTGACTGGGTGGGTGACAGTGACTGGGTGGGTGACAGTGACTGGGTGGGTGACAGTGACTGGGTGACAGTGACTGGGTGACAGTGACTGGGTGGGTGACAGTGGGTGGGTGGGTGACAGTGACTGGGTGGGTGGGTGACAGTGACTGGGTGGGTGGGTGACAGTGACTGGGTGGGTGACAGTGACTGGGTGGGTGACAGTGACTGGGTGGGTGACAGTGACTGGGTGACAGTGACTGGGTGGGTGACAGTGACTGGGTGGGTGACAGTGACTGGGTGGGTGACAGTGACTGGGTGGGTGACAGTGACTGGGTGGGTGACAGTGACTGGGTGGGTGACAGTGACTGGGTGACAGTGACTGGGTGGGTGACAGTGACTGGGTGGGTGACAGTGACTGGGTGGGTGACAGTGACTGGGTGGGTGACAGTGACTGGGTGGGGTGACTTACCTTGAGGCCGGACGCTTTCCCCTGCTGCCCCCGATATCCCCTGCTGCCCGGGACGGGAGGTGGGCTTGGGGGCACGGGAGGTGGGCTCGGGAGGGGGTGGCACGGGAGGTGGGCTCGGGAGGGGGTGCCCCGGGAGGTGGGCTCGGGAGGGGGTGCCACGGGAGGTGGGCTCGGGAGGGGGTGCAACGGGTGGTGAGCTATGGAAGCGGGCCGCGGGAGGAAGCGGGCCGCAGAGGAGATAGTACTTCCGCCTCCGTCCAACGTTGGGAGCGGGGGGGAGGAAGGGAGCTGTCACTGCTTGCCCTGCGCATGCGCGCGGGACCGCAGGGGGAATCGCTGCTATTTTTTTTAACTCGAGCGGCGGGAGGGGGGGCTGGGAGGAGACCTCGAGCGGCGGGAGGGGGGGCTGGGAGGAGACCTCGAGCGGCGGGAGGGGGGGCTGGGAGGAGACACCGCGCGGCCAGCCTCGCTGCGACCCGGCAATTTTGGTGCCGTGGCCCGGTGCCGGGTCGCGACCCACCATTTGGGAAACGCTGATGTATAATATGCAAGTACACATTTCATAAGATACAGAACACCTGTATGTGGGAGAAGAATACATGGACACTTCTTCCTTTGTATAATGACCTTGTACAGTGTTGTGCAAATAATGCAAGTTTGGATACTTTGTAAGAACCTTGAATTAAGGAATAGTTTTGGTTACTGTACTCCATTCCGTTAAAATACATGCAGTTTGAGATGTGTTCTATGGAAAAGCCTCCGCTTTCTTACGCAATGCTAATATATAGTGCCATTGAAAATGAAAGGAACAAAAAAGCTACGATCTCACAGATCTATCAATATCTTACGGATAACTACCATTATTATCAAAATCATCCTCAACCTAGGGTATGGAAAAATTCAATCCGACGCACTTTATCAACCAATGCTTCTTTTATTCGAAACCCACCATCTGGCGCAAACAGGGGTGGCTGTTGGTCATTTCATGAATCCGGTATGCGTATGTCTGCAAATGGAAAATTGTCGGACACGACTACCATGATATAGGTGCCCGCAGCGGTGCCTTAAATGTTCAGCAGAATGTCTTTTTTCAACCTGAGTTGCAATACCAGAACCATAACGGAGCAACATATTACGATAACATGCAGAATACCGAGTTTGCTCAAACAGATGAAATTACACAAAGTTACTATGTGTATCCGCCTGCGTACATTGTACAAGATGCAAACAGTTATGGAGTAAGCTACAACCCTGCACAGCTGAACACATAGAACAACGAATTGATGGACTACAGCGGCTACATCGCAAACCAAACTTCTATGGCTGGCCCGAATATGAATGCAATATAATGCAGGTAACTATATTGTAAAGACTTTATAAACTGTGTGAATCTTTTCTTCCCGAATGACACGCATATACGTTGTATTCATTGCGCATGCGCGTACCATACAGGAAAAAAAGTTTTTTTTGTGTAAATTAACGTGTCTCTTTTACCTTTCCGGCTGCTTCTGATCATATTACAGAGATCGTGCTGTGAAGATCACAATATGCCGGAACACAGTTCTGTAAGAAGGTAAGATCTATTTACTGATATACGTGGCAATATTTTGAACCGTGCTGTGCAATGGCGGTTGAAATCAGAGATATTCGTGCGCAGCCCTTAAATGTCAGTCGAGTACGTGTACGCCCCTTTGTGAAACGACAATAATTGTAAACATAAAATAATTAGATATGCAGAAATGAGGTACATATCTTAATTAGTGTAGTTTGCATATGGCTACATAATGTTATGTACCTGATGAATATTGGTTACTCTGTTGTAGAAATGGCAAGCAAAGCAGCATTTTACATGTCATTATGTCACATTATGCAGACTATTTACTGTTGTTTATCATTGTGTATGTAACATGTTTGTGGTACTAGCATGTCAACAAATGAAACCTTAGGTAATACAGCCAGTCCTCGGTTATCCGACAGAATGCGTAGCTCCAAATGGAGTTGTAAAGCTAAACGTCTTAAAGCGAAACACGCTTTCTCATAGCAACACTGTTAAAAGTAAAGGTTGTTTTTTTTTTTGGCTTAATAATTTTGTATAGACTCCTAATATTGTACCAGGATAATAAAAGATGAAACACATACACATTATATCCTGTGTATGTGTGTGTGTATATGTGTGTATATGTGTGTATATGTGTGTGTATATATATATATATATATATATATATATATATATATATATATATTAGTGTGTGTGTAAAGAAATATATATTAGTGTGTGTAAAGAAATGATTATTGACATATATCTTCTTGTTATGCAGTAAGCATTTTGTGGTTAGATGTAACATTAATGTTGTTAACGAAATGATTGACATTTAGTACATAGGTACATTATACCAACCGTGTGTTTAGATGCATCATTAAGTTACTATGTAACCGATATATTACTTACATTAATATTATATATCTACTTCTTTCACAGATGTTCACAGCTCTGTTCAAGACAGAAGATAATGTGAATGCATGTATCCAAAGAGCGAACAACTGAGAGCTTTTCCATTATGGCCACATGCCAAAGACATCACATGGCCAGTCATGCTGTGATACCTCAAACTGAACATGCACACTTTTATATATCGTAGTTTATCATAGATTTTCACTTTTTTAAAAAAAAAACATTAAATAGATAATGTAGGCTTTTTGATACTAACTTTAAATGTGTGTTAACATTCCAATAAACTTTGACATGACATCTTTTGTTAGTGCTCCTTTTTTATCAATGGGACGCAGATTACAGTGACATCATTCAAGTATAATAACAAAATTGTATATGTCGCCTGAAGAAACACACATGTACTTGTGTTCAAAATGTATTGTTAAAAGTTTTACTTGAACTATTGTAGGAAACATTTACATAAAATATAAATCTGGAAATGTGTGGTTTTAAATTAAACATTAATAATGATAGGGATACATGGCAGCTTAATGATAGAAGAGATCAAAATCTCATCTGCTTATACTCATGCAGACACTAATTATGTATGTAGTCATACTTACAAACGTGACAATCATAATATGAAGTAAGGAATGTGAAGCATAACAATTTTGTAAACCTGTAATAACACCATTAATTATTTCTAAGTTGATCATGATGTTGAAAGTATGAGCCAAAATACATATATAATCATTTACAGTAGTTCTGTTGTAAGATAACACTATGCTGAGTATTGAATACAGCATTTGTTTTTCACTTAATACACAATATTCTGCATGTAACGATGCACACATTGTATAGTTGGTTTGAAAGAAGATTGATACAAGAATAGAGGTGTTAAAAATAAACATACCGTAGGCAGCCGAAGTTCTGATCATTCCTTAGAAAATTTGCAGTTCGTTGGAGAGAGCAGCATCCTAAGATTATACACACAATGCAATGTTACACACACAACGAGATGATGACAGATTATATGATATGTATTGTTAAAATTTACATGTGAAAAAATTAGCAATTAAGGTCCTGCGAGTCTCCACCCCACTGGCTGTATGGTCCCTAACCCCTGCAGGAGGCACAAGAGGATCCTCCTCTAAATCATCACGAATGTTGCCTTGAAGATTGTGACATAGTGCTATGTTGTGCAGAATGCAACAACAAATCACTATGTCACCAATCTTCGCTTGCGAATACTGTAGCTCACCACCAGATCTATCAAGACACCTAAAACGACTTTTCAACACTCCAAATGTCCTCTCGATCACCGAGCGTGTGGATATGTGTGCGGCATTATATCGTTCCTCTGTAGGGGTTTGAGTATTACCCAGTGGGGTCAGAAGCCAAGGGTGGCTACCATATCCTGAGTCGCCTATAAGAGAGTCAAATGACATAAAGGTTAAAAGATGTAAGAAAATTCCAAACATTGTGTATTGCCTTTTCATAATACATGACAGTGAATAATATAGAACACATGCCCTAACAATGAAATCCTGATCTACCATTACGATGCATGACATGGATTACATATAGAAGTTAACAAAAATGAATGATTTGATGTTAATTAGAATCTTAGCAACACACAATGAAACATTAATCTGGACATTAAATGTAGTTGTAAGTGCAGTTTATGTAACATTGACTGACCCAATAGCCAACCTTCCTCGAATTCCCCCGCTTCAAATTTGCAAAACACTAACGAGTTTTTTAAAATATGTGAATCGTAGCAGGCACCTGGGAAGTGAGCTACCACACTCAGAATTTTCATGTATGCGTCACATACGACCTGCACATTGAGCGAGTGGTAATTTTTCCTGTTCCGAAAATCCCTCTCCTCTTCACGTAGTGGGGTCAGCGCAACATGTGTGCAATCTATAGCACCCATCAAATTGGGTAGCCCAGCTACATTATAAAATGCAGTCTTCAGTGCCTGCCACTCTGTTTGCTCACTAGGGAAATGTATATAATCACTAGAGCGTCGAGTCAGTGCACATAGAAACTGGCTAAATTTCCGCGAGAATGCCGACTGCGAGACCCTGCCTACTATGCCCACAGTTGTCTGAAATGAGCCCGAAGCAAGAAAATGTAAGGAGCTCAGCATTTTAACAAGGCCAGGCACTGCATGATTCCTGTCTGTTGTTGGCTCTAAATCTTCTCTTAAAACTTCATACAGTTCCAAGATAGCCGCTGAGCTCAATCTGTAACGCCTGATAATTTCTTCCTCCGTCAAGCCCTCTAGGGAGGTTCTTTGTCTAAAATTGCGGGGGGCTATATGTCTCACAACACGGATCTCCCTCGCTTCCCTCTCTCCCCTCTCTCCCCTCTCTCTCCTCTCTCTCCTCTCTCTCCTCTCTCTCATAATCTCCCTCCTCCTCCTCGCACAAAAAATCAGAAAAGCGCAATCTGGTGGCGGTTCCATGTCGTCGTGGTAGGTAAGTGCCTTCTTTTATCCTTTAAATAGGCAGACTAATTAGTGAAATGATTATAAATGATGACACGTGTGTTGGTTAGTATTGTGAACATATTAATTTTACTAATTGTACAATTCATTGTAATGTGATTTCGATGTGTTACACACATAATGAAATGTAATGTCATCATAAATTACGCACCATTCGAAAATAAACAATGTAAGCGATGCTGCGAAACAATATTACTAATTGACACAAAATAATAACTCTATTATTACATTTCTCACAAACATGTTGAGTCATGAACGTAGTACATCTCTATAAATAATGTTTTGTTACTGTAAAGCTGTGTCAGAAGGGTGGATTATTGGCAATATGTTTATTTGGTGATGACGGGAGTATTGCCCTTTAAATGAACCGCCTGCTAACGTTTGATGGAACACTATAAAGTTTACAAGATACATGTAATTACATTGATATACAAATACAAGGAAACATGTGGTGACCTTAAATGTAAATTGTTGACTATCATGTCCAGGGGATACAGATATATTCACGCCAACATCCGTGGACCCCCAGACAGCTTGCAGGACCACCCATGTACCCCTCAGAGTAAATGTTGTTTCTTTCTCCATCTGAATGTATGTTAAACAGTGAAAGACAGAATTATGCATATGTGGATAATATTATTTTATCACACTACAATACTGTACTGTATGTGTTATGTGTTTGTATTAATTGGTATGGTTACTTGTCATTGGGTCTGGCACACGATTGGTCACACATGCAAACAGGGAACCACGAACAGTCACGGACCCCCCAACACACCCGGGACACCCGCGGGGATACCCGCACGACCCCCGGGCTCCCTCGGGGACCCCCGCAGGGTCAGCCGGGGACACCCGCCGGCCTGCTGTATGGGTTTTGTGCATGCAAAAAAAAAACCCAGAATTTTTTCTAAGTCCAGATTTCTTTGCGTCTACTCTGACCTGACGTGTTGTGATCAACGCAACTTTCGCGTTTGCTAAGGTTGTGTTGCTTAGTGCATCCCGCTTAAGGGCAGAATTTCACGCAAACAGGGTTGCGATCGAGCAAAGTTGGACTTAGAAAAAATTCCTGAAAAAAGTCACTTTTAGAGCGCAAAGTGCCTGTTTGCGTTGCTTAGTGCATCGGGTTGAGCCAAAAATCACGATCGAAGAGCACTTTGCGCTCTAAAAGTGACTTAACGGAGCTTAGTGCATAGCCCCCTATGGTGCTTATTATAGGAGCTGCAAAGTTGTCATTGCCAAACCGCATGGTTTTGCCTGTTCACAAGAAGCGGAATTAAATGTAAAAAAAAGCAGTATTCTCTATTACAAATCTCTTCTTCTAAACCGCTTCTACAAAAAGTGACAAACCGCCCGGTTTAACAGCCAAAACGTATGGATTGCACTTACTTTAGAAGCGGAATGACCTGAGGTGGTGCTAACTCAAACCCCCGTCCGATTTATTATGGGTTTTGCTTTCTCAGCCAAGGCCATATTTCGGGCTCTGGATGTAACTTGCAATACCAATCTCACCACTCTTTCTTTCGGTGGTGTTACAAAATAATTGAGTTTTTAGAAGTGGTTTGCATAATGTAGCTGGGAGGCAAAAAGCGGGTTTGAGGCTTTTTGACAGATCGATTGGATTGTAGGGCCGGAGTGAAATCGCTTTTAAAAAACTGCTTAGACGTGGTTTGGACATGCGATTAGGGTTTACAGAATAGCAAAGCATGCCAATCCATTTATAAAGTGCACTTTAGAAGCGGTTTGTCATACTTCAGAGCGACGAGAATAGGGCCCTATGAGCGATTTGTGCTTGTGCGTATTTTTTCTGGCAGTTAAATATGTAAATATACATAAATATAGGCGTAGAAAGAGAAGTATTATGAAAGTGTCTGTCATAGCTTACTCAATAAATCAGTGGCACACCAATGATAACAGCTTTATAGAGATTTCATGCATTCCAAAGACAAGAGTCAATGCCTCTACCAATGTGCAGTTTCCATTACTTGCCAAATTTCCTTTGCTTTTCCAGTATCAACATGTTCATTTGTCAGACAGAAATAATCTTATTCATTTGAAAGAACTAATGCTGAAATACAATTTTGCAGATATTATTAAAATTACTTTCAAAGTGGTTTCCCAAAAATACTCTGAGCTAACCTGTATTCATTGATTTTTTCTTGCATTTATTTCTTATTACATTTTATTTCATTATATTATTTTAGATAAGGGGTGACTTACCAGAAACATCATTATCTATAAAGCAGGGATGCGGATTAGAATTCCAATGTAATCCCACATGGCGTAGGGAAAGTCACTGTTCCTAAGGCAGCACAATTATATTATAAATACTTCTGGAAAGGTAATTAAAGGAGAATAATGAACAGATCTTGGATTTCTTGTGAGTGTTGTGATTCATTGCAACGTAACAGGCTTCAGGGTAACAACTTGTCATCAGGAAGAGACAGTTACTGGTAAGATGCTTGTCTTCACAGTGTCATTACAGAGGGACAGAAGCAAACAGCAAGGCACTGCAGTACAGGGTAGTGTGACAGGTCTTCAACCCTTGAAACACAGGTCATATGGTTAATCTGTCTCTTTGTTTTCTCCTTGTGGGAAAGGCAGCCCTGGAAGATTATCAGAGAGAAGATGTAAGAGACATGAGGGTCCTGAGGAACCTAAAAGAGCCAGCATGGAAAGGCACTGCAACAGGAGAACAGGCAACTGACTACAAGGGACTCTGTAAGGGTTTAAAAGTTTAAAAGAGGAAAAGGCTGGAGTTACAGTTAAGGCTGTACCACGAACCACCAGACCCCTGTCCGAATGGTCCCTGCACCCGCTGCCTCCTTCCGGCAGGGCTGACTACGTAATGTGACGCGTCAGCCGGCCGATGCTGCAAGAATCTTGTGAATTTCGGCGCTGACGCGTCATGTGGTACGCGAGTCAGCCAATGGGGAGGAGGGGAGGGAAGGAGCTAGATGGGAGGCGCCTTGGGCGGGTAGCAGGGAAGGAGCTGCGGGTTAAAGTGTGTGAGTGTGTATGTATGTGTGTGTGTATGTATGTGTGTGTATGTGTATATGTGTGTGTATATGTATATATATGTGTGTGTGTGTGTGTGTGTATGTATGTGTATATGTGTGGGGGGGTGGATGGTACCACAACCAGATCCCGCCCCCTCCCTCCCACTCCCACCCCCCTCCCTCCCACTCCCGCCTCCCTCCCACTCCGGCTCCCTACAGACCGCATATCGCGGTCTGTGTCTGTCAGCGCCCCGCCTGTCTGCAGTGCGGGTGCGCTGACTGAGGGAGCGGGGCCTTAGCGTAAAGGCTTACTCTCTATGTTGTGCTCTAACTCAGTGAGTAGGCCCCAGGATATGGACCTGCTTTGTGATAATGTTATAAAAGCTAGTGTTTGGGATTTCCCTCAAAAGTGTCTCATGGATTACTCCGATTCATAGTGGGGTCAGACACCTTAGTTATAAGTTTACCTGTTTGGGACTGTTGAAAGCTACACTGGAGATGGCCTTTCCGCACATGGACAGCGCACCTAATTAGCGATTTACCCTAGAAACATTTATGGCATAACCCAGTTGCAATGCGCCTTAGCACCATTGATGACATACCCATATTGCAATGCATCCAAGCAACATTTATGGTGTACCCCAATAGCAATGCACCATATTTCTACCCTGCTGCATTCCAGTCGTTACTGAAGAGCCAGATAGGCATTGTTGTCATGCTACTGTGTGTGAAAGCAAAACGGAAATGCTCAATGGATAAGATAAGTTTCCATGACTTGTCCTATCGGGATCACAGGAAAGTTATTAAAGTCAGAATGTGCACCCTGGTGAGAGGGAACGGATTAGAAATGTTTATGTAAGATGTGTGATGTATTTCTGGATGTCTATAAGATTATCCGTTTGCAATCCAGGGGGAGCATGAAAGGGAAATAAAACAAAATACAATCTAAGTGCAGACAGTTTGATAACTTCTAGACTAATTCAGTGGTAAATCTTGGCTCATATGTGTGGCCTACTTACAAGATGTAAGTCAAAAACGGGCAGTGTGACACAATGGTCTATGCAGGGAGGACTTCTAATCCAATGAATTATGGAGACTTCCACTCTCAGCAAAGCAGCGGTGTATATAAAAGAGAAAAGATATCCATAGTGCAGACCAATCATAAAAAACGTGACTTTATGGGGTTTTAAAAATGAACACTTACAATAAAAACATGTAAATCATGCGTGTATCACAATACTGTGACCGAGGAAAGATTGCTGTTAGCTTCTGGCTCACCCACCACCTCCGGTTTATGGACCGTGCGTGGGACGCCGCTGCATGGGACTCTCCACCTCCTAGGATCCCTCTGGGGTGTACTGGTCCCGTCAGCTCTGTTCCTCGTGTAGGACGCCGCTCTGCTCTTTGCCTGGATCTGGCCAGACAGCTGGGCTGCTCGGTGGAGACGGCGGCAGAGCTCAAAATGGTGTGCAGGGTATATTAAGATACTGAGGAGTAGGGGGCGGTACACTCCTGAGGAAGCCACGCACCGTATTGGCGAAACGCGTAGAGTGGTAGCCGCCCAGAGGAGGAGAGAAGCTGTGTCAGAGATTGCAGACCCACTACCGGAAGTGACGTATCGGAGCCAACCGGAGGGGACAGGACAGCCCACCTGAGAGGGAGCTCCAGGCAAAGAGCAGAGCGGCGTCCTACACGAGGAACAGAGCTGACGAGACCAGTACACCCCAGAGGGATCCTAGGAGGTGGAGAGTCCCATGCAACGGCGTCCCACGCAAGGTCCATAAACCGGAGGTGGTGGGTGAGCCTGAAGCTAACAGCAATCTTTCCTCAGTCACAGTATTGTGATACACGCATGATTTACATGTTTTTATTGTAAGTGTTCATTTTTAAAACCCCATAAAGTCACGTTTTTTATGATTGGTCTGCACTATGGATATCTTTTCTCTTTTATATACACCGCTGCTTTGCTGAGAGTGGAAGTCTCCATAATTCATTGGATTAGAAGTCCTCCCTGCATAGACCATTGTGTCACACTGCCCGTTTTTGACTTACATCTTGTAAGTATGTCACACATACGAGCCAAGATTTACCACTGAATTAGTCTAGAAGTTATCAAACTGTCTGCACTTAGATTGTATTTTGTTTTATTTCCCTTTCATGCTCCCCCTGGATTGCAAACGGATATCGACGAATTGTGGGACTAGTGGAACCAGTCCCTACCAGCTGAGTTTGAGCAGGGGGTTTTAATTTAACTTTTCACGTTATTTATCACGTTTTCACTGTTATATATCATTTGATTTTAATATCATTCACTGTGTAATATGTGAACACTAATAGAGTTAGCGCCTTTATATCACTATTACACAGCACGTGTCTATAAGATTATACATTATCTTTAATAGGTGAGAGAAGCTTGAGCAGAGACTCTGGTAGCTAGATTGGTGTATAAACTCATATCCAGTAACACTTCATCAGGGGTACAGGAAAATTAATACATACCAATATTTATACCCCCCACCAAAGTCCCTCCCCCTTGTCCATCTGGAGGCTGTTTCCACCGCTAGAATGTAATTCAAGTGATTTGCTCTAAACTTGAAACCTTCCATAAAGGACAACCATTGGCTGACTTTTTTATTTTATTACTTGATTTTATTCTGCATACATTGTTTTTAAATTCGAACATTATTTCTATTTACAATTACAAGGCACTGCAATGGGTACAATGTGGCACCATCCTACATAAATCTTTTTATGGAAGATCCAATATTGTCACGGTACGAGGTAGACCAGACTACTTAGGATTGCAAATTCCAGGCCGAACGCAAACGTTAAACTAAACTAAAGTTTATTCGGCCAGAGCAAACTGTGAAGCATATGTACAAAAACAAAGTCAATACGTTACAAAACGGAGTATACAGAGGTACTCTGGATGACACCTCAGTAGTCCATTGTGGTTCCCAGGTATCAGGGAAGTCTGCCCCAGGTCCACACAGTTCACGCTACCATTGGTCTGTAGACACTGAGACCAACAATGAACAACCCTGGAGCTCTGATTGGTTTCGGCTTTTACACTTTGCTGGCCTCAATTTGGAAACATGAAGAACCAGGGGGCGACCAATCATCGGAGCCCAGTACTCCATGGAGCCAAAAGGAATTCAGGGGGGTTTCCCGGAATGGACCACTCAGGAGCAGGGTGGAGCCAGTGATGAAGGATGGCCCTGGGAGAGTGGGAAATTGGAACTAACCAATGGAAATCTGGTCGTTGGGACTAGGACCCAGTTCCCCAATTCAGTTGCAGGCCTCCCACAAGGTTAGACACCTCAGTGCCAGGGAAAGAACAATGCTCCGGCATTGGAGTATGTACTCTCCCAGCAGGTGGGCGCATCCTTTCCTAGCCTCCCATTGTCCCTAGCTTCTAGCTAGAGAGCACCTGGTTCCACACCAGGGGAGCACCTGGCCCCACCAAGGGACCTGGTCTCACACAAAAGATAGCCCTCTGACTCGTATGCCCGGTACGCAGCCATTGATACTACTGGCCCAGGCATACAATGATTCACACAGAAAACATAAATAAAGTTCAATCAAACACTAAATTACACAGCACACATAAATAGCCCTCATGCCATATTCCAAGCCTTGCAGTAGGTCGCCATCTTGACTGTTAGAGGCAGCAAGCAGGCATAATCTTTGTTTGGGCATATCATGCTGCCACTGCCATCACGGATATTGATTACAATTCAATGCCGTTCAATATGTTAGTGTATGGTGGCGCTATATAGATAATATGTTCATGATCCTGAAGAGGGTCAGTAAACTATTGGAAGACTTATAACTTACTTAAACACAACTAACTCTCCAATACGTTTCACTTGCAGCTGGAGTTGTACAAATATCCCGTTTTTGGATTTATCATTCACTAAAAAAGACAACAAATGGCTAACAGGTATTTATCGTAGACCCACTGATATAACATGCATTGTTATATGTATCCAGTTATCACCTTCCAAATCTACTGAGAAGTCTTACCTTTTCATAGTTTTTGTGTGTTTTAAGGATAGTACAATAGGAGAAGAAACACCAGATGGAGCAGAGACACTGCCGTCTGGATAAGTCCCTAAGAAATGCACTCTGTGTCTGTGGGGGGATGGTACATAAATCAGCCGTTCATATGCAGTGAGAAGCAAAGTACTGGTCCAATGTGTATTGGAATATGGTTGACTTAAAATCCTTTTAATAATGATAAATAATAATATAGATTGGAACCAGACGGTAATAACAGTAGTAATTGGTGAAATAATTGTAGCGCATCATGCGTGAGTACACTAAGTGGCTAGGGTATACAGCGTAGTAAGAACCACAGCCCAAATCTGTGCGTATACCCTTGTCCTGACGTGGACAAACCAAACAGTTACCTGTAAGTAACTACTCATATGCCTGCTGAAACCATAAAGCACTTGCCCTGAAATGGTGAAGGTAGGTCAATCAAGAGACACAGGAGCAGTGCCTGCTGAAACCATAAAGAGGTGCACTTCATGTTAGTGTGTGTATTTTTAGAGTGAGACAGAAGGTTAGAGCCTGATGAGTAGAGCTGATAGATAGGTGGACCAAATACCTCTCACCCTGCTTAGGGGGTGAGGGAAGAGCTAGCCCCACCCTGGGTGCCCCTGAGGCCCAGCATGGAGGCAGGGACATCCTGAAGGAGTACAGCTGGCTGGCTGTATACTGTCTGTTCCTGATTTACTGCTGCTACTGCTGCTGTGAAGCAATAAAGAGTTTTACTTAAAGAGACAGAGTGTGAGATTGGAATCTCTCATCCCTGGGAGGGGATTCTGCAGTAGGGATTCCACCCCGTATGCCTGGGGTCTACTACAGATGGAGACACTGCACCATTGAGGAGAACGAAGGCATCCACCCCAGAATCAATCACAACGGTCCTCCCAAGCGGAAGGAGGGGCAGGAAGTGAGACTGAGGAACCTCGCTCTTGCTTGACTGGCGACAGAGAAGGAGCTACTTGTCGAACAAGCAAGCTGATTGAATCAACCCCTGCACAAAAGATGGCTGACTTAAGCATGAATACTTATCAGCTTCCAGGAGGCTTCCTGGTTGTGGAGTTGATGGCCGTGAGTATCTACGGTACCTGTGCATTCAATGCCGGTTACCTGGACCGGCCCCAAGTACTACAGCACGGTGCCGACAGTGTGGCATTTTCGACCTCTGGCTTACCGAGCCATATCCTACTATTGTGACCCCCGCGAGGGGCCTCTGCAGCAATGCTGATCGAAGTGGAGGAGGCAGATGCAAAGACTGCCCTGGTCCCATATATCACCCCTGCGGTAGGGACCCAGGCTCAGCCACTAAGATGTGCTCCGACAAAAAAGAGAGAAACCGCAGTGGAGGTACCGGAGCGGGCCCGTTTTGTACCTATAACCACTGGCGGTGCAGCAAGGACCAGATGTGGCTCCCCAGCAGAGGTGCCATTGCCATCCTAGTCGGACGATGAGAGAGCCAGCCTGTCATCGGTGGTGATGCGCAGGCCGGCGGACCACCCCAGCTTTGAAAGACAGAGTTCACTTACCTGAGAGACAGAGCAGATGAGTCTGGAGACCCCCCGACGGCGAGCGCTGGTGCGGCCTGAACCACGTAGAAGTCCCACGGCCGTGGCGACTCCCAGTGTGGTGAAGATGGGACCCGAAACGGCTCCGAAGGAACTGCAGAACATCGCAAGGCAGCGGAGCGGTAAGATGACTCCACCACCCCCTTACTTCCACCAGGTGAAGGAGGAACATGTGGAGAGAGAGAGGCTGGAGGCCTACCTGCCCGTCCACGACCCCGACGGTCCACCGCCGCCTCTTCTGGTGAGTGACGTACTTCCGGTGCGGGACCAAGAGGCGGATGGAGACTCCGCGACGACCCATGATAACGTCACTTCCGGGTCGACATGGAGCCGAGGCCCGGAAGCCTTAATCACCTCGTTGAAGAGAGCCAGTCTGGAGGAGGAGTTTGAGAAGTTCAAGACACAAGTGGCTAAGCAAGGAGCCGGGCATGCTCCAGCCAGAGACAGTAAGAGAGCACCTACTGGTCATGGCTTCGCCCGACTAAGAAACACTGTGATGAACTATGGCGATCCTATGGTCACCGCCCCTGGCACCACTGCCCCTGCCCCGTCACGTTCTATGCCACCGTGTCCTAGTGGGAGTAAGCCGAGTAAGATGCCCATGTTTTCTACTGATTGGCAGCGCACTCTACTGAGACAGAGACATCTGTGTGTCCTCAAGAGCTGATACAGAGGAATGTATGAGTGTGTCATCCTCATATGAGCACTGAGAAAAGTGGTGGGCACCGTTATTCACAGGGTATGATGAAGGTATGGACCGTACAAGGTTTGTGCTAATAAAGAACGATATAGTAGATCACTGGTGGGATGTAGGCAAATACTCCAGGCAGGAGGTTGCTGAAGAACTAGACAATAGATGGAGAGAGATTTTGCAGAAAGTAGGTACACCCAAAGGTTCATCCATCTTATATGATAACATTGCGCCTGAGGAGCCTAAGTACTGGGTACTGCCAGGAAAGACTGGGAACCGGAAACTTACCAAGTTAAGCAGAGCAGATAGAGTCATAGTGGCGAGATACAGACAGTCTCATGGGTATGAGTTCCCGTACGTACCAGAGCCAATCATGCAGGAGATAGAGGATCAGAGAGACACCTGGCTCAGAGATGCCGTCATTGAGTACCTACGCATTAAGTGTGGTAACTCTGCTTATCTGAAGGAAGACAAGATCTGTTCCTTGATGAGAGTTTGGAGTACAGGCAGGAACATGTACAAACACAAGATAGTGTACAGGCCGGAGAATGGGCCTCTTCAACCCTTCTTTGTTAGGGTTGTCGATCATAATGGATGGGAAATAAGGAAGCCTGATCCCCGCCATTATTACTGAGTTATGGGTTCTCCATGTTGGGAGTTTCCCGCTGTAAGTCACCATCTGGTTGTTACAGTCTGGGATGCAATGTATTAATTTCATTGTTGTGTTTTCACAGGTTGTTCACCTGCAGGATGGCCCAGCATATTAGGTCCAAGTGGGGACCATTGGATTCCACCTGAGGGAGAGTGTAGCCCTGGTAAGGTTATAGGCTATATTTCTATTCTCCCCCTGCGCAGTAATCCCTCTTAAGGGCAGGGTTGCAAGGAGTTATCATGGGTTTTCCCCACCTCAAGCACTTGCCCTGAAATGGTGAAGGTAGGTCAATCAAGAGACACAGGAGCGGTGCCTGCTGAAACCATAAAGAGGTGCACTTCATGTTAGTGTGTGTATTTTTAGAGTGAGACAGAAGGTTAGAGCCTGATGAGTAGAGTTGATAGATAGGTGGACCAAATACCTCTCACCATGCTTAGGGGGTGAGGGAAGAGCTAGCCCCACTCTGGATGCCCCTGAGGCCCAGAGTGGAGGCAGGGACATCCTGAAGGAGTACAGCTGACTGGCTGTATACTGTCTGTTCCTGATTTACTGCTGCTACTGCTGCTGTGAAGCAATAAAGAGTTTTACTTAAAGAGACAGAGTGTGAGATTGGAATCTCTCATCCCTGGGAGGGGATTCTGCAGTAGGGATTCCACCCCGTATCCCTGAGGCCTACTACAGATGGAGGCGCTGTACCATTGAGGAGAACGAAGGCATCCACCCCAGAGACCTGTCCTGTTGTCCCCCATGTCATCGCGGGAGACTCAGGCCCTCCTGTTGCCAGCAGGTACGCACCACATACAGACAGGTAGCCAGACCATGAAACATACGAGGGTACCTGATATGAGGTTGGGGGTGAGGGGTCGATGGGCTACATGTACATAGTGCTTCACAGTAGTAACATACATGACAATCATATAAATAACAAATAATACAAATAACAGATCATGGGAATAAATGCTTCAGACATAAAAGTAACATTTCGGAAAGGGAGTCTCTGCTCCGAAGAGCTTACAATCTAATTGATATTTATAGCTGCATGTCCAGGGCATATACAGTACATACAAAGGTATAAACAAGGCTACTGCTAATCGCTTTCTTTTTGCATTAGATTTGCCTACAGCTAAAAAAATTCTTGAACATAAATGATTGAAATATTCACCCATTCTGCAGCTGATCCCATATTAGGCCCCTTGTGCACTGCTAAACCCATGTTTGCATACAGGAGAGGCAGAAATATGCGTGACATTAATAAAGGCAGATCAGCAAGAGAAATATGAAGTTGTACATTTTTAAGCCACAAGAAACTAGGTTGTTTTAAATGTAAAGGGTGTAACTCACTAATTGTAGGTGATACTTTTCATCACACTATTGATGGTAGCAAATTACAAATTCAACAAAGAATTACATGTGAAACCTCCCATCTGATACATGTATTACAATGTCCCTGGGGCTATATTTACGACACAACAACTCCAAACACGTTTCATTGAACACCGTAGTAACATCAAGTAAAGAATACAGGAACAATGTTTCATCCATGGTTTCATGGGCATTGAACAGATCTCCCCATTAGGCCAAGGTGATATTGACAGATTACTTTTACATTGTGAGGCCTGTTTGATCTTCACGTTAAAAAGTCTACAAGCAAGTGACCTCAATGACGATTTTGACCTGACTTGCTTTCTCTAATCTAATTTTTGTTCCAAAGTACTGTACTGTGTTTTGCCCTCTGCAAGGCTGTATAGGATGTCATTTAGTGTTTGTATTTTTACACCATATTTATTGCGAGTTATTTGCAGTATTGGCTTTGTTATATCTTTCCTTTTTTAGTAATGACATTCTTTATTGGTGCTTTTTAACACCAAGGGGTCTATGCACTAAGCAGCGGAAAATTGCATTCACCAGGGGTTTGAATTCGCAATGTTTTTGGCGTGTTGCCCTCGCTGTATGCAGGAAGGGCCCAATCCCTGGCGAATGAATGCGCCACCACCATTAGAAAAAATGGCGAGTAACTGGTGGCGAGACAGGCTGCCTGGCGAGAAGCTGCCGAGAAGCCGTCCCCTGCCCAGATGTGTCTGCAGCAGAGAGAGATCCGCCGCTCTCTCTGCGCAAACATCGGCACATTAAAAATTATTTTAAATACAATTTTATTCATAGTGTACATGTGCAGGGGGTCTCCGGAGCTGAACCGCATTGGTTTCAGGTCCGGGGACCCCCTGCTTCCCGAGATATAGGCCCCTTTATGAGGTGCCGGTATCCCTCTGCATTTAAATGTCCCGATCACGTGACTGCGGAATGTAAACAAAGCAGAGGGATACCGGCACCCCATAAAGGGGCCTGTATCTTGGGAAGCAGGGTGTCCCCGGACCTAAAACCAAAGCGGTTTAGCTCCGGAGACCCTCTGCACATCTACACTATGAATAAAACACACATATCAATAAACACTCATTCCTTACCTTTGCGGCTATCTGCTATTAATTATTTATTTATTTATAAAATATTTTACCAGGAAGTAATACATTGAGAGTTACCTCTCGTTTTCAAGTATGTCCTGGGCACAGAGTAAAACAAATAATACATGGTTACAAATTCAGTTACATAAATGAACAGGGTATACATTATATACAAGACATTGCGTGCACAGTTAAAGAAAATATATATTATGGGCGTATGAAACAGTTACAGACCAGATTAAAATGTGAGACAGCCTTAGATTTGAAAGAACTTAAACTGGTGGTGGATGTGAGAGTCTCCGGTAGGTTGTTCCAGTTTTGGGGTGCACGGTAGGAGAAGGAGGAACGTCCAGATACTTTGTTGAGCCTTGGGACCATGAACAGTCTTTTGGAGTCTGATCTCAGGTGATAAGTGCTGCAAGTGGTAGGGGTGAGGAGCTTGTTCAGATAGCTGGGTAGCTTGTCCATGAAGAATTTAAAGGCAAGACTGGAAAGGTGAACTTTGCGCCTAGACTCTAGTGATCACCAATCTAGTTCTTTGAGCACTAGAGTCTAGGCGCAAAGTTCACCTTTCCAGTCTTGCCTTTAAATTGGTAGCGAAGCAGCATGAATGTATTTTTAATAATAGTGTACTGTGAGCAGGGGCTCCCCTGAGCTGAACCGCATTGATTTGTGGGCCAGGGACCCCCTGCTTCCCGAGTTACAGCCCCCTGTAATTACAATTACACATAAATACACCACCCTTAACACATACAGTATAGTAATGTGCAAAATTACTATTATCCACATATGGATAATAGTGAATTTGCCCATTTAAAATACATAAAGTACAATAAATACAATAAATACATATAGCACTCAAACATGTCCGGCTGCCACGATGAAGGCCATCCTCCTCTTCATCACCGTTCATGCCCTCCTCCGATGCTGCAAAACACACACAAGAATAAAAACAGCCAATGTAATGTCCCCTAACCCCTTAATCACCATAGCGGTTATTAACCGCTATAATCATTAAGGGGTTAACCCACCCTCACCCACCACTCGAGAGGCCTACATACCCTCCCCCACTACCCCCCACCCCGTGAGGCCTAACCACCCTCTCTCACCCAATACTCAGTCGGGAGGCCTACCCACATACCCTTGGGGCCAATACCCCCTTCCCCCACCCACAATACCCACAATAAAAACAATACACAGCCCCACAATAAACATCATTATATTTATTAAATACATAACCCACCCCCTGTGCCCCCCCCATAAATACATGATTTATTATTTTACATACAGGGTTAATACCCCAGGTCCACGGGAGCCCCGTGGGCCTGACGGGTCACCTCACAGACCTACAGTAGCCCAGCACCATGTTTCAAACAGGGTCTGGAGGCCTGTTGGTGGTTCCTGCCAGGTGCCATGATCCACCAGGTGGTCTCCGCGGGTCACCGTGGACCACAATGGGGTCTCCACGGTAGGCCCGCGGATGTTTGGGGGGCCCCGGGTCAGACCCACAGGTGTCTGAGGGGCCTCGGGTGGTTCCCACGGGGGTCTGGGGACCCACGGGTGGTCCCTACGGGTTCACGGTGACCCCACAGATGTGGGGCCACCGGTTCTTCCCCGCAGGTGTCCCCCGTGGACCCGGCAGCCTGGTACCCGTGAGAAGCCAGAGGATACCTCAGGTGGTCTCCAGAGGTATCCCGCAGACCAAAAGGAACCAACCCTGTTCCCCATTCATGAAAATGAATGAAAAATAATGAAAAATGATGAAAAATAAACATGTCCTATACATTAAATACATCAATGCCCCCCCCCCCCCCCACAACACATACAGTACAATAATGTGCAAAATAACTATTATCCAGATAAGGATAATAGATTATCTGCCCATTATTAAACACATTAAGTACATAATAAAGTAACTAAAGTTCTACTGACCTCATCAATAAGAAGCCCCCTCGACAGCATTGCAATTACATTCTGAGATCAATTAACCCCTTAATCACCTTATCGGATAATAACCGCAAAGGTAATTAAGGGGTTAAGCCACCCTGGCCCGATACCCACCCTTCACCCATTCATTTATACAGTGGCTTCATCATTGCAACTATATATATATACACACACACACACACATATATATATATATATATATATATATATATATATATATATATATATATATATATATACACACACACACACACACACACACACACATATATATATATATACATACATACACACACATGATGAACCAATATACAAATAAATGTAAAGTAGAGGGGAGGGGGAGAGAGGAAGGGAAAGGGAGAAGGGGAGGGAACAACTCTCGCTTCAGCCTAATAAAAATAAATGATAATACATAAAGGTGCAAAGGGAATAAGGGATAAGTAATGGAAACTAAAGAAAGCAAACCCTATTGCAAGCACTCGATATGTTGCGGATGGTATGATTAGTTATTTAAGATAAATTTTAATGATATTAAAGTAAAATATAACAAAGTGAGTAAGTCACTATGGTGATCAAAACACATACAACAAGACGAACAGTGTGTACATAAATAACAAAAACTGAAACCCAAGGTGTAACTAAGTAATGAGTGCCAATACTCCAACTAAATGATGAGACTTAAATAAGTCACAATGAATAGTTACTAGCCCTTGGGTGCAGCACTAATAGTGTGAGTTAAAAAAAAAAAACCTGTTTAAAATGAACAGGTGATAAGCAGACTGAATCGTATATATATAATTATATGACTAATATTATTCCTCCAAAAGAAAAATAATTACCAGCAATGGTAGCTACTCAACAAAAGAAAAAGACAAAATGTAATGCTAAGAGGTACGGATCAGTGTTCGTATCAGTTTATAGCCCCTTATAATGCCTAAGATAAACAAAAAAAAGCTGAGAAGGTGTACCCGGTAGCCAATCAGAGCGTGGGAACTACATCCCTACTCTGGTTGGCTCTAGTAGACTATGTGACAGAGGCTTTGGGGAGAACGGATGTGACGTCATTGAATGCCTGTCACATGGTATTAGAGCCAATCAGAGTTGGGACCCCCGTGGGAACCACCCGAGGCCCCTCAGACATCTGTTCGTCTGACCCGGGGCCCCCCAGACATCCGCTGGCCTACCGTGGAGACCCCATTGTGGCCCATGGTGACCCGCGGAGACCATCTGGTGGACCATGGTGCCTGGCGGGGACCACCAACAGGCCTCCAGACCCTGTTTGAAACATGGTGCTGGGCTACTGTAGGTCTGTGAGGTGAGCCATCAGGCCCACCAGGGACTCCCGTGGGCCTGGGGTATTAACCCTATATATAAAATAATAAATCATGTACTTATGGTGGGGCACAGGGGGTGGGTTATGTATTTAATAAATATAATAATGTTTATTGTGGGGCTGTGTATTGTTTTTCTTGTGGGTACTGAGGGTGGAGGAAGGGGGTATTGGCCCCAAGGGTATGTGGGTAGGCCTCCCGGCTGGGTAGAGTGTGAGGGTGGTTAGGCCTCACGGGGTAGGGGAAGGGTAGTGGGGGAGGGTATGTAGGCCTCCCAAGTGGTGGGTGAGGGTGGGTTAACTACTTAATGACTGTAGCGGTTAATAACCGCTATGGTGATTAAGGGGTTAGGGGACATTACATTGTTTTTTTTTAATTCTTGGTCATGTTTTGCAGCATCGGATGGGGCATGGACGGTGATGAAGATGAGGATGGCCTTCATCGTGTCAGCCGGACATGTGTGAGTACAAGATGTATTTATTGTATTTATTGTTCTTTATATATTTTAAATGGGCAAATTCACTATTATCCATATGTGGATAATAGTAATTTTGCACATTACTATACTGTTAAGGATGGTGTATTTATGTGTTGTAATTTTTTAAGGGGTGCACTGAATTGGTACTGCAGGCCTGCGGGGAACACCCAAGGGCCCCCGTCGGCCTCTAGTATCATTGATGTACATATATGTGTATGTTAGGGGGGTATAGGGGTTGTTGCTGTAAAATATATATATATATATTTACATATATATATATATATATATATATATATATATATATATATATATATATATATATATATATATATATATATATATATATTACTGAGTTAAGTTATGGTGAGTAAAAAAAGTGACAAAAACCCTCCACAGGAAAGCAAATATGCAAATATAACTGTATGCTCATCTGCATGTCTTTGGCAGGTCTGCAACCCCGCCTTTCCCCATTATCACCCAGCACACAGCACTTCCACTGCAGCAAGGGATTCTGGGAAATGACATGCAAATGAGCACACAGTGTCACTTTTTGCCTCAAAAACCATTTTTAACATGGTTCCCTATAGGAATATATATATATATTCTTATATTATGCCAACCAACAAAGAGCTATCAAGATCTACTTGCAGAGTCTATGGCCCCAGTTTTCTATGAAAAATATTTGCAGATGTAACAAGAATTACTGTCCCTGGCACCACGGGCAAATAAGCAAAAGTCTGCGGTGCCGGAGACATTGTCGGACGGGATCGGGCTGCTGGGGTCCATGCTTCTGAAGGGGACCCCTGCAGCGTTAATCCTTGATTGATTGCGCTGACTGACTCCTACAGTGCAATAACCCCTGTACCTCCTCTCCTCTTCCAGTATCCCCAAAGTGTCCAGCGTCCCCCATAGCTCCTCCGCTCGATCATTTAAAACTGTCTACCAACCCAACAGGTAGCGGCTTTCTACGCAGATAAGACCTTGGGCAGGTTTTCACCAAAACATTAGTCTTTGGAAATGGGGCACTAATGATAACTGTAGGATGACAAAGTGCCACAAGTGCTTTGCAGGGTCCTAGGCATATACATCAGTGTGCTCATGGGCTTTTCAATAATAATAAAAATGTTCATTTAGTCAATGTTCTGGTCGTACATATAGACCTTTCTCAAGATCATTTCCAGCATGGACCATGTTGTCATCAACAAACATGTGGAATTCCAAGGCAGTGAACTTTGTTTTGAAGCTAATAACACATACACACACACGGCCTCAGTCATGTTTACAAATTGCTACTCAGCAATGCTAAGGTTATATGTGCCACACCTTTCTACAAAGTTACCGAGTTGTGAAAGAGTGGTGTCAATACACAAAAAAAGTGGAGGTTTATTACAATCTAATTTGTAACTTTTAAAATTACCACTCTGTAACTAGTCTTGCATATAATAAAGTTTAAACCAGAAGTAACTCGAGATAAGACATTGCTTAGAACATTGAACCAACTATTACACGTTTCCTAAGTACCATATGATTGTGGCTTGTATTCGTGTTCATTTGCATATGACTCATGGTTAAATGTGGTTTCCAGTGAAATTGTGATGCTATTCTTTATTACAAAAACTTGCGAGATGATGTCTGCACTAAATAAACCACCTGACTTTATGCCAACACAGTAGGTTCAAGCCACCTTCTAGGTTTTACCCTGCACACAGCAAAGGGAGTTTTATTGATTCGTTTTTTAACATAGTGAACAATGAGTTCACATCACTGGTGAAGAATTTTAAGTCATCAGATATTCCACATAACCTCAGTTATAGGGAACATTTAGCACTTAAAGAATTACAGGATATGAAAAATCTGGTCATAAGGCAAGCAGATAAGGGTGGAGGAGTTGTCCTCCAGAACAATTCTGTTAGTTATAGTAGACTCAGCCAAGATCCTACGAAACGCTTTGTCTCTGAACTACAGAGCCTTCTCGATGAAGCTTTGATGTCCACGGTTTTAAACAAATCTGAATATCAATTTTTAAATGTTTTATCTCCCACTATACCAGTATATTATCATCTTCCCAAGATACACAAGACATCAATCGATCCACCGGGTAGACCTATAATCTCCGGAATTGGGTCCTTAACATCAAATTTGTCACAGTACGTAGACTTTTTTCTACAAAAATATGTGAAAGTACTACCATCATACATTAAAGATACTACTGCCGTCTTGAATCTGGTAAAAACAATAAAATGGCAAGACGGCTAAAGATGGGCAACATTTGATGTTCAATCCCTTTATACATGCATTCCCCATGATAAAGGGATTGACGCAATTAAGGAGATTTTATCAAAAGATACAGAACTCCACCCATTAAATTGTGATTTTATTATCGACGCCATTAGTTTTATTCTGTCACACAACTATTTTCTATTTTTAAATCAGTTTTACTTACAGTTGTGTGGCACGGCCATGGGGACGCGTTTTTCCCCCAGTTATGCCAACATATACATGGGGATATGGGAGGATAACTTTATATGGCATAATAACCCATTTGCGGATAGGGTTATTATATGGCAGAGATATATCGATGATGTCTTGTGCATCTGGGAGGGTGATGAGGATACTTTGGAATTATTCAAGATCTATCTGAATTCAAATGATTTTAATTTAAAATTTACTTCTGAAACTAATTCAAATCAGATAGATTTCCTAGACCTCAGTTTGGTATCCAGGACTGGTGAAAATATAAACACAAAAACGTTTTTTTAAAAAGTGGACACCAATAGCTTTCTATTATCATCCAGCAATCATAAAAGAACATGGATTGATAATATACCATTAAGCCAATTTATGCGCATTAAGCGAAATTGTAGTCTTCAAACGGACTTCGAATCCCAATCGACCTCTCTTTTTGAGAGGTTTATTGAACGAGGATACGACAAGGCCCTGTTGTTCAGTTCTTTGGAAAAAGTAGATAAGATGGAGAGAGATTCTTTATTGATTCAGAAAAAACAAATATATAAGGATGAAAATGATAAACTTAAAGTACCATTTATTACGGAATTCAATTCAGTGAGTACGAGCATCCAAAGGATAATCAATAAAAACTGGAATATTCTATGTAATGATCCAATTCTGGGTCCCTCTCTTCATCAAAAACCAAGCTTTATTTACCGTAAGGCTAAGACTCTTAAACACCATCTAGCACCTAGTGATATTGGGGGTCCGATTATTACACCTTTGGAGATCCCCTGGATGCCTAGCAAACCCAACGGTAATTTTAGCTGTGGAAGATGTAAGGCTTGCAAAATGTTAAATACAGAACGTAAAACATTTATATCAAACAGCACCAAAGAAAAATTCACTGTAAAAGATTGCATATCATGTAAATCAACCTATGTAGTGTACTTGCTACAATGCCCCTGTGGGTATCAATATGTTGGGCGGACCAAAAGATTCTTGAGAGTGAGGATTCTAGAACACGCCAGGAATATCAGAATAGGATTCGAACAAGATAGCGTGTCTAGACATTTTAAATCCAAACACAACTGTGATTCCTCATTACTAAGTTATCTAGGTATACAAATTGTAACGTCTGGGAGACGCGGTGGAGACAGAGACAAAAAATTATCCAAGCAGGAAAGCCTGTGGATATACAAGTTACAAACTCTTTCACCACTGGGTCTCAACGAGGAATTTGACGTTTGGTCCTTATTCTGATTTTTATGAAAATTTATTCATGCTCTATCACCAGTGATTATTAGATTTTTTATTAACTATTTTTAGATATTTATATATAAACACCTAAATTCCTTTAAAACATTTTATAACGATTTCTCTCTAACTGTCTGTGTATTATAAAATTAGACCATATCATTTTATCATTTAGCATTAGGTAAGAGTGTTATATGTACGTCTTTTAAAATTTAGATGTTACTAATTATTGTTTCTTTATTTTTAGATTACACATTTTGATTACCCTGTTTCATTTTAATAAAATTGTTATTTTAAATGCTATATGTTATGCTGTCCCCTCTTATCTCTAGCTGAGGGGCCGCCTGTCTTGATTCAGACCCAGCACTGAATGGGTTATGTCCCTAAGGTGTTTTGAGTCGGGTCAATCCAGTGCGGCCAATCGCGAGAGATCTGAGGGTATAAGAAGCGCCCCGGAACTTCCTCCATCATCCCTGAAGAAGTTTTTCATAACGAAACGCGTAGGAGTGGGCGCATTCCTTAGTTATTTTCTATATACCCACTGTGGTATTTCCTTATCATACTGCTGTGTTCGGGACTTGTTGCTGTTTTGGCGCCATCTAGCGCGACGCGACTCGGACACTAAAAGACGCCATTTGATGACGTCAGACGCCACTGTGGACTTGCCCGGAAGTAGAGGAACTCCTCTGAAGCTGCAGTAATACCGCCAGGGACTGAGAGGGATCTCCAACAGCGAGCTGACCTACACGACCCTGTGCCCCTGCTAATAGAGGAAAGATCTTCAAGTCCTGCATCGCGACTGTGATCTGCTGTCTACAGATGGGTAACATGTCCCAAACATGTCATGCTGTGTGATTATCTAATTGATGTATGTGCAATACTCACCCTTTAATTATAAATTGCTTTTACAAATATACTACACCAGGTCTTTGTTTTTGCGCTGTTCTTTTTCTTTTTTTCTGCACTAAATAAAGCCTGAGAGATAATATTATTATTATTATTATTATTATTATTATTATTATTATTATTATGTTCACTCTTGCCTAACGCAATGTCAGGCCACCTATAACATTTGTATATTGTCGCACACATGCACATTTAATTTATTAATTTATTAAAGCTACATATATTTAGCTATACATATCTATGCAACAGTGGAAGAATCCAGTTAATCTATTAATTATGACCATCCAGCAGACATGTATACAAAATAATAACCTCTACTGCATGTAGTGCATAATATATCATTAACATGTTTTAATATATGCACTACATATTATATTAACTTGCAATAAAATGTAATGTGGAGTGGAACCTTTATATAGTTCCTGAATAAAAATGTTAATGTGTAAAGAATTCCTGTCACCAGGTGTTAAGAATGCTATTTATTTTCTCCATGCTACTAAATTATTTATTCAATATTCATTAATTCATTTAGTGCGTGGATTCTTTTTTACATCCCCTTTGATGCCTGACACCACAACATTTTCTATCAGCGACCGCTGGAAGTAGTTGATGGTAAAAGGGGTTAAATGTCCTAACAAAATAACTTGAATGGTCTGTAATACTGTAGGTCTTCCAGCACCGAAAGGTGTCTTATGGTAGCAGGCTGCTTAGCTATATGGGAATATGGACTGGATACATCACACATAGTTACATTTGAGTTACTATCGCATCCCGTAAAAAAAAAAATGGGTGTTAATAATGCATAAATATGTAGGTATTGCATTCATCAGCATTTCTATCTTATGAAATGAGTTAAATGTTTCAATAAATATTGTCAACCATTAAAATGGTAGAAAAATCGTGCATCCCCCAAAAATCGGGAAGTTATCCTATGTCAAAAAGTATATAAAGCCATGTTTTCATCCCACACACTAGCAGTGCTTTTGGGAGGGAGATCGTACACACGAGGCCATAAGGAGTTGGAGGTTTCTGTGAGTTTTTCTAATATTTGTTGCGATTTCTGCATGGGTTGTCTTCGTGTTTTTGACTTTCTAGGTGCTTGTGTGGTTGACTTTGTTTGCAAGCATCCAAGACATCCATGGCTATCAAAAATTGCCACTGGATGGACATTGCAGAGGCTTTGAATAGCACTGATGTATTTCTACGGACAGTCCAGCACTGCAAAGAAATACAGCTGCAGCGGTCGTTATTTGAATAAATCATGGAGCCGTTTTCGTGTGCTTTGCTGTATTCCACGCGGTATTAACTCCGCATTCCCGCACTCGCGCCACCATTCACGCCGCATTCACACCGTCAGGCACCCGCGGTTGATCTGTTTAATTTAATGGTTTCGGATTTCTTTGGGTGCAATTCTTCGCATATCCGCCAGGTGGCAGAAATTAATGAATTCTAATGAATTGTAATGTGTACAGTATTGTGCTACTGTGTCGGTTTGCAGGTGTTTACTGTATATAGTTTGTCCAATATAGTGATATAAACAATGCCTTAAATGCATTTTAATGCAATATTTTTTTATTTTCAGAGCTGCAGCAGTATAGGAAGGGTGGGGGGGCATGTATAAAAGTATTGTACTGTGTGTATACTGTAGCAACAGTCAGTAATTTTCACAACCCCCCCTCTCTCAATGACAAAATAACTACAGCCATTACGAAGAAGATAAAGTCAAGATTGTAAATTTGGAAAACAAGACGACCTACTGTATTTTTGTATTATTCATTTTTCCATGATTATCCTGTACAAATAAAATTGTTTCTTCTTTAAATTCATGAGAATCATTGAAACACTACCCCCCAAAAAAATTACAGTAATATACTGTACAGTACAGTATACATTACAGTACAATTACAGTACATACAAATGAAGTGATTGTAAGAATGGCAAAAATTGTTAACTTATCAAAAAGACGGCTCACATAATGGTTTATTTAAATCAGTCCTTCAAAAAGGGATGTCTCCTTTTTTTTTAACTTGAAATTCACTTTTAACAGTAATGTATGTGGAGGAGTCATTCTCTCTCCAAAACCTCTCTAAGATGGGCTTATCACACATGCGCATGCGTGTGTGAGAACGGCCTCAAGAAGATTCTGTGACACAGTTACTGTAAAGAAAGCCTCAAAGATTTTAATGAATGGGTCTCAGGGGGGAGGTGTTGATAAGAAGATGAAAATACCTTTGGCTTTAGGCTTTGTGTGTGTGTGTTGGGGGGGGAGTGCTACAACACTGGCGGCCACTTTTATTCTTATGCGGCTGCCACCACAATGTGCGGGCAGACGCGGCTGTTTTTTTTTTCCCGCCGTGTGCCGCGCGTCAGCAGGGCGCCGGTCACGCGCGCCAGGCATCCCCGAAGATGCAAGGCATCCCCGAAGGGGTAGGCGAGGTAAGGGGGGTATGCGAGCATACGCGCGAGCGTTGTGTGCTTTGTGCCGCTGTGGAGCGCAGCCAGGGGGTCGCGAGGGGAAGGGAAGGGGGAGGGGAAGATGCGGGGAAGATGCGGCTGGCGCTCGGCCAAGTTCGGCGCCAGCCCGAAAACAGCCACGGGACAAGACAGGCAAATGCAGCAATAAAGCTGGCTGCAGCAGTACTCGCATTTTCAAGTTGCTTTGCAAGGCCGAGTGTGTATGCAGGATTATTAGTTCAAAGAAATCTTTTGAACAGTTCATCAAAATGTTGTGACCCCCCCCCCGCCTCCCCCACCCCTCAAATAAAAATGACAAAAGAACTACAGAATGCAATGCAGCCATTACGAAGAAGATTTAACTTGAAATTCACTTTGAATGTGTGTGGAGGAGTCATTCTAGCAGTCATGCTACAGTAGTAGTGTGTGCAGGATTATTACAGTAGGTCAGCGAAATATTTTGAACAGTTCATCAAAATTTTGTGACCCGCCGCCCCCCACCCCTCAAATAAAAATTACAATGTACCACCTCATACAATACAGTATACAGATAAAGTATCAAAAATATCTAAAAATTCACATAATGGTTGGTTAAAATCAGTCCTTCAATAAGGCCATGTCGAGAGAAAAAAAGTTGAATGTTTCTTTTTTTATTTTTTCCCCCAACTTGAAAATTCACATACACGCATGCACCTAAATGTGATGACACGCATATGCGTTTCATCAAAGTTTTTCAATGAGACATACACGCATGCGCCTAAATGCGATGACACGCATATGCGTTTCAACAAGGTTCCAATGAGACATACACACATGCGCCTAAATGTGATAATACACATATGCATTTCAACAAGGTTTTCTAATGAGACATACATGCATGCACCTAAATGTGATGACACGCATATGCGTTTGAACAAGGTTCCAATGAGACATATGTACAGTACACGCATGCACATAAAATATAAGCAGTATGAAAAGAAGAGCAAGCCTAGCAAAAGTATTGATTAATAAATAATATATATAGAAATGTGATGACACGCATATGCGGTTCAACAAGGTTCCAATTAGACATACTGTACACGCATGAGCGGAAAAAATATTTTACATTTGGAAGAAGAAGCGACGTTGTCTTTTTGTATTACTTCTTTTCCCTTTATTATCCTGTATACAGTATGTCAGAACAGAACAATGATATACAGCACACACTAGAAGGCAAAATAATTTTTGCAGGGTGCAACGGACTACGGAGGACCCAATAACTCTAATATACAATATAAATAACACAAAGCCCAGCACACAGATGTCCTCAGCCTCTGACAGGAGCAGGATTGCTGAGTTTCACTAGACTACCTGTGGTTTGCATTTTTGCCTCACATCATTTATCCTGCTCCTTCTGACTTTGCTACAGTATATACTCACCATTTTGGTTGTTCACTAATACCCTATTGAACTGTTTGTGTGGGGGTTATTCAGTCTCTTTGTGGGACTTGACGTTTTTATTGTGGGTCTGGGGGACAGGGAAGTACCCCTCTGGTCCATTGGAGAGAGGGGGAATGGGCCTGACAAAGGGGTGTTCCCCGAAACGTTGCCCCCCTGCTGCTTCCCCATTGTTTGTACCTACCTATGTGTTGTCTTGACCCTACTGTGTTTGTACCTTATTCACTGCCCTCTCCCCCCTCCATTATTCCCTCTGTTTTTGCCTGTTTTATTATTGCATGTTATCAATTTTTGATGTAGTGGATGTGGTTCTTATACTGGTGGTTTGTGTTACATATTAAATGTCATTACATTTCTTCTTATTGTGGAATAAGTGATATAAGGCGCAAACAACTATTAAAAAGTAACAATAGTGAATAAATCTATATAAAGGGAAGTGTGATGATTAAAGTCCAACCACCCAGCTCAAACCTCACTGGTGGGACCTGTTTCACGGGTTCCAAGGATTCAAGTATTTTTCTCAAACATTTTATTTCTTTCCCCATATGCTCCCCCTGGATGTTTGAGGAAAATTACATTTCTTCTTGGCATTATCCCTTTTCATTTGTTCTATTATCTATAGACAGTGTGTGCTGGGCTTTGTGTTATTTATATTGTATACAGTATGTGTCCTCATATTTTTAATCTGTGTATGGCTAAGGAGCCTCAGAAAGGACTTATTTCCCATGTACACAATACAGTATGAACTCTTAACATTAATCTTCAAATTACAAATACTGTATACACACACACACTTGCAGAACTGTACGGCAATAAAAGACAGGTTGAATTGCTATTAGATTTTTAAGACAACAACTCGCGATTGCCCACTTGACGTTCTCGACGGTATTGCAGACAACGTTAAAATGCAATTTTCTAGACCCGATAGAAACCCGAGTCAACACGCGTCTAAGGCGGTACAGTTGGAAAAAATCACGCGTCATGACATGGGTATTCCGATGTATACACTGCGTGAAGTCTTCAAATAACAGCCGCTGCAGCTGTAACTCCTCCTTCTAGCTGGGATAGGACAAGAGTTCTGATGCGGGAATAAAGGAGGTGTGCCTTCATCCCTGGTCAGCTATCTAAGCTGCTAACAAGAAGCACAAATGAACCAAAATAGACAGGTAAAAAAGAAAAACAATGGAAGGAAGTACTGCAGGCTGCCATTGAGGATTTGAAGAAACTGAAATATTGGTAGGTAAATTTCTATTATCTTCAGTGTCCTCCGTGACCAGTTTGTGGTTAACCCTTTTCATACACAAATGTCCAAATGGACAGGCGTGTATGTGACATTCGGTAATTGAAAAAATTCAACAACCTGTTCACTAAAAGCATATAGCTAGTGGTAAAGCAGAGAAAGGAGGCTTTTTTGAACACAGCAATATTTTTGTACGTAATACATGCAAATCAGCATGTAAATAAATTATTATTGCAAAATTACTTTTTAACATAATATTCACTAAAGTCTGATATCCAGCAATATCACAAAAATATTCTAGAGAATTGTATCACCTACCCCTGGTTGGCGTTAGGCCTATCTTGAATATGTATATTATGGCCACTATATACATAGTGAATATAACACTACGCATATGGAGTAGTTGTTAACCACTACATCACAAAAACAATTGTATTACTTTTTACCATATTAAAACCTTTAGTATCTAAGTGGTTAGCTAGGTATGGTAAACCTATGGCTACGTGTCCCAAAGGTCCACTAAGGCACAATTAAATTCCTCTTGGGAGCATCATGTTAGTTAGTGTTAGGAATTCTATCTGTTCAAATCTACTAGAGATGTGCTAAACCTTCCAAAATGCATTTGCAAACTTAACATTTTGTTCACCAAAATTGATTCTTGGTGAACCATTTAGCAGAAGTCACACATTGCTACCATAAATTTGCCTTTTCATAGATCAGTCACAATTCGCAATTGATTTGCAATTATTGCAAAGTGTTTAAATTTTATTTAATAATGGGGAGAGAGAAGAAAGAGAGAGACGAAAGAGAGAGAGAAGGAAGAGAGAGAAGGGAGAGAAGGAAGGGAGAAGAGAGAGAAGGACGAGAGAGAGGGAAGGGAGAGAAAGAGAAGGAAGTGAGAGAGAGAGAGAGAGAGCGAGAGAAAGAAAAGAAGAAAGATGACAGAGAAGAAACAGTTCAGTGAGTAAAGACTCTGGGGGTCATGCACTAAGCTCCGATAAGTCGTTTTTAGAACGCAAAGTGCTCTTATAACGTGATGTTGCGCTGAACGCGATTCACAGAGACACGCAAACAGGCACTTTGCGTTCTAAAACTGACTTTTTTCAGGAAATTTTCCTAAGTCCAACTTTGCTCGTTCGTTACCCTGTTTGCGTTCAATTCTGCCCTTATGCGGGTGCACTAAGCTACGCAACCTTAGCGTACGTGAAAGTTGCGTTCAAGAAAACACGTCAGCTCAAGGTAGCCGCAAAAAAAGCTGGACTTAGAAAAATTTCTTTGTTTACATTTTTGCAGATGCAACACCCATACAACAGGCCGGCGGGTGTCCCCGGCTGACCCCGCGGGGGTCTCCGAGGGAGGCCGGGGGCCGCGCAGGTGTTCCTGGCTGACCCCGCCGGGGTCCGGGGGTCCCCGGCTCACCAAGCGGGGGTCCCCGCGGGAGTCCGGGTGTCCCCACGGCCGTCCCGGGGTCCAGCGGGAGTCCCGGGGTACCCGCGGGCCTGCGGTACCAATGTTGTGCCTCCAAAAATAATAAACAATATTTACAGTACTGTATAACTAAATACACCCCCCTAACACATACAATACAGTAATGGGCAAAATTACTATTATCCACATATGGATAATAATGCATTTGCCCATTTTAAATACATATAAATAACAATAAATACAGTAAATACATATTACACTTACCTTTTCCAGGCACCCACGATAAAGGCCGTCTTCATCCTCATGTTCATCCTGCCCATGTCCCTCCGGTGCTGCAAAACTTACACAAGAATAAAAATAGCCAATGTAATGTCCCCTAACCCCTTAATCACCTTAACGGTTATTAACCGCTACAGTCATTAAGGGGTTAACCCACCCTCACCCACCACTCGGGAGGCCTAAATACCCTCCCCCACTACCCATCCCGTGAGGCCTAACCACCCTCACCCACTAACCCAGGCGGGAGGCCTACCCACATACCCTTGGGAACAATACACCCTTCCCCCACCCCCAGTACCCACAAGAAAAACAATACACAGCGCCACAATAAACGTCATTATATTTATTCTATACATAACCAACCCCCTGTGCCCCCCCATAAATACATGATTTATTATTTTACATACAGGGTTAATACCCCAGGCCCACAAGAGTCCCCAGTGGGCCTGACTGGTCACCTCACAGACCTCACTGTAGCCCAGCACCATGTTTCAAACAGGGTCTGGAGGCCTATGGGTGGTCCCTGCCAGGCGCCCTGGTCCACCAGGTGGTCTACGCGGGTCACTGTGGGCCACAATGGGGTCCCCACGGGTAGGCCCGCATCTGTCTGGGGGGCCCCGGGTTAGACCCACAGGTGTCTGAGGGGCATCGGGTGGTTCCCACGGGGGTCTGGGGGACATCAGGTGGTCCGTATGGGTCCGAGGTGCCCCCACAGATGTGGGGCCACCGGTTCTTCTCCACAGGTGTCCCCCGTGGACCCGGCAGCCGTTTACCCGTGAGAAGTCAGAGGAGACCTCAGGTGGTCTCCATATGTCCCCCGCAGACCTGAGGAAACAACCCTGTATGTAAAAAAATAAACCTGTCCTATACATTAAATACATCAATCCCCCCCCAACACATACAGTACAATAATGTGCAAAATAACTATTATCCAGATAGGGATAATAGATTATTTGCCCTTTATTAAACACATTAACTAGCATAATAAAATAATTAAAGTTCTACTGACCTCATCAATAAGAAGCCCCCTCGACAGCAAATTCCGTGTCCTCCGTTGCCAAAAAAATACATAGCCAATACATTGCAATTACATTCTGATATCAATTAACCCCTTAATCACCTTATCTGATAACCGCAAAGGTAATTAAGGGGTTAAACTACCCTGGCACGATACCCACCCTTCACACATTCATTTGTACAGTGGCTTCATCATGCAACTATATATATATGTATATATACACACATGATGAACCAATATACAAAGAAATGTTTAAGGGTTAACAAAAACATGCTCAAATAAAAATACCACTTCTCCATATCAGCCACAGTAAAACAAAATTCTATTTCCTAAAAAAATCATTCTCATCTTCAAATCAAAAGCATCAAATGCCAATCAAAACATTGACTTTACATTGTATACATGATGCCTAAAATCTATGCACCATGTACACTATGCCAATCAATGTTAACAATAAAATATTCCAAAACAAATACCATTAAATCCAAACAAGTATACTATTTAAACCAAGCAAGTCAACAGAAATAAATTAGCATTAATTAATCAAATCCCAAAACAATTAAAATACCATCCATAACAATTACACAATTAACTATTTCAATCGTTAAACAAAACAAGATACCATCAGACAAAATATAAGTACCAAAAAGAATCCAATATACAAAAGCAAGCCTCACCATGACCTAAAGTACAGCATACAACACCAAAAATTACATCTATCTAATTCCAAATTACATTACACACACATTTATGCATTGCAGCATAGCCAAAAACATTTTTAAGACAGCAAAACAAGCATTTCCTACCAAATCATTTCTTACCCTGTATGTATATATATCGATCGAGACATACATACATACATACATACATACATATATACATACATACAGTGGCAAGAAATGATCTGTAATAAAAAAAATATATCACATGTAAAAAAAAAAAATGTACAAGTTAAAAAAAAAACATTTCTTTTGTTGACTTTTTTAATTTCCATTTAATGCCCCTGAATTGATCTATGTCCCTATGGATATACATACATACATTCAGGGACACTGAATGGGTGTTTTATATGTGATTTTTGGATGTAAATGCATTGTTTTTTATGCTCTATTATTGCCCCTGTATGTTATGTATATCTATCTATATGGATATACATACAGGGGTAATAATTGATTGTTTTGCTAATGTTTATGTTCTTTTCATGTATTACAAATGTATTTAGCAGCTTTATTTATACATTGGTGTGTGTAATGTAATTTTTATTTTGTAACATGTTATTTTTAATGGTTTATTTCTGGTAATTAGATTGGAATGATGGTGGTTACTTTGACTTAGAATTTATTTGGCAATGGTTTGGCTTTAGGAATTGAATATGGAATTGTATAATTGATTTGGATTGGATTGTAATTGGTTTAGGAAATTGATTAATTGATTGATGGTAAATGTATTTATGTTGCTTAGTTTCTATTTGATTTTGTGGATGGCATTGGTGGTTAGGGGACATTGTTCATAGTGTATTTTATTTAGAAATAGATTTTGCATAGTGTTACATGATGCACAGATTAATTGCATCATGTACACACTCATTGCAATTGTGTCACATTTGATATACATTTGTCTAGCTGCTGGTTTGTTGGGAGAGGACATATCATTTATTTTTAAAAGTGCTGCTGGATTAATTTTATTATGTGATAATTATGAGATTCAGATTTGATATTTTTATGTAGACATGTTTATGTAATCCTGAACCATTTATTTGTATATTGGTGTTATATGTATATATATATATATATATATATATATATATATATATATATATATATATATATATATATATATAACCCACTGTACAAATGAATGGGGGCAGGGTGGGTGACCGGATGCCCATCATTGACAGGGGGTAAGTAGAACACAATTTATTTATGCTGATTTATGTGTTTAATAATGGGCAAATAATCTATTATCCATATGTGGATAATAGTTATTTTGCCCATTACTGTATTGTATGTGTTAGGAGGCGGGGGGATGTCTGTTGCATATTGCTATGTTTATTGGGGGCAATTGTCCCCAATAAACATGCTATTGTGCCTTAACCCCTTCATCGCCTTAGCGGTTACCCGCTAAGGCAATGAAGCTGCTTTAATGTATTTTTATTAATAGTGTGCGGGAGCAGGGGGTCCCCTGAGCTGAACGGCATTGATTTCTGCCTCAGAGACCCCCTGCTTCCCGAGTTACAGGCCCCGGTTTGGGACATCGGTGCCAGTGTCGCCGCGATGATAGCATCCACGTCGCGTATGGGACGCTATAAAGATGGCACCGACACTGGTACCGATTCCCCATACCTTGCCCTGTAACTCGGGAAGCAGGGGGTCTCTGAGGCAGAAATCAATGCGGTTCAGCTCAGGGGACCCCCTGCTCCGGCACACACTATTATTAAAATGTACATGAATGCAGCTTCATTACCATTGCAGATAGCCGCTACGGTAAGGAATTATTGTTTATTGATATGTGTGTTTTGACAGTAGTGTAGATGTGTAGGGGGTCTCCTGAGCTGAACCGCATTGGTTTCAGCCTTGGGGGCCCCCTACTTCAGGAGATACAGGCCCCGTTATGGGTTGCCGGTATCCCCTGCAGAATGTAAATATCCCGGTCACGTGACGCGGGAGCTTGAAAGTGCAGGGGATACCGGCACCCCATAACGGGCCCTGTATCTCCTGAAGTAGGGGCCCCCCGGACCTGAAACCAATGCGGTTCAGCTCTGGAGACCCCCTGCTCATGTACACTATTATTAAAATGTATTTATTTAGTGTACGATCGCCTGTAACAGCCTTGCATGGAGATACAGAATCTCCATGCAAATGTTCCAAGCGGATTTTTTTCTATCAGCTAGCGTACGTGAAGTTTAAGAACGCTAGCAGGGGAAAAAAAGCAACACGTACGCTGTGGCTGTTTTGAGCACGTACATTAGAAAATGGGCTCAAGGCCTTAGTGAATCGCGTCTCCGGCCTCACTTTTTAACGGACGTGCTTTTTTATTTCATCCAGACTCAAAAGCCTTGAGCTTAGTGCATTGCCCCCCCTGACTCTGAAAACATGGATTTGACCTTCCATGGTGTCTATGGGTTTGCTTAAACCCTTGTTTGGCCTAGGCATGTGCACGACTAATGAGCACAGCTGGGGATTTCTGCATAACCCTCATTGTCTGTGTTTTGAGATCCAATCAAAAGGCACATATTGTGAACAACTGCCCCTGGTTGTAAAAATCTGCAAAAATATGGTGCAGTATTTTTTCCTAACAAGAAATATTATCGACGATTTATCAACTTTTAGTGAAATCTGACCTTAGATACTTTAGGTATTCTGCCTCTCTCTGTATTTCCCCGAACACTGCTAAGGTAAAGGTGATAGCGTACTCAATATTTCATACTCCTGTTCAGTATGATACGATGTTACCATCTTGTTAGTGCAGTATTCTTCCTTCAGTAGTGTTTATACATACAGTAACAATCAAACAGTTGAATGCTATAAGTCTGGCCTTCCTCTGCCATTTGTTACCCTTCAGTAATCACATTCTCTCAGCATGTTAATTGCTGCTAGGCAATTAAACTTTGCTAAGTGCAGTTTGTTTGAATTCAATGTCAAACATTCTCTTCAGAAAGCAGTGCAGATAAGCATAATAAAACACAGCAATATTTGTTTTTAGTTTGAGCTACTCACATAAACTCAATAGCATGATCACAGATTACGCTAAAGGAACAATTCTAACTAGAGACAATTTGTGCTTGTTAAGTATACTATATAACAGTAAATCAGTCTTACCAATTTGCAGAAAGCTTTTCGTATGAGTTCTGTTATATATTTATCAGTGAATTATGTGTTTGACCTTACTTGAAAGTGTGTCACATATTTAATAATTACTGTATGTTCAAATAAAGTAGTGGGTATGGTTGTTATACACTATGCTTTCCCTTTTAAAATGATTGCATCAATAAAACAATGTTTAAAGCCCTTCTCCATGATTTTCTGTTACAGAATAAATATTGTACTTAATTTGTGTTTAATTCAAATACAGGCCTATTAAGGCCCATATTCACTAAAGGGTGCTTAGTTTTAGCATGTCTCAACTCCCATTTGATATAAATGGGGTTAGGGATACTAAAGTGTAGCACCTTAAAGTGTAGCCCCAATTTTTTTTTAGTAGGCTGTAGAGATTCGGAAGAGATTTTAAAGGTTTAGTAACTGTAAGGAGAATGTCATGGGCGAACAAGCTAGCTTTATACTCCAGCATCTCAATCGTGAGGTCCGAGATATTGGGGTCTTGTCTGACGACTATTGCTAGGTGTTCAATGTAGGTGACAAAGGACAGCCTTGTCTAGTATTATTGAGTTTTTGCATGATTTGCCAGGTAGACTATTCAGGATGAAGCTGAATTGGTTGGCATGCACGAGCCTTGGTAGAAATTTGTTTAGTCTTTCTGCTAATACCTCTGTTAATATTTTCATATCAATGTTTATCAGGAATATTGGACAGTAGCTTTTGCAGCATGCGGGGTCTGGGAAATGTACATGAAAACTACCAGCGCAGGAAACACATAATATAAGGACTGTAGATATAAAAATGTATAATATCAATAGGATAAAAAGCAAATGGAATAGTGCCACACACAAAACACATTCAACACTATATGAAGAATACTAAAAAGCATTGAATGATACAGATTTACTAGAGGCTTCATGGGGATGCAAACAGTAGCCAGTTGAAAGGCACTGAGAGGAAAAAGAGGCAACGCCGATAGGGAAGGCACCCACTCTCGTCTCGTCGGTAAAGGCAGCTCATGATCCAGAAATTGGAGGTAAGGTCAGCTCCTGACGGCACTCCACTCCTTTCTCATCACTCCTGGTATACGTCCATACCGCGTCAGGCTCAGATCAATGCCGGTTAGGTAATGCACCCGCTCCCGGTTTACCACTTCAGTGTTCATGTGACTTCGCAGGGGAGATGGTGGAAGGTTCAAACACCCAAACTGGAACTGCAGCTGTAGTAATATGACACCGCTCTGCCTCGTCCTCCAAGTGATTTAATATAAATAGTACCAAGAAAGCCACATAGGCAATAAATCGCCAAGTATAGATATTAGAGAATGAAGAATATAACAATAGAACACAATCTATTTCCTTTCCTACGCATTTCGTATCAAGAAGATACTTCATCAGGGAGTGATTGATTGTGGAATAGTGGGCTATTTAAACCCTAAGGGAGTTGAAACTGGGCGGGAAGTTTTGGAATTGATTGAAACAGCTTATACCCTATAGGTATAGCTATAAGGCAATTAAAGCATCAGCTGTAGTTAACACAGGGTGGATCTACATAATCCCACACTTTCAAAAATAAAAATATCCAATTACATAATTTATACAATTTCTTAAAATTCTAGCCATAAATCATTAAACTTGACATAAACAATAATGTTGTATCCTTGAGAGCCTGTAATGACAAAGAAGAACATGAGAGCCATATACAGGCATACCCCGGTTTAAGGACACTCACTTTAAGTACACTCGCGAGTAAGTACATATCGCTCAATAGGAAAACAGCAGCTCACACATGCGCCTGTCAGCACGTCCTGAACAGCAATACCGGCTCCCTACCTGTACCAAAGCTGTGCGCAAGCGGGGAGACTATAGAGCCTGATACACATGTGTTATTTACATCAGTTATGCACGTATATGACGATTGCAGTACAGTACATGCATTGATAAGTGGGAAAAAGGTAGTGCTTCACTTTAAGTACATTTTCACTTTACATTCATGCTCCGGTCCCATTGCGTACGTTAATGCGGGGTATGCCTGTAGAGAAGAAACAACAATAAATCCTTTAGTATATTCAAGCCGGTATAGAAAAAACCTATCCTGATTAATCCCCAGTTTACCCAAAAATAAGGGTTAAATCAATAAGGCCTTTTTAATGCTCATAGAGCTAACATTCACCAAGAAGAGGAGAGAGAACACATCAACATCAGACATAGAGTCATACAGTAGTAACGGGATAATGTTAAGATCCTCATTTAACCCAAAGGGATCATAGTATTCAAATGAAAAATCCAATAACTCTCCTGCTTTGAAAGTGTCTTAAACTTATCACCGCCCCTTCTATCAATTTATTTATTTATTTTATTTATTTATAAAATATTTTACCAGGAAGTAATACATTGAGAGTTACCTCTCGTTTTCAAGTATGTCCTGGGCACAGAGTTAAGAGTGTTGGTATACACTGTACATTGAATGCATTTATATTTGAGATGTGACGGATCCTGAGAATGATGAGTTTTAAAATGTCTGGAGACACTATGTTTTTATAGTCCAATTCTAATATTGCGGACATGTTCTAATATACGCCTCCTGAAGTGCCTCTTGGTTCTACCTCTATACAGGAGGCCACAGGGGCACTCGAGGCGGAACACCACATGTGTGGTGGTGCATGAAATGCAATCTTTAATATCATAATGTTTATCTGAATTGGTACCAGAAAATAATTTTCTATCACTGTGAATATACTTGCACGCTAAACATTTTCCACATATAAAGTTACCTGAAGGTTTAAGGTGTAACTATGTATTTATATTCTCTTTGGTGACTTTTTTGCTTATATCACTTGGTGCAAGTTAATTTTTTTAATTAATTGACTATCTGAAAATCACACGTGGCCTCATCGGCAGTCTGCAACACAAAACAGGATCATTACCCAGGATCTTCCAAATTTTCTGTATAATTTGCTGGATAGCATGACTTGTACAATTGTATGTTGTTACAAAGGGGATAGTTATTAGACCTATATCCAAAAGTACAGTTTTGGATAGAGGTTAATCCTTGGTTCCAGTAATTGATCTCTATTTAATGTCCCAGCACGATGCCAGGCTTTTTGTTCTAGCTCATAACTTCTTTCCAAAAATGTTGTTTCTTGCACTGGTAGTTTTCCTATACACTTTTGTCATTTTGATGCCCTGAGCCATCATTTTTACTAGCTGTATTTTTCATGTTAAAAGTATTCTCTATTTACTAAGCATTATCTAACTCTGTTAGGTACACAGTTGTTTTAGAGCGCACCATTTTTTCACCTAAATGACATTAAAAGGGCAGTGATTTTTTTTATATAGTAGAGGCCCGTGAATCCATCAGGGCCTGCGACTTGACCTATTTTTAGATTTTGGATGACCTCCTCTACCTGTACTTGAAAGAGAACTTGGTTAAGAGTTTGGTAATTTAGGAGGGTTGAAACTCGCCAGGATTCGCGAATTGTGGGGAGGTCTGGCCCTATTGATGTCTTGTTTCCGTCATATAGAGTGGAACAGAATGAGTGAAATTCTGATATATTGTATTGATGTAACGGGAGACCAGTACTTTTACACAGAAACCACCGGGATCACTAGCACCAGACAGGACAAGGTTGTTTAATAAAATGAGGTTTATTCTGGCACGCCAGCAGACAAAACAAAGATGCACAAAACACGATACAATACCAACTGGGGGCCAGGGAGTAGACCCTAACCTTGCTAGGTGCATGGGCCAGTTCAAGAAGGCTTGTCCTGTCCGCTTCTCATCCAGGATATCAGAGTGCTGATCACACAGCAGCCCCTCTGACATAGATCTCCAACTGGTCACAGTCAAGATCCAAACTCCTTCACAGAATGACTCTCAGTCTCTCTGTCTCTCAGATGCTCTCTCAGATGGTCCTCTGAGGGAATCTCCACACTCCTTCCCAGAGTGTCTCTCCCTCTGTTTGTCTCCTGAGGGAATCTGAATTCTCTGTTCAGCAGCACCCCTTATATAGCCCTCTGTTGCTATCCTTTTACATGGGAGGTGCTGCTGGCCAATCAGAGCAAATCCAATTGTCCACTCTTTCACACTCACCAAATGTCTGTAACACCTCCATGCTCCCAGCCTTTGTCTCAATTTACATTTCTCTGCAGGAACCTTGGCTGATTAAATCACAGAGTCCCCTCCATAGAAATGTACACCTGCAAATCACATTACAAGTCTGCTATCTTAGAAATGAACACATAATCCAATTTACACTTTACAGGGCTGACTCCCAAATAACTTCACAGTGCTTACACATAGACCACAAAACACTTCACCTCATATTGCTTGCTCAACTAGACTTTAACAATAAAGGGAATAAAGTGCTTGGGCTTACATTCATAGTGCATTATACATTCCCCGTTCTGTCCCAGATATTAAAGTACATTTGGCCAAAATAAGCCTTACATAGGTGGCCAAGTTACATGGATTTAGGGGTAGCTATCTGGGCCATCCTAGTTTTGTGATGACATCTGGGTTTTTAGAGAGGGTGCCGTTTTATTTTTAATTGCACATATTGGATGTGATTTAGATTTTGTTTACTTCTTATTTTGTCAGCTAGGAGGGTGCCGGCTTTGTTGCTCAGTCATCTATAAACTTTTTCTGTCTAGTTTGTTAAGAAGACATTTAGTTTGTGGCAAACCTTTGTGATTTCTAAGGTGTGTTTATATGCTTTTTTCAGGACCTTTAATTTGTAAGAAAGGAGCGTCACTATTTTGAGTCTCTATTTTTCATGGGTGGTGATGTCATGGTAGACCAGAACTTTTAATACCAAAATACCCGGATCCTTTGAGTGAGCAAAGCAAGAGGTCAATCAATAAACTGCTGAACGACAGAGCGGTCGCACAGCTTCTGAGCTCCGTGCAGGACCGCGAGGAAAGCGACTGTGGGAACCGCAAAAGTCCCCCAAAATAACCCCAACCATACGGGGATCCCCCCCAGCACTTACCCGACATCCGCTCCCACCAACGAACGGTGGCGACAGCCCCGACACGGAAGGGAAGCGCTCGGGCTCACCGTTGCCCACGGCGGATACAAGATGGCGCCCGCGCGCCTCGAGGAGAGTGTCTGAGAGGGGAGGCAGGAGCCAGAACAGCCCGACGGCCCCGAGCACCAGTTAAGCTGCCCGGGAGGTGAGGAGTCGGCGGTGAGTGCTCGGGAGGCGGCTGGTGTGACCCCTCCCTCCTTCCCCACCCCCCTCCTCCCCACCAGAGCTCCGGGGACTCGGAGCCCACACCTCTCCTGGGGCCGCAGAGCAGACACCCTGCTGGGTAGTGGGGAGAGCAACAACTGCCCCCCCACCCTCCCTGACTGGAGCACAGTCAGAAGACTGTGGATGTAAGCCCTGGCAGGCCGGCTGGCCCGTGTCTCCCAGTCCCAGGACCCAAAATGGCTGCTACCCACCAGAGTGAGTGAGTGAATAAGGGGGATGTGGCAGGCACCGGACGGGACGGACGCCTAGGTGACCGCAGGGGGGTTACCACTACTATATGAACTAAATAAAATGATTATATAGCCACATACTAACAACACTCACTAAAACTGCCCTAAACTGCAAATTAAAACAAAATAGAAGTGCAAGGCAGCAACACAACTGTGGAAAATGCCGAACGCCAGAAGAAAAAAAACCCACAGTAGCTGAAAACACGCTTCAGCAGTTCCGACGATCGGAAGCAACGCCAAAGCACACAGACGCAGAGGACTCGCAAACACCATCTCACTCCCTGCAAGGCTCACCCGGGCAGGGTAAGGAAAAAAACTCTATAATGGCTGAGGGAAAGAGGGATTATGCTACATAGACTGATCTGACTAATCTAGCGACCAAAGATGACATACAAAAATTGTTAACAGATCTAACATTAATGTTTCAAACCGAACTATTTAAGATCAAAAAGGATGTTGTTACTCTGGGGGAAAGGGTAGATGACCTAGAGAAAGAAGCAGGAATGGTCACAGAAGTGCAGGATCATGTAACTCACAAAGTAACTCACAAAGTGCAAGAACAGGACGAGACTATACAAAACATGCTCCTGCATATAGAAGATCTGGACAATAGAGGGAGACGCTCTAATATAAGGAATACCTGAAACGGTGGAATCCCAAGAAATAGTCCCATATCTACAAAAACTATTCTCTCACATGACGGACGAAACACAGGAGCAGACCTGGAAAATGGACAGGGCACACAGAGCGCTGAGACCCAGACCTAGACCATCAGATCCCCCAAGAGACATTGTTGTTAAGATGCAAGACTTCCCGGAAAAAGAACTAATTATGCAGAAGGCCAGAAGTATTAATAATATTGACTATGAAGGGGCTCAGATCCAGCTGTATAACGACCTCTCCGCGTTAACCATACAGCACCGTAGAGAAATGAGGGAAGTCCCCGTGTGTCTACAAAAAGCCAACGTGAGATATGAATGGGGATTCCCTACTAAAATTATTGTGAAACAACAAGGGAAAGCTACTGTACTCAGATACGGAGAAAATCCCACTAATTTTTTCGAAAGACTCAACATTCCAGGTCCCAAAGAAAGTGAAAGATTGCAGGACCCCGCGACTTCAGGAACACATCGGCCCCACCCAGAGTGGAGGGGGCAACGGTGGTGGGAAGTGGTCAGCAAAACGAATAGAAAGGCCAGCGATAGCAGCGGACGACAGTACGGAGACAGAAGAACACAGCAGGAAGAAAAAGAGACCAACGAGTGAAGAAGAGTAAATAACTGAGATTATTGACTATATATCTGTGACGGTAGCTTATGACAAGATATAATGAACACCAAATATCTGGGTTGAACTGAACGAGGCTTAGATATAATAAAATATAATTTATTCCTTAAATAAGGTGAACACAGCAATATAGTACAATTAACAGGCAAGAAGATAACACTTACTTAGGGTTGGGGAATGGAGAAGTATCAAATAGCAATTCTCCATCAATCCAGTGACATTCCAGGTGGAATCAGAAGCACAACTCCAGCAATCCAGCACAACTAAAAACTGTACTACCTGTGCAACCCTATTCTTAATTATCTGTATCCAATCCCTAACGTGGAGACACAGACTAACCCATGCCCTCCAGCTAATTAGCTCATGTGTACTGGGACTCTATGGGTAGCCCCATAATTAAATAAGGGGCAACGATCCGTTTTACTAAATGAAGTATCTGCATTGTCTGTAGGTGTACAGTAGACATAACATGTACAAACCACTCCAGTTTAATGATTCTCCGCCCTCAGGTAACAATTAGACTGGAAGAGTTTGTTGATTAATACTTAATCTCTAGACATTGGGTAAACAATCAGGGCAGTTAACTTTTTGATCACCGTGCTTAGGCTACTCAGCCGGCTGTCCTTCATGACCCATTAGCCTAGCAGATGGCGTCTGCAAAGGAATCTCTGCAGGATTTTATCCCTGCCTTGGGAAACAACATTAAAAGTGAAACATGGGAACAGGGGAACATACATTTTCAAGGTATAACAAGGTGCAAACCTCATCCCTGGACGGCAGTCCAGTTAACCCCTTGTCTCTCTGGTGAGGTCAGGGGATGGCCATATGGGGTGCAACCCCTTTAATACTGGGCCACCCCCTTCTCCCTCTACACCTCCCTTTCTTAATGGGTGACCTGTGGCCCACTGGCCCTAACGGGGAGTGGGGCACTGCTGGCACCATTAATGAACTCAGTCTCAGAGGGATAGTCCTGACGTGAAAGGCCATCAGCATTGCTGTTTTCACTACCCTTTTTGTGCTGAATAGTAAACTCAAACTCTTGCAAGGCCAAGCTCCACCTTAGCAACTTGGCATTCTCCCCTGATGCCCTCTGCAGCCAACTCAGGGGGTTGTGGTCTGTGAGGACCGTGAAAGCCCTTCCATACACATAGGGCTGGAGTTTTTTGAGTGCCCACACAATGGCCAAGCACTCTTTCTCAATGGTGGCATAGGCCACCTCTCTGGGGAGTAGTTTTCGGCTGAGGTACACCACGGGGTGCTCTCTACCATCGTCCCCCACTTGGCTCAACACAGCCCCAATGCCATAGTCCGAGGCATCAGTCTGTATGAGGAAATGTTTGGTATAGTCTGGGGCAGCCAGTATGGGGGCCCCAGCAAGCGCAGTTTTCAGTGCCTGGAAAGCAGTTTCACAGGCAGGAGTCCAGATGATAAGCACAGGCAGTTGCTTCTTAGTCAAATCAGTCAGGGGTTTGGCCATGGCGCTGTATTGTGGGACAAACTTCCTATAGTACCCTGCGGTGCCCAAAAATGCCATGACCTATTTCTTTGTGTTTGGAACAGGCCACTCAACTATGGCTTCTACCTTGGCTGGCTCTGGTTTGAGGTGCCCTCCACCCACCCTGTGCCCTAATTACAAGACCTCTGCCATCCCTACCATACACTTAGTGGGTTTCAAGGTAAGCCCAGCCTCCCTGATCCTATCCAGCACCGCAGCTACATGTCCTAAGTGGGAGTCCCAGGAATTACTAAAGACAGCAATGTCATCTAAGTAAGCCCTGGCATAGCTCTGCATCCCTTCCAGTAACCTATTGACCAGGCGTTGGAAGGTAGCCGGGGCATTCTTCATCCCACATGGCATCACCAAAAACTCATAGAGGCCACTTGGAGTGATGAATGCTGACTTCTCCCTAGCCTCCAGGGTCAGTGAGATTTGCCAATAGCCTTTGCTCAAATCCATAGTGGTCAGATACTTTGCCCCCGCGAGTTCATCCAGTAACTCATCCATGCGGGGCATGGGGTAGGCATCTGACACCGTCCCAGCGTTGAGCAAGTGGTAGTCCACACAAAACCAGGTGGTCTTGTCCTTCTTAGGAACTAGGACTAGTGGGCTTGCCCAAGGACTCTGGGATGGAGTAATAACCCCTAGGGTCAGCATCTCCTCTATCTCCCTCTCCATACTGGTCTTGACCTCTGCTGAAACTCTATAAGCGTGCTTATGCAGAGGCCGCAGGTCCCCTGTGTGCACTGGGTGTTTTGTGAGATGTGTGGTCCCTGGCATGTCAGTGAAGAGGGCCCTATACTTAGCTAGCATTTCCCTGGCTTCTCCCTTCTGCCTAGCACTCAACTGTGCCCCTATCTCCACCTGCTCCACAGTGTTTCCCTGCCTAGCCTCCCCTAGGAGATCAGGCAGAGCATTGCTCACCGGATCCTCCAGCAGTGGGCTATAAATGGCCATCACTGCTCCCATACTCGGTGCTCTGTACTCTTTCAACATGTTAATGTGATATGTCTTGTGCCTCTCAGGCTCTAACTGTACAACATAGTTGCACTCATTCACCTTTCGGATGACCGGGTACGGTCCCCACCAGGCAGCCATTAACTTGTTCTCCCGAGTGGGTTTGAGAACAAGCACCTGCTGTCCTGGGATGAATTCTCTGCTACGGGTTTGCCGGTCATACCATTGCTTTTGCTTGGTCTGAGCGGCCCTGAGGTGGTCCTGGGCCACCCCCATGAGCATCTCTAACCGGTCTCGGAGATCTACCACATACTGGATCACTGAAGCATCAGTAGCAGTAGCCTCCCCTTCCCATCCCTCACAGAATAGGTCCAGAGGTCCACGTACCCTGCGGCCATATACTAGCTCGAAGGGGGAGAAGCCTGTAGATTCCTGCGGTACCTCTCGGTAGGCAAACAGCAAGTGCTGTAGGTGAATCTCCCAGTCTTTCCCCTCCGCCTCTATAAAGGTCCGAAGCATCTGCTTCAGGGTACTGTTAAACCTCTCACATAATCCGTTTGTCTGGGGATGGTAAGGGGTAGTGCGCCGGTGCTGTACACCGCATGCATTCCAGAGACAATGTAACAGTTCACTCATGAACTGCGACCCCTGATCGGTTAGGATCTCACTAGGGAAACCTACCCTAGAAAAAATGTTCAGCAAAGCTGCTGCTACTGTCTTGGCATCTATGGTGCCAAGCGCTACCGCCTCAGGGTACCGGGTGGCGAAATCCACCACCGTGAGGATGTAGCGCTTCCCTGACCTGCTAGGAATCATAAGGGGTCCTACAAGATCCATCGCTACTTTCTGGAAGGGTTCCCCTATTATCGGTATGGGTTTCAGAGGTGCCTTCACACGGTCGCCCGCCTTACCCACTCGCTGGCAGGCATCACAAGAGCGGCAGAAAGTGCCCACATCTTGAGATGCCCCGGCCAGTAGTAACGCTGTAATAACTGGGCTCGTGTTCTGTTGACCCTCTGATGTCCCGCTAACGGAATAGAGTGAGCTACATGTAACAGTTGCTGTCGGTACCCCTGGGGCACTACTAGCTGTCGCTTACCGGTAAATCCCTCCTCTATCCCTGGGTTCCCTTCTTCTCTATACAGGAGTCCCTTATACCATAGGCAGTGCTCAGTGCCTTCTCCTGACTGAGATTCGGATGCCCGAAGTCTCACGCCGGCCAGGGTAGGGTCTGTCTTCAATGCCTCCCTAAACTGGGCTCCTAATTCTGGCCACCCCCCAGTCATGTCATTGTCCAGAGAATGGGGAAGGGTGAAGGGAAACAGTAAGTCAGTCTGTGGTTGCAACTGATCCTGGCTTACCTCCCCGGGCTCCTCTGTGCCCTCCGCTATCGTTGGTCCCAAAGGCTGGGGGACTGGCGCCGCCGCCTTTGCCGCTGTCTGGCTCCGGGTAACCGCCGCCACTGCAGCGGGCTTGGGCACTCGGTCATAGGTGCAGGTCATCGGTCCCAGATCGTTGCCAAGAAGAACATCGGCATCCAAACCGGGTAAAACCCCCACCTCCCGCACACCCTGGCCCTCCCCCCAATCCAAAAAGATTCTGGCCACTTGCAGGAAACGTGGCTCTCCGTCGGCCACAGTGATCTGTATCCCAGGGCCTGGGATCAATTCCTCTGGCCGGACCATATCAGGTCGGACCAGGGTCACTGCAGCTCCTGAATCCAGCAAGCCGACTGCTTGCCGGTCACCGACTGTGACCGTGGTGAGATGTCTGCTCCGGCCGTCCGTCTGCTGCAGGTCCGCGCTCCTGGCTGTAAGCACCGATGAAACCGGGACAGGTGCTGCATGGGACGTCTCGCTGGGCGTTGGTTCCATGACCGGTCCGGTGTCTTTGGTGGAAGCTACCGGCTTCGCAGCTGGGGTGCGTTGCCCCTGATGGGGTCCGCCAGAATGCAGGGGGTTCTGGGCAATCTGGTCTGATGTGACCAGGGCGGTTGCAGTTGTAGCACCGGCGCTCGTGCCGGAGCTCCCGTGCCTTCGGTGGACTGCTGCCCGCAGTCGGCCTCTGAGTCCATTGGGGGGTATTGGCAGATGTTCTGGCCGGTGCCGCCGCCACCTTGGCTATTGTTTTGGCGGTCATCAGGGCTCGGCTGGCCACATAGTTATCTGAAAGCCTCGCCGCCTCCTGGTAAGTCCTGGGCTTTTTGTCGTACACCCAAGCCCTCACCGCCGGCAGGCACTGCTCCATGAGCTGCTCCTGAAAGATGAGGTCCAGCAGGCGTTGGTACGTCCGTGCCTCATAGCCCTCCACCCAGTGTATCCCGTACAAAGCCATGTTGGTCACGTAGGTAACATAGGACTCCTGGGGCTGCCTCTCTTCCTGCCGGAATTTACCCCGGTAGGCTTCAGGGGTAAAACCATACTGAAACAATAACAGTTCTTTCAGGTGTTCGTAGTCATCAGCATACTCATCTGGAAGCGCCATCATTGTCTGCTTAGCCAATCCGGACAGTAAGGGGTCCAAATGTGCAACCCTATGCTGGGGAAGCACTTTGTACCGCCGGCACTGCGTTTCAAAGTTCTTTAAGAAACTGTCAATCTGGTCAGTGCCTTCCACGAACTTGGGGAGACTGTGCTGGTCCAGCTTAAGTTCATCAGTGTTGGGTTATACAGGGGGCAATAAGCGGGTCTGTTCACTGCCAAAGTGATAAACTGCAGCCGCTCCTCCGGTGTCCCTCTGTCTCCCCATGAAGTAATCAGTGCCAACATTTCAGGGGTGAACGGACTGGTAGCTGCAGCAGCCAGTACCCCTCCTGTTGCACTGCTCCCGGGAGGTGCACTTGTTCCCGCTACGAGATTCCGCCGCACTGGCACTGGGTTCCTTCCCTGATCTCTGGGTGGCTGTAAAAGGGCAAGCTGAGCCGTATCCTGAGGCTCTGCAAGCCGGGCTTCATAGTCACCGATTGCGTCAACCATATCTGCGACCTCCTGGTTCTCATAGGGCAGTCCATATTCACGACACTTGTCCTTCAGCTGAGCTCGGGTCCACATGTTGGATAAGCCTTCAGCCTCGCTCATGGTTCAGTCGCAGCAGTGAGGTGGTGTTACAACTTGTGTTAACTGTTGCACTACTGCGTGTTCAATATCTTTAGTCCCAGGAACTTGCAATTACCATCAAGTTCCTACTATGTTACAGTATCCCGCAGTATACTGTAACACAGGTCCAGTTCAATCCCGCCGCTTGCCACCAGTTAATTATAGAGCTTGTCACGGTAGCTTATGACAAGAAATAATGAACACCAAATATCTGGGTTGAACTGAACGAGGCTTAGATATAATAAAATATAATTTATTCCTTAAATAAGGTGAACACAGCAATATAGTACAATTAACAGGCAAGAAGATAACACTTACTTAGGGTTGGGGAATGGAGAAGTATCCAATAGCAATTCTCCATCAATCCAGTGACATTCCAGGTGGAATCAGAAGCACAACTCCAGCAATCCAGTGACATTCAAGATGGTATCAGAAGCACAACTCCAGCAATCCAGCACAACTAAAAACTGTAGGGTTGGCACAGTTTATATACCTGTGCAACCCTATTCTTAATTATCTGTATCCAATCCCTAACGTGGAGACACAGACTAACCCATGCCCTCCAGCTAATTAGCTCATGTGTACTGGGACTCTATGGGTAACCCCATAATTAAATCAGGGGCAACGATCCGTTTTACTAAATGAAGTATCTGCATTGTCTGTAGGTGTAGACATAACACGTACAAACCACTCCAGTTTAATGATTCTCCGCCCTCAGGTAACAATTAGACTGGCAGAGTTTGTTGATTAATACTTAATCTCTAGACATTGGGTAAATAATCAGGGCAGTTAACTTTTTGATCACTGTGCTTAGGCTACTCAGCCGGCTGTCCTTCATGACCCATTAGCCTAGCAGATGGCGTCTGCAAAGGAATCTCTGCAGGATTTTATCCCTGCCTTGGGAAACAACATTAAAAGTGAAACATGGGAACAGGGGAACATACATTTTCAAGGTATAACAAGGTGCAAACCTCATCCCTGGACCGCAGTCCAGTTAACCCCTTGTCTCTCTGGTGAGGTCAGGGGATGGCCATATGGAGTGCAACCCCTTTAATATCGGGCCACCCCCTTCTCCCTCTAGAATATCTTTTTGATTTCTCTGTCAGAACAGAGATCTGAGTATGTGACAGTTGAAGGGGTATTAAGAAAGATCGGGGAAAAAAAATAAAAAGTTACTTTTATTGGAAATAATCCCGAGTAAAACTTAGATTTTAGGGAAGGTTGATTGTTGTTTGTTATATTGGTTTATAAAGAGATCTATAGATGTACTGTGAAGCTATAACAGACGTATTGTAGTTAATAAATCAAAGGTAAAATGTTGTTTTGATATTAAGTGTGACATAAATTTATTTATTTTATTTATTTATAAAATATTTTACCAGGAAGTAATACATTGAGAGTTACCTCTCGTTTTCAAGTATGTCCTGGGCACAGAGTAAAACAAAATAATACATGGTTACAAATACAGTTACATAAATGAACAAGGTATACATTATATACAAGACATTGCATGCACAGTTAAAGAAAATATATATTATGAGCGTATGGAACAGTTACAGACCAGATTAAAGTGTGAGACAGCCTTAGATTTGAAAGAACTTAAGCTGGTGGTGGATATGAGAGTCTCTGGTAGGTTGTTCCAGTTTTGGGGTGCACGGAAGGAGAAGGAGGAACGTCCGGATACTTTGTTGAGTCTTGGGACCATGAATAGTCTTTTGGAGTCTGATCTCAGGTGATAGGTACTGCATGTGGTAGGGGTGAGGAACTTGTTCAGGTAGCTGGGTAGCTTGCCCAGAAAGTATTTGAGGGTGAGACAGGAAAGGTGAACTTTGCGCCTAGACTCTAGTGATGACCAATCTAGTTCTTTGAGCATTTCGCAGTGATGTGTGTTGTAGTTGCATTGGAGAACAAAACGACAAATTGAATTGTAGAGGGTGTCAATTTATTAGTGGCCTGGGTACCCCCTCACCATCACAGGTGATCTTTAAAATACCTCCTCACACAAGCTTTGTAGGTGCCCCAAAGAACTGTTGGAAAAAATTCAGGTTTACAATTTATGGAAAAATATGTTTTAAGATCCTCTGCTAGATGTTATGCCATTCAGATGAACACTCAATATTGAGTTGTTAAGTCTCCAAGCCGGATCCCTCCTAGGGAATATCAAGCCCCTTAAGATGATTTTTGTCTGAGCATAATCTGAACTCCTTCATGGTTGGATACTAGTGCCTCCATGCATCAACTAGCATGTCATGGTTTAGTTTGCTATTTAAGTGTAACCCTTCTATGGTACCCCACCCAACATGAGATTGGGGGGTACACTCCTTCTGGTCACTCTGAGTGGTCTGGGTGCTGTGACCTGCTGGCAAACAGGAGGGCTGAGGGCTCCGCGGTGTTGTGGGGAGAACCAGGACAGGAGGTGGTGTGGGACAGGTTACCTTGCTCTCTCTGGGTGGTGCAGTGCCTCCAGCCAGTAGGGATCCCCTGGAGTCTCCAGAGGAGAGACCCCCACTGACACTCCATTCTCCATACACAGGAACAGGGACACACACAGCAGCTTCTGTTCTGTGGATCTTTATTCAGAGCAGCATACACAGCATACAGCAGAACATCATAGGCCTGATCTTGCTCTCTGCATTTCTGCTCATGGCAGCTTAACTTCCCCCCCTCCTTACCCAGGTGGGGCAAGAGGGGGAGAACGATTCTCTGTCCCCTCTCTTCAATCTCTTCTCTCCTACTCCTACTAACCAACTGACATACTATATTTTTGGAGACATGTCTCAATTTTAATATCCTCAGGGAGTGTCTCTAACTTTGAATCATTACAACTCAAAGCTGGATACCGATTGGCTCACACACACATCAAGGGGTGTTCCAACCCATATCCACCCTTTGGATTAACATGCTCAAAGGTTGCTTGGGCCCGCCTCTGAATATTGCTACAATACTTCAGAGCTGAAACTCACAAACAGGCCAACTGAAGGAATGAACCTTTCCACTGCCTGTTCTAACAGGACTGACAGAGGAAAGGCCCAGAAGTAGCAATAGCTGCCGAAGGCCAGGCTATATACTCCCTCTGGTAAAACTCCAACCGTCCCGGCTTGGACTGCAGCAGGTATAACCCTTACCTTGCTGAGCAACACCTGTAAATTACATGAGCTGAAATGCAATAACTCCTATGCAGTCCAGCTTGACAGAACTGACATACTCACTACTGCATGGACACAGATACATGGCAATACAGTGACTAACTAAACAGAACCATTTCTACTACAGCAGTAATAGAACACATTAATAGTAATGAGCAGGCTTCCTGAGCATTCTCCCAGTATCATTAGGTAGATATGGGAACTCATAGCCCATCTTTTCACAATCCCCCCCCAATACACAGACCCTTCCAATTGCATAACAGACATAACATCATATTGTCCATAGGGAGCCACGGGACTTCCAGGTGAAGAGAGCCTGGGGGTCAAGGGTCGCACCTTGGGACTGGTGTTGGATGGGGAATGCGGGGCAGAAGGGGCAGATGACTCAGGGACTGGGGCCTCCGGTGACAAGGGGCCAGCACCAAAGTCTCTAGGGGGCACGTTCAGGGAACTCTCCCCGGGAGGAGCAATGGCACAGTCCTGGGTCAAGTTCAATTTGCCCCTCCCTATGCTCTTACAGCAGCGGGCTTCAGCCAGCGCCTGGGCCTGAAGGGCCTCCCGGGACTTCTTCCGCTCCCTGCATGTCAGGAGGAAAGGATCAACCGGAAGGGTAATACTCACCGGAGCGGCCTGGATCTCTCTGGAGCTCACCCGGCCGGGCGACTCAGCGGCCATGTTAGCTCCCAGTGGTGGAGTAGCAATGGTAGTCGATGCAGTCATCAGGGGTGGTGCCGGCCGGCACATTTCCTGCTGACGCCGGAGATACAGCTCCGCAGCTTTCTGGGCTTGATCCCAGCGGGGATCTGTAGACAGGATACGCAGCTCACCCCATGAGTAGCAGGGCAGTTCCCAGCTGCATTGAGTACGTGGTAGGCATCGGCCGATACCTCTGTGGTGTAGCACCCACGCTGGCAGCGTGGATCAGATGGAAGGCACCAGCAACAGTTACTGGAACTGACAGCTCCATAGCATACTCGGGTACGGTGGAGGTAATGGTAGAGACCTCAATGATGTCATCAGCCTCTGTGCTGCTGACAGGCTTCTCAGCACACAGGCCCAGTCTCTCATAGTGGAGCAAGCAAGGCAGCCTGGCAGACACAACCACCAGTGTTTGAAGTGGAAGTGCATCTGGCCCCTCACTTCCTGTTGCTCCGTGGAACACACTTAGCTCCTCCTCCTGGTAGATAGGATAGTCCAATCTAGAACAAGCAAATGGGGGAGGTGTTTGAACAGTTCCCGCACTTTCTTGCAAGCTGAAGAGCAGCACAAGCTTGCAAAATGCAGAAATCCTTGCAGAACAGCACATGGCTTCCCTGGTAAGGCGGGAAACGCCATTTTGAGCACAAAGAGTCCATGCGGCCCCCAGAAGAGCTGGAGCCGCCATTTTGAGAGCACAAAATACATGACATCCCTGTAGGAGCAGGAAACGCCAGATTGAACATAGTCCAGCACAGTGGGGTCTCCGTTTGCATTCAGGAGCCACAAATACATTTCTGTCCCTGTAATCTTTGAGTATCACGCACCCTGGGGTAGCATCAGGGAACGCCTCGCACAGGGACGGCAGTAACTCTTACTGCTGGGTGCACAGGGACCTACAGACATTCTCCATGTAGTCCCTGCCCCCTTACCTCTCTCTTCGTCGTGGGATGCAGAAGGGTGGCCACACTTCCCTGGGGACGCCTCAGGTCAGTCGCCCCAACTGCAGTGCCATTAAGGGACCGCCAGCTCCCCGGTGAAGCCTCAGGGACCTGCCTCCCTCCCTTTTCTTCTTAGATGGGGTGCACAGGGGTCATAGGCGTAATCCCCAGAGTTCCCTGTCCCCCTCACTCTCCGCTGTGGGTACAGGAGGGTGGCCACACTTCCCTGGGGACGCCTCAGGTCAGTCGCCCCTGCTGCAGTGCCATTAATAGGCATCCAGCTCCCTGGTGAAGCCTCAGGAACCGGCCCCTATTTTCTTCTTGGTAATGTAGATGGGTGCACAAAGGTCCCTATGCAATCATAGAGCAGCCTCTGTCCCCTTGAAGTGCATGTAAAGACGTACGCTCCCTGGTGCATAGCCACCAGGAATAGTCCCACAGCAAGGTCTTCTTCATTAGGATAACCCCCTCCCTGGGGAGCATCAAGGAGGGGTTCCCTCATGGCAGAGTCTATGGCTGCTGTTCTGTGCTGCATACAAAGTCTTTGAAACTGCTGCATGGTCTCCTCTGTCGTTGAAAACCTGTCCCGTTGAAAAACCTGTCCTGTCCTGGGAAGCAGTCCTCATATAGCTCAGCAGTGCCTCCAAATGTAACCCTTCTATGGTACCCCACCCGACATGAGATTGGGGGGTACACTCCTTCTGGTCTGAGTGGTCTGGGTGCTGTGACCTGCTGGCAAACAGGAGGGCTGAGGGCTCCGCGGTGTTGTGGGGAGAACCAGGACAGGGACAGGAGGTGGTGTGGGACAGGTTACCTTGCTCTCTCTGGGTGGTGCAGTGCCTCCAGCCAGTAGGGATCCCCTGGGGTCTCCAGAGGAGAGACCCCCACTGACACTCCATTCTCCATACACAGGAACAGGGACACACACAGCAGCTTCTGTTCTGTGGATCTTTATTCAGAGCAGCATACACAGCATACAGCAGAACATCATAGGCCTGATCTTGCTCTCTGCATTTCTGCTCATGGCAGTTTAACTTCCCCCCCTCCTTACCCAGGTGGGGCAAGAGGGGGAGAACGATTCTCTGTCCCCTCTCTTCAATCTCTTCTCTCCTACTCCTACTAACTAACTGACATACTATATTTTTGGAGACATGTCTCAATTTTAATATCCTCAGGGAGTGTCTCTAACTTTGAATCATTACAACTCAAAGCTGGATACCGATTGGCTCACACACACATCAAGGGGTGTTCCAACCCATATCCACCCTTTGGATTAACATGCTCAAAGGTTGCTTGGGCCCGCCTCTGAATATTGCTACAATACTTCAGAGCTGAAACTCACAAACAGGCCAACTGAAGGAATTAACCTTTCCACTGCCTGTTCTAACAAGACTGACAGAGGAAAGGCCCAGAATTAGCAATAGCTGCCGAAGGCCAGGCTATATAAGATTTTCTGAGGGAGGGACTCCTAAAGGAGCACTAGTGCCTTTTATGATGTTGATGTTCACCTGTCTAGGAGGGCATTAAAATGTCCTTGTCACTTCGTACCTTTTCCAGATCATCAAAGAAAGCAATGAAGAATCTTTTGCTTACCATTATAGAAAGGCTGACTTACCTCAGCCAACTATAACTGCCATGCGCGCGCACGGCACAGCAAGCGCACGCCCTCAGACCGCAACCCCCCTCATCCTCTCACCCCCCTTTACGCCACCACTACCCTCCTCCTCATCATCATCTCCTCACCCCCTCATCATTACCATCTCATTTACCCCCCCCTCATCACCATCTCATTTAACTCCCCCTCATCATCTTCCCCAGCACCCTTGATCTCCCCCATCATCACGCACCCCCCCTCCCCCCCTGTGGTGGGATTCAAAATTTTTAGTAAAAGATTATCTCCCACCAGAGGGGGGGGGGAGGGAGAAGGGAGACAGGGGAGATGTTTTATGTTTATGTATTATATTTATGTTTTTTTAAAAAATGTTTTTATTCAGTTGAACAGGACTGCATGTGGGGGGGGGTGAGGGGGTTTAAGACCAGAGCCCCCCCCCCATCATCACTCCCAGCCACCACCCCACATCTCCCCAAACCCCCTCACATCACTCCCAGCCAACCCCCCCATCTCTCCCAGCCCCCTCACATCTCACCCAGCCCCCAGCCCTCCTCACATCTCACCCAGCCCCCCTCACATCTCACCCAGCCCCCTCACATCTCATCCAGCCCCCCTCCCATCTCTCACAGCCCCCTCCCATCTCACCCAGCCCCCTCACATCTCACCCAGCCCCCCTCCCATCTCTCACAGCCCCCTCCCATCTCACCCAGCCCCCTCACATTTCACCCAGCCCCCTCACATTTCACCCAGCCCCCTCACATTTCACCCAGCCCCCTCACATTTAACCCAGCCCCCTCACATCTCACCGAGCCCCTCACATCTCTCCCATCTCCCCTCAAATCTCTCCCTGACCCCTCATATCTCTCCCAGTCCTCCCATCCATGCCTACCTTGTCCGGTAGTAGAATCTCTTGAGTCAGAGCAGGAGCAGCACCGGGAGAGGAGCGGTGAGGTAGCAGCAGACAGGAAGTTCCGGGTCAGGCTGCTAGATGGCGCACCTCCCCTGCAGTCCTGCTCTGACTCACACAAGTAATTATGTTACCGGCTCATACTTTCAGCCCGGTGCCACATACCATCTCCGCACAGCTTACCATCTTCCACCGCTGCATATCATCTCCCCCTGCTGCCTGTTAGGAAAGTTAGAAATCCCGCCCCCTCCCCTCAGGGAGTCCCGGCAGCTCTATTCGCCACAGTTTCACTGCCAATTCGCCACAAGTGGCGAATGGCGACAGAGTTGCCCACTCTGGCTGTATAGGGTAAAGTGTAGTTATGACCAACAGCACTAAACACTGTACTACTTGGTTATCCAATGTGTATGTATAGAGATATCTGGCTTAGCGTTTAACCTCAGTAAATGTATGCTTATTAGCAGTGGTTGACAAATCACCAAAAAATCTACTCGCCACACAAAAAAATCTACTCGCCACCTAGTACCAAACGTGTGCTGCTTGGGCCAATATTTACTCGCCCGGGGGTTAAATCCCCTCGCCCGGGGCGAGCAAATGTATAGGTTTGTCGAACACTGCTTATTAGAACCACGTGCATAGGCTAGCTTCCAGCTAGGCCGAGTATTGTTGCAGTTCTGAGTCGCGGTTGGCTACCAGCAAACCTGTGAAGGGGCGCATATTTCCATTCAACTTTACAGTACATAAACATTACATTAAAATCAACTTTAAATTAACAGTTACACTATTAAGTGCTAAGAGAACAAACCATTAAACTGTGTTACAGGCCTAATGTCCGTTGTGCAACTAGCATATCATCTGTGGTTTGACCTCAATAAGTGAATGCTTATTAGTAAACTATTGAGTGCTCAGAGAGCCAACCGTTAAACGGCGTGTTCCTGGTCTATTATCGACGGCACGAATAGCCAACCTTAGACATCGGCTGGTGTAAATGGGTAAGTCCCATTTGACGCCAGGTGACCAAGAGTGATTCAGACCCAGTAAGTTACGTAAGAGTGGTGGTAAAGGCCCAGACTGGCCTTGAAGGGAACATCCGTGGGTTCTCAACCATCTTGGGTGGTGATGATTTAGGGTAGGACTGTCAATGTGTGTTCAGGTCTTTTTCAGCTGTGAGGAGCTTTCCTTCTCCGAACTAGGGGATAGCCTGTCCTGGTCTATGACCTAGTGACTCTTGATAAAGCGCCTAGAGCTTGAAATACGTATGAGGACTAGAGCTCTGGAATAGGGAAACATGCTTTAAACTGGTTTCAGTCCTACCTATCAGGAAGATCCCAACATGTGTCCATCTCAGGCTCTAACTCCAACCCCTGGATATCACCTGTGGTGTCCCGCAAGGCTCTGTTCTGGGGCCCCTACTCTTCTCAGTGTTCATTAATGATCTTCCCACAGCTTGCAAGGAAGCCTCAATACACATGTATGCAGATGACACACTCCTATATGCACACAGTCATAGCCTCTCTGACCTTCAACACATACTTCAGTCTGACTTTTTGAGACTCGAAAACTGGATTTCCCAAAACAAACTGTTTTTAAACACTGACAAGACTGTAACAATGGTATTTGGGACCAAGACTAAATTTGTAAAGCTTCCAGTGACTGAGCTCCTGATTAGAACCAACGCTAACACCACCCTAACACCTGTCACTAGTTTTAAATACCTGAGCTTATGGTTTGACTCCCACTTAACATTCGGGATGCACATTGATACCCTGACAACCAAAACCTATGCCAAACTAGGGGTACTTTACAGGAACAAATCCTCCCTAAGTCTCCTGGTCAGAAAGTGTATCGCACAGATGCTAATGCCAATTATTGACTATGGAGACATCGTATATGGCTCGGCTCCTCAAACCCACCTTAGCAAACTTGACACCCTCTACAATTCAATTTGTCGTTTTGTTCTCCAATGCAACTACAACACACATCACTGCGAAATGCTCAAAGAACTAGATTGGTCTAGGCGCAAAGTTCACCTTTCCTGTCTTGCCTTTAAATTCTTCATGGGCAAGCTACCCAGCTACCTGAACAAGCTCCTCACCCCTACCACTTGCAGCCCTTATCACCTGAGATCACACTCCAAAAGACTATTCATGGTCCCAAGGCTCAACAAAGTATCCGGACGTTCCTCCTTCTCCTACCATGCACCTCAAAACTGGAACAACCTACCAGAGACCCTCACATCCACCACCAGTTTAAGTTCTTTCAAATCTAAGGCTGTCTCACATTTTAATCTGGTCTGTAACTGTTTCATACGCACATAATATATATTTTCTTTAACTGTGCACGCAATTTCTTGTATATAATGTATACCCTGTTCATTTATGTAAATGTATTTGTAACCATGTACTATTTGTTTTACTCTGTGCCCAGGACATACTTGAAAACGAGAGGTAACTCTCAATGTATTACTTCCTGGTAAAATATTTTATAAATAAATAAATATTATTTTTGTGACAGCAATGTTGCCAAGTGGTTCCGTGAATAAAACCTTTTTTTATTAACAATTTCAGTTTTGTTCCCTGTTTCTTCTGAAACAGTGCTCTCCTTTTTCCTGCATGTGAGGAGATCTACCACCTACCTTCCCTTTGGAGACAGCACGCAAATGGAGTCCGGATCCAGCAGTGGCGGCGTTGCAGTGCGTACAAGCGACGGTTGCCACAAGTGTTTTCTACAGTATGTGCTGATGCTTCAGCTTAATGAGTCAAGAAGTTAAGTGTATCTGAGTTGGGGATATTACAAGTCTGTGGAAGGAGAGGATTGGCCTGACTATATGGGGTCTTCACTGTGACCTGACAGGAGCGTCCCCCTCCCGCATCTCTTCCCCCCCCCTCTTCCTCAGAACCTTATTCCCTCATTGCATTGGTATACAGAAGTGTTTATATATACCAGGGGGACATATTTAATGACAGATGCATTGAAAGACTTTATCTCTTAATTCACACTGCTACCCGCCAGGACTCCATTCATTTTCTCATTGAGATACATGGGTTATTTATATACCTTATCAGGATCTGCTTCACCTATTGAACACTAGCACAGCAATCGTGGAAGAACTCGGCAGTCACTGCTCCTCTGAAAGCACTCCAACCAAGCGCATAAAAATAAAAAGCTTTATTGAATCAAAAGACAAGACATCCACAGAGACTGTGAACACTCTGACGAGTTTCGTCCCATTGAGATACAGTACATGGGTATATACCTTATCAGGATCTGCTTCACCTATTGAACACTAGCACAGGACTTTTGAGTTTTGTAACTTCTCCATACCTTGAAAGCTTACTTGAAAATGTTTTTATTGGAACCTAATGGTTCAGAATCAGGCTTAAATATAAATGCTGGAAATCTTCCTGATCGGAAGATCTTTAAGGATAATGACTGATATATTTTCACAATTTATGGTTATTATAGTGACCTAGTAAGTCTTATCTGTTTGAAGTAAGGTAGATCCAATTATCTGAAAAACTAAAGCAAAAAAACACTGGATTTATCAAATAGCTATTGCATACCCTTAAAATGTCATTGCTTTTAAAAAGTAATGTTACAATGTCAATGCTTCAGAAGTACGTTATTATAGAGACAATGTACCTAGTATTAAATTATATTGGAATAAAGATTTTTTTTTTTCTGTTTGTGTGTGAAGGGAAAAATAATGAATTACAAGAATAATTTATAACCTATGTAACCAGATGCTGGATGTGGTCAGGAGCATAGGAGGACAATCCCCAAGCATGAGGATTGTTGGTATGCAGCCACGAAAAGGCTGGCAATACCAGGGTATGTTAACTGGACAGGGCTATGAAAGGAAGGAGCAATCATAGGTGCCCGGGACTATTATTAAAATATTTTTTTGCAACAAGTTAAATGGCACAACATCTCCTGACAGAGGAACTCATGGTTTCCCACCATAAAGGGGCATTAACTTAGATGGAATAGATGAAGAGTTATGCCTGGGAAGGGAGGTCAGGTGGATGTCCACAACAGTGATCGGGAGCAAAAGGGGCCGCTTCCTTTCGCCTCACCTCCATGCCCACTGTTCTGTGAAACAAGTTCTCCCTTGGTGTGGGAGACTTAGCCAGGGTGCTTTAGGCTCCTCTTCTTCTCCTCTTCTCGTGAGTCCTAGCTACATCCAGGGGGACCACACTCTTCGAACAAAGCCCAGGTCACAATTGTAACTAAGCTCCTATAGGGTCGTCACGCATTCGCAGGTGGCGTAACGTACAAGTCACTGTGACACTGTCTCAGTCTCCATCAGACTACTACGGATGTATATTATGTTTTTCATGTAGTTGTTCAGTAGTATGGATCTATAGAAGTGTGTAGTGTTGTTGGTATAAATTTGAGAGAAAAAATTAAAGTTCAAACAAACCAAGTGTTGGACCTCTCTACACCGAATATAATCCTACACCCTATGTGCAATCATGGCTTGGTAAAGGACGTCGTTGGCACATTCAAATGGGGGCATGGCTTGAAGGGAAAAGAAACGGGTCTAGTATGAAGAATTGTAGAAGTGTTTATGAATTATATATGTTTAGCCTCTCCCTTTGTTCCAGAGAGTACTCCGACAAATCAGTCCCCACGTCCAATGTTTTAAATGCCTGGGCGAGTAGCTGTAAGCTTACAAATCTACTTTCACCACTGAATAGTATATACAAAATGTTAAACTAAAAGACCATTTTATTTAATGGATATCTATACATATATATTTAGGCACTGTACCATGTATGAGTTTCACTGGATGTGCACTGAGCTCTGTCTGTGTTTTATGTTCTGTCTCTGGTTTTAAATATATATTGCCATGCTCAGTAGCACTCCTCTGTGACACTTATATGCTTATATATATGTTGTGGTTATTTTGGGGGTTCAATATGAGCTTGTAGGTGTCCTGTATGTTTCACAATTCTTGTTCAGTTAGTCTTAGCTGATTGGAGGGTGGCAAGCTCCTACCTAATTTAATCTCACCCCTCCCAGATTTAAATGGTAAAAGCTCACTCCATAGCATCTCCCACTCTCAGGGGAACTTGCTTGCTTGCAATTTGATTGTGACAAATCTAATACAGAGTGCTTTTCCTGGTAATGTACAGGTTAATACAAGCTTCAGTCAGACTTAGAACTTTGCAACTAATTTTGACAGATTTATTATAAATCATTCTTCCTGGTAATGCACAGGTTATTAAGAATTTATATTAGTGTTAGGGACCCTTGAGATGTGGTCTGCCGTGTAGTGGCTCAGGGGCTTACAACAATTTGGCCAAATGTTAAACTAAAAGACCATTTTATTTAATAGATATCTATACATATATATTTAGGCACTGTACCGTGTATGAGTTTCACTGGATGTGCACTGAGCTCTCTGTGTTTTATGTTCTGTCTCTGGTTTTAAATACAAAATATTATGAAGCAAAAAACACTTGCCTTTTCACCTTACCACATAGGCAGCAGCTACTTTAAAGCAAATCAAAGCACAGAATGTATGCTACTAAATTGGCTTGTGTGCTTTGTACCAAGTACACAATACAAAATATTGTAATGATTTTGACACCTCACCTATACTTGTGTTGCCACTCCCATTCTTTTTACATTATAAGTATCATGGAGCAAGGATCTCATTACCTTTAGTTTCTTTATGTTTTAAATTGTCTGTATTTCATGCTTTGTTTTTGTCCTTGCACCTACATTGTACTGCACTGTGGAATATATTGACACCATATAAATAAAATATATTAATAATATGTTGACAAAGAATGAGTTTAATTATTTATGATGCGCCTGGCAGGAATGTGCGACTTTAATGTATTGCATTACGCACAGAGTTAAAAGTTGCATTAGAAAGTTACGTACAGTGAAATTGCTGCCTTCAGGTATACCGTCACCTCACCTTGCTATAAATCACCTGTTGTTCTTCACAGTAAACAATGAAGCTGTGAATTCTCTTCAGCTACCTGGCAGAAAGAGGTTACAGATAAGCAGATTAACGACGTGTAGGATATCTGTTGCCCTTTCATTTCCTTCAAGCCAGTTAGACTAGTTGTGGAGAGCTGTCTGATTGGCGGAGCACTGAGCTCTTTTTCATAAATTATAGCTCAGCTTGTAGGAGCATGAATGCTATCGTTGCAGTAACCAGTGCTGGGGCCTGCTATTGCCTCCCTGCATGAAGTTGTTCAATAATATCTCCTTGGATTTCGCTGCCTGCTCTGCTGGTACTTGCATCTTAAAAGCTGCGTGAGTAATTCTAACATTTTTTAACTGCTTGTTTGACTACAGATGATTGCATGAGGTGAACATATGCACATTTGTAATGAGGGAGTACTGTGCATCTATATTACTTCAGAATGATAGTGAGTACTTTCAGACACCGATCTATGAGGTTGTAACAGTATGCAATGTAACATTTAATTATTAACAACTGGCAGCTTCTTATTATGTTCAGTTATATAAAACGTGGGAGCAGTTTATGGAGATGCTTTGGATATGCACTTTTCTGTGTTACTTAAGTTTTTTTTTTATGGTAATCAAATAGGCTTAAGATAATTTGCTTTACACTTATGTTTACAAAACGCACAGTTTATGGTTGAATAGTTTATTTTATTATTACTGAACTAAAAATAAAACATACTGTATTGCTTTATCATTGTTACGCACCAGTTTGACGTACAATGCATTTAATGAGTGTTTACAATTAAGACGTTTCGATCACCAGACACACAACTGAGGAAAACATTGAAAACTGTTTGGTATGTAAAATCCTACAAAATACAGCAATGCCTTAAAAAGCCCTACACTAAATATATGGATATACAAATGGTGTAGTCACTGGGTGCACTGGTACAGGGGTGGGGGGGGGGTTAATATTTATGGATTTCTTTACGGATTTAGCAGGGGGTGTTAATATTTATGGATTTAGCAGGGGGGGGGGTTAGAATGAAGTTTAATGTTATGAAGAGCGCTCTGAAAATGTTTGTTGAGGTGTCTGTAATAGTATGGTTGTTCTCAACACTATGTCGTTCAAAAAGGTGTCCCGTGATACGGAAACGTGTTAGAGAACGTGGGGTCATTTATCAAAGTCTCTCGGCTGCAAACTATTTAAGGAAAAACATTCCCTTTTATAATTCATGGGATTGTTCCCACTGAACATCCTAGTGTAGTTCTTTGGGATCAGTTTCGGCGCTGGTAGACTTTGATAAATGACATTGCCAAACATCTGTGTATGAAAACTGTTTTTGCCATTAGACTGACTGACAAGTAAACAGAGTGTCTTTAAGGATGAACACAAACACATCAATTCCCGGTGTCGGCTCCTTGTGACCTTGGGCAAGTCACTTTATCTCCCTGTGCCTCAGGCACCAAAAACATAGATTGTAAGCTCCACAGGGCCTGCAAAATGTCTCTGTAAAGTGCTATGTAAAACTAGCAGCGCTATACAAGAACATGCTATTATTATTATTATTATTTCTGTACGGTTTTACTACTGAGAAACTGCAGACTGGAATACAGGGTGAGATTAGAAGAAGGCACGTGCATTGTTTGTGCTTTGGGACTTATTTTGTTCCCCATTTCAGTGTAAAAGCTACTGTAGTTCTGAGGTACTGTAATATAAACTAAGAAACGTGAAAAAAAAATGTCAATCTTGCATTAAAAGTCAATGCAAACAGAAGATGAAATTGCTGCTTGCAAGCGCCTTTTTAGGAGCTGATACACAAACCATCAGGAACTGATCATTAGTTTAGTTGATATTGTGTTTAAAGTGCTTATCACATGTGTAACAAGACAACTCAAGTGTTTTTATTATTGCAAAGACTTAAATGAATGCTGTACATGCTCTGTGCTAGTTACAGGAAGCGCAGAACACTGGCTGTTGAGCCCTCACTTTTCTCCAGAGATTACTTACTTGGTGCTTCTGTCCCCGCTGAGATTTAAAACAGTGCAGCAGATTAACCCATTCACTGCAGGAAAAACAGTACAATGTAAAGCAACATATTCCGGGTCCCCAGCATGTGATTTATCATACAAGTGAGGGGTCTATGACATGCTCAAGCGAGGAATTGTATGAATAAGCTCAGCTGATGTGTATTGTAGTGATTTTCTATTTGTGTTTATGGTATCAGTGCTTGACTAAATAGAAGTACATATAGACCACATCTGTCTGGAGGCAGCAAAATGCTGTGTAAAAATAGCACCAGATGTATCAAAGGAAAAAAGTCCATCAAAATCAACCAAGATTCTTTTGCTTTTTATAAATATGGCGCTATCTTTTGCACCCATATTGCAGCTGGGATACTTTGGAGGTGCGGTGCATTTATTAAAGTCTCCCAGATACAAAAGGGGGGGGGGGGAGGTAAAGAAGCTGTACCAAAGATAGGAATGCTCTATTCTCTATGGGCTTTCTCGGCTTGAAAAGTCTGGTGTTTTTGCAGCAGTTTTGCAGCATGGAGATTCTGATACATAATCCAGTTGGATACATAGATGTCTGTTGATTAAAGTTCTCTGGCTGCAAAACGGCACCAGGTTTACCAAGGAGAGATTGTTGAAACCAGTGGACTTTCTTATTGGCTAAATCTGGTCTAGTCTATTTGTTGTAGTTTTGCTGCAGGGCAACTTTGATAAATTACCATCTACAACCTTCAAGGTTATTGTAATAATATGGCTTTTCAAATATTTTTCAAAAACGGTGTCTGTTGAAAAATGTATGTAAGAAATAAATTGCGCATATGGAAAATTCTTCAGGTAGCGATGTCTACACCCGACAAGCCAAAACTAATTTCTATGAAGTCTACAACTATTTCAGGTTTTCAGATTTATAGGTTGAACTTGATGGACGGAAGTCTTTTTTCAACGTCATCTACTATGTAACTATGTAACATTTCTATTAATGCCAAAGTTTTCTTCACATTTAATGGTCTTTCAGCAAACACACACGTGGAAGTCATTTTCCACTCCCAGCATTCTACGTTTAGTGCATCCAGGAGAATAGAGACTTGATAGGAAACACAGAACAAACACCAAATCATTTATTGTTATGCATTTGCATGTATATAAAAAGCTCAAAGATGAGCATTCTACCAACAGTGCGCTGATTAAACTGTAATATGGGTATGGTTTGATGTAGCATCGTGGTGTTCTACTGTAGGTCCGATCAAAGGCCACCACAGGACATGTTTTCACAATGTTGCACATATAAAAGCCAGTTCACCCATCTCTAATTATCACTAAGCTAACTTGTTTAGGTGTTGCTTGTCCTTGTTGACTGAATTTGGACGACTCTGGAAAAGCAAACAAAGACTAAATATCTATACAGAAAAATAAACATGCATGTTGTAACATTGGAGTGGCTATAGGTTTATTATTTTCTCTGTACTCCATATATGAGCCCAACACCATTTGTCAGTAACCTTTTTCTATGGAATGAATGATGATATAGGTCATCTTAAGCCCTTGTCGATCCACTGCTGGATGAAGGCCACCCCATGATCTTGCAGGCACTGTGGTTGCAAGCCTCTGAAGTGCTTATTTAAAATAAAAACTAAAAAAAAAAAGTTTTTCTCCAGTCCTGTTTTTTTTAGAGGGGCTACCTGATTATCTGCAGTTCAAATATTTAGCTGCAAATGCAGGGCTGGCTGAGCAAGTTAGTACTGTATTCATTTGGATCAGCTTAAAAAACAGGCTAAATTATACTTGCACAGCTGTACCTATTGTACCTATTTGTACTTTTGATTGTGTGTTGTCCATTGCCTTAGTGTTTTGGCAAAAGTCCTGAGTATAGGATGTACCAATATTCCTGTTCAAAAGCTTATTGCCAGCAAGTGCAGCTTGTTTATTATCCGTTTGCAAAGTGAATTTAACTGTGTTACAACCTTTTCTCAGTGTTTACTAAAAATAAACATTTTCTCAGCTAGTGTTGTGTAGACAACAACCATTGTACCGGAACAAAAATGTTCCTTCTCACCTTGAAACTATGATGATCTTACTCACAACGTGAGGAATACATTATTATGTTTTTTTTTTTATTTTTATTTTTTTTACTATTACAAACTCTGTAGGTAGGGAATATGTTTTACATCTGATCTTATTCACCCTGTATCGTGCATATGATATGGGTGGTGGGGAATGCTGTCGGCAGTATATTACAGAGGAATGTGTCACAGGTCATTTACTAACCATAGCAGCCCACCCATCCCTCCAACAACAGTTACACCAACTACAAATGTAGCGGTTTATTTACGTTTCCTATTGTGTTTTTCATCGTTTTTATTTTTGGCCTTTTTATTTTGATTTTTTTCCCCTTGTTAAAAATGACTACCAGAGGGTAAATATTAGCATTATTCCCATAATAACAACACTTCCATGTGGCCAAGGGCGAAACTGTCAAAATCTGTTTCCCGGAATTTCCCAAGCTTTCCATTCAAAATCCATTCCGCGGTGTAAAATCCGCTATTGGATACAATCCACACAGATTTTAAAAATCCAATCCGGGGATTCTGCTGTCCATTGGAGGATTTAAAAAAAAAAATCTGTGCGCATTATATCCAATTAATGTATTGGATTAATTAGCTCGGATTGAAAAGAACAATCCATCGACGGATTGTGGAATCCGCAATGTGGCTTCCCAGTGATAAAAAACAATAAATCCCATGGAGAAAACCCATTACATAACCCAACATCACCCTGAATAACAAAACACATATGTTTTATTTAATTAGGGTAGATTCCAAAAAGTAAGACTCTTCCTGCTCTGTATCCTCAATTCCCGAACTCTCCTTCCTCCTACCCTCATTACCGCTTATTAATCCATTGCTAGCTAAAGGACCAATATCTGTCATGATGCCACTATAAATACTTTAAATACAAAACGTTGTTTCTAGCCATGTGACTTTGGTCCGTGTACATTGTACTTTGGCTCTTTTAGTTGATGGGTGAGAATATTCTTTGCAGTATTATTTTATAGTAAGTAAATATATAATGTTTAAGTACCATAGATAATACTAATCACAGCAAATCAGAGAAAAAGGAACACTGTAGCGTATTCAAACCCACGTTATCTTTGGTAAACACTGGTAATGCTGTTAGCAGATTTAGGACAAAAAAGTCATTTGATTCTTGTTAGTACGGGATTTGAGCAAAGCACTTTGGAAGCTTTATTTCTGCAGGCCAAACAAGTAAATTGGATTTTGTAAAGGGCTCTGTTCACTGTGCATGCGAGCTGTGTAATTTGAACATTTTATTTGTGGATTAATGTTTTTATTAAATATATTCAAGTAACACAGGGCTTTGTTGAGTCGAACCTTCTCTGCCACTGAAAACTAAAGTACTGTATGTATTAATTTATTTTACTCTTTTTTTTCTGTGTACCTATCTATGTATCTATCTATGTATCTATCTATGTATCTATCTATGTATCTATCTATGTATCTATCTATGTATCTATCTATGTATCTATCTATCTCATACTTTATGTTATGGTGGGTGAAAAAGGTGACAAAAAACCTCCATGTACCACCATGTAAAAATATCAGCTCAACCCCCTTATAACGCTGTTCTTGGGGTCCAAAGAATCACATTGCGTTATAAGCGGATCGCGTTAGAAATAATGTACAATTGTATGCATTGTACAATAAAGTATTTAAGATACCAAAAGTCGTGTTGTAAAGTATTCATAAATACGAAAATTGGGAGCCACGCTTACATCGCGTTATAAGCAGATTCGCGTTGTAACGGATCGCGTTATAACGGGGTTGCGCTGTATATATACATACACATACATACATACATACATATATATATATATAAATATATATATATATATACACATATACATACACACACACGCATAACCTTTCTTGCTTTATCCATTGTAACACCACGGAAGAAGAGATCAGTGTACTGTATCTCGATAGCTCAATAAATAAAAGCATTTTGTTAGCCAGAGAACGGTATCATCTATTCGTATAAATAGATAGATAGATAGATAGATAGATAGATAGATAGATAGATAGATCACTGTACACACAGCTTTTAAGCACAGCATGGGATTAGATGGAAAGCCAGTGAAACCACTCACCGACAGCTGTTTCGACCTTTTTGGTCTCATCGGTGTGAGGCTGGTTGTACTGGCTCTGCAATATTCAAGGCTGGGCATGAGCTTATTGGGGTTCTATGTAAAAATTGATTTCAGGCAAAAGGTGACACATTGTGTGCTCATTTTCCATGTCATTTCCCAGAATCCCTTGCTGCAGTGGAAGCACTGTATGCTAGGTGATAATGGTGAAAAGTAGGGTTGCAGACCTGTCTAAGACATGTGAATGTGCAGAATATATATAATATAAAAAAATCACAGCGTCTTCAATGAGATGAAGAAAAAGAGCCAAATAGTGGTAAATAGCCACTGATGTAAATTCTAATGATAAAGTAAGCAGAGCTGCGGGCAAGGACTAGGCAAAGGAGAAAAAACACAAGGAAAACACAGAGGGAAACAATATGCCAGAAAAAGTAGAAAAAAATGGGTACAAATAAATAAGAGTCCAAAAATAGAATAAAACCGCGGGAACTCTGTGCTGCTCTCCACAACCAACTCCTCAATTCCTAGAAAACAAAAGAGGAGAGTGTATATATATATATATATGTATATATGTAGCCAGGTCTCCCTCTTACCTTCAGGCTGCAGACCACATGTTGCCAGGCAACCAATAGAGCTGCTAGAATCTCCTGAGGGGAGATTGGAACGTTAGTTGAGCTGACAGTTAGGACTGTGAGGGCAGTTAGTAGTTGGAAGCTGGACACTGAATTATAGGGTGTGAGTGTGCAGGTGCCTGTGGCATCTGCACTAGGCCAGAGACAACTGATAGGCCCCAGCTAGGTCCAACTCCCCTCAGTTTGTGGCTGTTACAGGGACAGGCCCATAGTTAGGGATACGGCCCCTGTAGCGGCATCCCGGTCCTTGGTGGTCTGGTACTAGACCACCCCACGAAGAAGCACTGGAGTCGCGGATCATCATTGAGTCCATGTACCCCATCGGAGGATGCAGCGAGCCCGGGTGTGGATGCACCCGGCAGGTACCCCATGCACAAGTGCACCAACATACACTAAAGTGGCAGCGCTGATTACATATAAGGATGAGGGGTTATATCCTTGTGGACACTAGAGTAGTTGGGTGCCTGAGGGCCCCGTCAGGTACTGTGGGGACTGTGAACAAGTGTGTGAGACACTGGGCGGGTGGTTATGGCTGTGTGAGGCCTGGCGGGTAGGCTGTAACCAGTAGTTATACTATCGTTCTGTAGTAAAGTTGTTACTTTATGTTTCACCCATTGTGTGTGGTTATTGTATAAGCTATGTACAGTATATAGGTCCTGGAACGGGTAAATCCGCACAGTAGAATCCGTTACAGGTGGAGGCCCTGAAGAATACCGTACCAGTATACACCCCAGGCTCCCTGCAGGGGAGGGTCAGAACTCCTGTGAGTCACAGGTATTGCGCCACACACACCGTAACCACAAATCCTCCAAGGGGGTGGGGGAAAGTGCAAGATATATATATATATATATATATATATATATATATATTAACCAACTCATGGTAGCTTTTCTGGAGTATTAATACTAACATTATTATATTATTTGGTTATTTTTAATTGTAGTATTTGTTTGTGGGGTTTCTACTTATGATGCAGTCGGTAGAGGAAACATGTCTAGGAGGAATGGTTTTATAGCGACCTTGACAGGTGATAATGCCACTGTCACTAGTGATAATATTGATATTAAAATAATTTCTTTAAATTACAGAAACTCCTCAAGGAGGAGATGCGTCATTGGTGAGACGCTTACTCCTCACAGGATTATATAGACAAAAAGATCATACCAAGGGGTTGACGGATAATTAAAGTTCCTACCTTTGAGACGGATCCAGTTTTTACTCAAAAATGGAATGACACTTTGGGGTCTATGCACAAAGCAGCGAAAAAAAGCATTTGGCAGTTTTTGAACTAGCCATGTTTTTGGCGCGTTAAACTCGCTGTATGCCCTAAGGGCCGAATCCCTGGTGAATGAATGCGCCACCACCATTTGATAAAATGGCGAGTAACCGGTGGCGAGATGGCTGCCTGGCGAGAAGCTGCCGAGAAGCCGTCCCCTGCCGAGATATGTCTGCAGCAGAGAGAGATCCGCCGCTCTCTCTGCGCAAACATCGGCACATAAAAAATCATTTTATAAACCATTTTTAATTCATAGTGTACATGTGCAGGGGGTCTCCGGAGCTGAACCGCATTGGTTTCAGGTCTGAGGAACCCCTGCTTTCCGAGATACAGGCCCCTTTATAAGGTGCCGGTATCCCTCTGCATTTAAATGTCCCGATCACGTGACCGCGGAATGTAAACAAAGCAGACTGATACCGGCACCCCCTAAAGGGGCCTGTATCTCGGGAAGCTGGGGTTCCCCGGACCTAAAACCAAAGCGGTTCAGCTCCGGAGACCCTCTGCACATCTACAGTATGAATAAAACACACATATCAATACACAATCATTCCTTACCTTTGCGGCTATCTGCTATGGTAACGAAGCAGCATGAATATATTTTTAATAATACTGTACAGTGAGCAGGGGGTCCCCTGAGCTGATCCGCATTGCTTTGTGGACCAGGGAACCCGTGCTTCCCGAGTTACAGGCCCCGGTATGTGTGATCGGGTGGGCAGTGTCGCCGCCATGTTTATAGCGTCCCATACGGTACGTGCCCGCTATAAAGATGGCGTCAACACTGTAACCGATGCCCCAAACCGGGGCCTGTAACTCGGGAAGCAGGGGGTCTCTGAGCCAGAAATCAATGCGGTTCAGCTCAGGGGACCCCCTGCCCCCGCACAATATTATTAAAATACATTAATGCTGCTTCATTACCATAGTGGATAGCCGCTAAGGCAATGAAGGGGTTAACGCATAATAGCATGTTTATTGGGGACAATTGCCCCCAATAAACATTGCAATACACAACATACAATACAGTAATGGGCAAAATTACTATTATCCACAAATGGATAATAGTGAATGTGTCTATTTAAAATACATAAAAAACAATAAATACATTAAATACATATAGCACTCACCGATGTCCGACTGCCACGATGAAGGCCATCATTTTCATCTTGCTAATGCCCCATCCGCTTCTGCAAAACAGAAACAAGAATAAAAACATCCAATGTAATGTCCCCTAACCCCTTAATCGCCATTGCGGTTATTAACCGCTACAGTCATTAAGGGGTTAACCAACCCTCACCAACCACTCGGGAGGCCTACATACCCTCCCCCAATAACCCCCCACCCCGTGATGCCTAACCACCCTCACCCATTACCCACAAGGGAGGCCTACCCACATACCCTTGGGGCCAATACCCCCTCCCCCCACCCCAACACATACAGTACAATAATGTGTCAAATAACTATTATCCAGATAGGGATAATAGATTATTTGGCCATTTTTAAAAACATTAACTAGCAAAAAGAAACTTCTACTGACCTCATCAATAAGAAGGCCCCGTCGCCAGCATAATCCTTGTAGTCCATTGCCAAAATAATACATAGCCAATACATTGCCATTACATTCACATATCAATAAACCCCTTAATCACCTTATCGGATACTAACCGCAAAGGTAATTAAGGGGTTAAGCCACCCTGGCCCGATACCCACCCTTCACACATTCCATTGTACAGTGGCTTCATCATGCAAAAAAAAATTAAAAACAAAATACAATATATATATATATATATATATATATATATATATATATATATATATATATATATATATATATATATATACACACACACATGATGAACCAATATACAAATAAATGTCTCAGGGTTAACAAAAACATGCTTAAATAAAAATACCACTTCTCTTTTGCATCCATAATGAAATACAATGCTATTTCCTAAACAAATCAAATGTAATCATCCAATCTAAAACATCAAATGCCAATTCAAAGCCTCAAATGCCACTCAAAACATTGCATTTACATTCTATACATGATGCATTAAATCTAAGCAACATGTAGACGCTGCAAATCAATGTTAACCATACAATATTCCAAAGAAAATAGCATTACATCAAAAAAAGTATACTATGCAATCCAATAAAGTCACCATCAATCAATTTGCATACATTAATTACATCCCAAAACAATTAAAATAGTATCCATACCAATTACACAATTAACTATAGCAACCGTTAAAGAGAACAAGTTACCATCATACAAAATAGAAGGACACCAAAAAGAAAAATATACAAAAGCAAGCCTCACCATGACCTAAAGTACAGCATAGAAGGCCAACAATTACATCTAGCTAATTATAAAATACATTTAACACACATGTATGTATAGCAGCATAGCCAAAATCATTTAAAATAGTGCAGAGCAAGCTTTTCAAACACAATCATTTCTTACCCTGTATTTATATATCTCACATGTAAAAAGCAAGGAATAAACAAGTTTCATAAAATACATTTCTTTTCTTCACTTACCATTACTTTACCCACTCACCGACTCCCGTTGAACAGGTTACTCACGAACCAATCCACGAACAAGAACCCATAAAATAACAAACCAGAAAATAATAAACATTAAAATAATAAAACAAAACAATCCACGGGTCTTGTAGTTGTAATCCATCTTCATCTGTATTTTTCTTTCTTTCAACTGCGGCTCTCTTCCGGGGTCTTCTTACCATCTGCTGCCATGCCCGTGTCTTCTTCTTCTTTAGGAGGTCCTTCTTCCTCGGCGTCTGGCTTCAAAATGAGACGACATAGGCTTTTAAAGGCCTATGACATCACATTTTCGTCATGGTTTCCACGGCCCTGATTGGGCCATGAAAACCATGTGCTTTGGCCGATAAAAAAAAAATGATGACGTCACTTAAAGGCAATGAAAGCACAGCCAATCAGAATGGCTTTGCTTCAATTGCCTTTAAGATGACGTCAATTAAAGAAACATGGCCGACCTCACATGGTACGGTAGCCAATCAGAGCGTGGGAACTCCATCCCAACTCTGATTGTCTCTAGTACACCATGTGACAGAGGCTTGGGGGAGAACGGATATGACGTCATTGAAAGCCTGTCACATGGTACTAAAGCCAATCAGAGTAGGGATAGACTTCCCACGCTCTGATTGGCCACCGTACCATGTGAGGCCGGCCATGTTTCTTTTATTAGCGTGCCTGATTCGTGCCTGATTTCTTTTTTGGCGTGCCTGATTCGGCATAAAAACGCCATTCTAGAGTGGCGAATAGCGGCGCAAAGCTACTCGCCACTACTAGAATACAGCGTGGCGGAAAATATGTCTATTTGAAGCGAAAAGTGCCTTCTCGCCTCGCCAATGGCGGAAAAAAAACCCGCCAAACACATTGGCGGCTTTTTTGATTCTCGCCACGTTTTTGCCCTTTACTGAATAGGGGTAGGCATTTTTGGCCTGAAACGGGCGAGAAGTGCCTTTCCGCCGCTTACTGCATGAGGCCCTTTGGATCAGTGTTCATTCTCATCTGGGGCAGTTTCGTGAGGACAAATTAAAATTATTGGAGAAAGAGATAGCTGCAGTACAAATTACACTTAAACCTTATGCAGAGAAAAAGGAATTTATTGAATCTACAAACAAACGAGTTGAGACATTTGAGAAAGCGTAACATATATATGTGATTGAGTAATGCGGTCGTATAATTTATGTGAGGTGTAACGGTTTGGAAATACTATTTCAAGTATTATAATATGTAATATTAATGTGAAGAGGATTTTATGCAATGTTGCAGTGATACAACACAGAAAAGAGGGATAAGTGAGCATGAACCAGATGCAGCCATTATGTGTGTTAACTAGTCATCTGGGCTAGTTAGAGTTGGCTAGATATTGAGAGACTGATTCAAGGTGCTGGTATAAACTGTATCTCTGGACAAATCAGAAAAACATGTTGCCGATGTTTCAGAAGATGAAAATGAGAACACATGTTTGCTGTACGGTGATTTGGTTCATGGCAAATTATTACGGGCTAAATGATTCCCATGGGGAAATGTTGATAGGTAGCTGCAATACTTTTTGAAGTGAAACTTCTTTAGTGGCACCTATTCTGATGGGGTAAAACGGGAGAGATGGGGGACAAATGTGAAACGGAAGTGACGTCACGGCTCCCCCATCCCTCCCCCCACATGCCTGCTGTGACATGCGGCGGCGGCGGCGATAGCCGCCGGCGCCGCTCCTAACGGCCACCGTTCCCCCCACGCACCTGCTGTGACATGCGGCGGCGGCGGCGATAGCCGCCGGCGCCGCTCCTAACGGACGCCGTTAACTCCACACGTCCGCTGCCATGGGTGTACAAAGATGGCTGGCGCAGAGCTTCCGGTGCTGCGGGTTTGGGTGTAGTTAGATGGCGGAAGCCCCGCAAGTCCTCCGGCTGTGAGAGGAGGAGCCGCTGCTCAGCCTCTCTCCTCCCTAACTCCGCTTCCCCTTCCCTGTGTCCCGCTGACTGAGCGGCCCCGCCGGAGGAGGAGAGCCGCCATTCCCCCCACACGTCCACACAGACATGGGAGGTTGAGGCGCAGATTTGACCGCCGGGTCCCTCAGGCCAGGAAGCTATCTGCATCCGTTGATGCGAGGCAGCGCATGCGCAGAGTCGCCCGCCCCTCGTAGCAGCGTCGGAGGCTGAAGCGGAAGCGGCGCAGAGAGTGGAGATTCAGCTGTCCCCATCCCTCCCCGATCCACCCCATTGAACGAGGACAGGACAGCACAGAACGGGGGGTGGGGTGTTAGTGGCGGTGACAGGCCAAGAAACCTAGAGAGACCGAGTGTACCCTGAGACAACCCCCCCGCCACCACTGCCTCCATGTCGCGGGGTGGGGGGCAGACTGCTGAAAGGTGCTGGGGGGCAGGGCAAGAGTGCTGGTGGGCAGGACAAGTGTGCTGGGGGGCAGGGCAAGGGTGCTGGGGGGGCAGGGCAAGGGTGCTGGGGGGGCAGGGCAAGGGTGCTGGGGGGGCAGGGCAAGGGTGCTGAGGGGGCAGGGCAAGGGTGCTGGGGGGCAGGACATGGGTGCTGGGGGGCAGGACAAGGGTGCTGGGGGGCAGGACAAGAGTGCCGGGGGGCAGGACAAGGGTGCCGGGGGGCAGGACAAGGGTGCCGGGGGGCAGGACAAGAGTGCCGGGGGCCAGGGCAAGGGTGCCGGGGGGCAGGGCAAGGGTGCCAGGGGGCAGGACAAGAGTGCAGGGGGCCAGGGGCAACTGGGGGGCAGGCAGGACAAGAGGGCAGGGGGCCAGGGCAAGGGTGCTGGGGGGCAGGGCAAGGGTGCTGGGGGGAGTCAGGAGAGAGGGGGCAGGACTCAGACAGACATACACATCACACATACACTGAGACACACACACATTGACTGACACACATACACGCACTGACTGACACACACACACACACACACACACTGACTGACGTACACACACACACACACACTGACTGACGCACACACAGACACACTGACTGGCGCGCAAACTGACACGCACACGCACACTCTGATGCACGCACACACACTGACGCATGCACAAACACTGACTGACGCACACAAACACACACTGACTGACGCGCACACACTGACACACGCACACACACTCTGACACACGCACACTAACACACGCATGCACACTGACACACACACGCACACTCTGACGCACGCACACACACACACCCCAGTGATGCGCCGAACACCGCCCCAGAATGATGTGTCTATTCCCCCCCGAACCACCTCCCACCCCCCACCCCTGTGAGATCCCCCACCCGCTCAACATCCATGATGCCGGTACTGCTGCCAATAAACATGACCCGCCAATCAAATTTACTCATTTTCTAAGCAGTAATAATATTATTGTTACTTTATATGTTGCTGACAACACACAAAGAAGTTTCACTTACTATGCGCGTGCACAGCACACACAGCTTTTTTTTAATTGTTTCTATTCTTAAGAGGTTGATTTGACACAGAGACATCGAAACATACGTCAAGATTAGGTGTCATTCATGACGTCATGCACTATGCTACAGATACTCCAACAGTGAGACCGGCAATCCGGTCATTTGTTCATAGCAAGGAGCGAGGCTACTGCTGGAGCTGTGTTTACCATGATCTCCAGCTGATACTGTATATCACATCCCAGTGTCGGACCAGGGTGCACATTTTTTTATCCCATTTTTTCCACTGTATTTTCCCACCCTTACCTACTGTACCCATATTGTAGGGTTAGATACTTTATAGACAGTTGGTAGTTATGGGTCCGCACACTGAGGTGCTCAAACTTGTGCAATAAACTATGTAATTTGTCAGAGAATAGCTTTTAAAAGTGAGTCAAATTTAAATATACTCTGTTCTAAACAACTATTGGATAGAGGGATATATCTTTTCACTATTAAGTGCCACTACTCTTTTCTCATGGACCGTTTAAATACTCTTTTTGTTCTTATTGTATTGTATGTCTTTATTTATATAGCGCCATTAATGTACATAGCGCTTCACAATAGTAATACACGTGACAATCATATAAATAACAAATACAGATAACGAGTCATGGGAATAAGTGCTTCAGACAGAAATGTAACATTTAGGAAGAGGAGTCCCCTCTCCGAGGAGCTTACAATCTAATTGGTATGTAGGAGGAACGTACAGAGACAATAGGAGGGCATTTTGGTAAGTGCTTCTGCAGGGGGCCAAGCTTTATGTATCATGTGTCTAGTAAGGGGGATATTACTCTGAGAAACCCCACTGACATTGCAAATGCATTCAATGATTACTTTGTGGGGTGTGCCACTAACTTATTAGCAAAACGCAGCCCAAACCACAAACCTGAATCTCATCCTGGGAGTACCCCTATAGTCCCACCCCCTCCCAACACTGCCCACAATTTTCAATTTGGCCCAGTATCTGAAGAGGAGATTATACAAGCGCTCCTCAAACTAAAACTAAGCAGCCAATGTGGACCTGACTTACTACAATCTAGGTTCCTACGACTTGGTGCCCCAGCCATTGCCAAACCAATTGCGTCCATAGTCAACTCTATCCTGCCTGCAGGCCATATCCCTAAGACCTGGAAAACTGCCAGAGTTGTCCGAATCTTCAAAAGTGGAGACAAAAACACTGTCTCAAACTACAGGCCAATCTCACATCTCCCAATTCTATCCAAAGTCATGGAAAAATGTGTCCACTCCCAATTAAGTGATTTCTATACCAAGACAAATTTCCCTAGCCAATTCCAATCTGGCTTTCGTCTCAAACAATCCACCGTAACTACCCTGCTAAAAGTTTGCACTGAAATCCAGTGTGGAATGGAACGGGGACAACTCACTGGTGCAGTATTCCTAGATTTTGCAAAGGCTTTTGACACAGTTGATCATGCTATCCTGCTTAACAAACTCCAGAGCTCTGGAATCGGGAAGCATGATTTAAACTGGTTTCAGTCCTACCTATCAGGAAGATCCCAACATGTGTCCATCTCAGGCTCTAACTCCAACCCCCTGGATATCACCTGTGGTGTCCCGCAAGGCTCTGTTCTGGGCCCCTACTCTTCTCAGTGTTCATTAATGATCTTCCCACAGCTTGTAAGGAAGCCTCAATACACATGTATGCAGACGACACAATCCTATATGCACACAGCCATAGCCTCTCTGACCTTCAACACATACTTCAGTCTGACTTTTTGAGACTCGAAAACAGGATTTACCAAAACAAACTGTTTTTAAACACTGACAAGACTGTAACAATGGTATTTGGGACCAAGACTAAATTTTTAAAGCTTCCAGTGACTGAGCTCCTGATTAGAACCAACGCTAACACCACCCTAACCCCTGTCACTAGTTTTAAATACCTGGGCTTATGGTTTGACTCCCACTTAACATTTGGGATGCACATTGATACCCTGACAACCAAGACCTATGCCAAACTAGGGGTACTTTACAGGAACAAATCCTCCTTAAGTCTCCTGGTCAGAAAGCGTATCGCACAGCAGATGCTAATGCCAATTATTGACTATGGAGACATAGTATATGGCTCGGCACCTCAAACCCACCTAAGCAAACTTGACACCCTCTACAATTCAATTTGCCGTTTTGTTCTCCAATGCAACTACAACACACATCACTGCGATATGCTCAAAGAACTAGATTGGTCATCACTAGAGTCTAGGCGCAAAGTTCACCTTTCCTGTCTTGCCTTTAAATTCTTCATGGGCAAGCTACCCAGCTATCTGAACAAGCTCTTCACCCCTACCACTTCCAGCACTTATCACCTGAGATCAGACTCCAAGAACTAGATTGGTCATCACTAGAGTCTAGGCGCAAAGTTCACCTTTCCAGTCTTGCCTTTAAATTCTTCATGGGCAAGCTACCCAGCTATCTGAACAAGCTCTTCACCCCTACCACTTGCAGCACTTATCACCTGAGATCAGACTCCAAAAGACTGTTCATGGTCCCAAGGCTCAACAAAGTATCCGGACGTTCCTCCTTCTCCTACCATGCACCTCAAAACTGGAACAACCTACCAGAGACCCTCACATCCACCACCAGTTTAAGTTCTTTCAAATCTAAGGCTGTCTCACATTTTAATCTGGTCTGTAACTGTTTCATACGCACATAATATATATTTTCTTTAACTGTGCACGCAATTTCTTGTATATAATGTATACCCTGTTCATTTATGTAAATGTATTTGTAACCATGTATTATTTGTTTTACTCTGTGCCCAGGACATACTTGAAAACGAGTGGTAACTCTCAATGTATTACTTCCTGGTAAAATATTTTATAAATAAATAAATAAATAAGTAATATCTACGGTGCTACTCTTATGATATATGGATGGTTGATGCTGTCCAAATCACACACTGGATGGATTAAGTACATGCTATGGTCTTTTCTGATGATACAGAGGTATTGTAAACAACTTTGCTAAAATATCTTTGCTATATATCAATATTAGCATTGACATTGCTATATATACATGCTGGAGATTTGCATACAATTATACAGGTGTATGCTGTTATAGTTGAGAGTGGTAACCACTGTGATTACACACACAGTGTGCTTAAACATTAGTTCTTTTAACATTTGACACACAAAGCTGACTACCACATTGTTTTAATGATATATGTCTAGCCCATCTCCCCCCTCCCAATCTCAGATAGGGTCCCCTAATGTGTTCTGGGGTCTGGCTAGGTGTCTCTGTGTGGTGCATACCTGCTGGCAACAGGAGGGCCTGAGTCTCCCGCGATGACATGGGGAATAACAGGAACAGGTTACTGGGGCGGATGCCTTTGTTCTGGTTCAATGGTGCAGAGCCTCCGTCTATAGTAAGCCCCAGGAATGCGGGGTGGAATCCTTACCACAGAGTTTCCCCACAGGGATGAGAGATTCCAGTCTCACACAAGGACTATCTTTAAAAGCAGCAGTCTCTTTATTCTCTTGGGCAGCAGCAGCAGCCGACAGGTACAGTTGATGCACAGTCCACTAACTGTTCTCCCTTGTGATGTTCCCTGCCACCACTCTGGACCGAAGGCATCCAGAGTGGGGCTAGCTCTTCCCTCACCCCCTACGCAGGGTGAGAGGTATTTGGTTCCACCTCACTAACTGTAGCTAGATCAGCTCTACTCATGAGCTGATCACTCCTCTCCTCCTAACTCACTATCACTACTGTCAGACTGACAGAACAGCCACACTTGTGCCACTAAATAGGAAGTGCTCTGCTCTTTTATGATATCAGCGGGCACCGCCCCTGTGTCTCTTGCTTTGACACAGGGTCAGGTGACCTACCTCCACCATTCAGGGCAAGTGCTTGAAGTGGGGGAAACCCATGATAACTCCTGGCAACCAGCCCTTACCAGGGATTATAGCAGGAGGAGGATAGAACTATAGCCCCATTTCTGACCAGGGCTACATATGTATTAAAGAGATTATTTTAAATGAAAACCATTTAACAATACTGTACATATGTGTCTGCCTATAGCTCTCCAGATATACAGGTATACTGCCACCTGGATTATCCAGACATATATTATCTACTGATCCACCTCGTTATTTTCGGGAACCCTTCCTAGTATTTTATCTGCCCTAATAGTCAACTATGAGTGTAGAGTGTATGTATGTATGAGTGTAGAGTGCATGTTATTTTGGGCCTTTTGGTTCCTGCCTCTTTGACAGGTTTATTTGTTTGTGATTTTTGTTATTGTTTTATTCCATTGTTTCTAGTAGGTTAACTATTTTAAATTCTTTGTAACATGCTGTGGACTTAATTTGGGGATGGAAAAATAGGGTGAGTTGTTGGCAGCATTGATTTCTCACAGAACTCTAATCTTTACACTTGACCAAAGTATAAAGAATGCTTGTGTAGAAGATAGCAAGCATCTCTGCAAGTCTCTATCTCTAAGTAAAGTTTCCCAATGGGATAGCACTTCAGTACAACTTGAAGGGATCAAGTTTTTCAAGAAAGCATTGATGGAAAAAAACGCGTAGGAGGTCTCTGTCTTTGACGTGCTGTTGTTGAAATAAATTGTAACCTTTTACTGTACTTGGTCCATTCAAGTTTTACTGAAGCGCTATCCCATCGGGAAACCTTTACTTGTGTAATTATCTTTAAAGCATCAGGAACACGTTAACTGGAGACGCTGAACTACACCATTGATACACAGAAACCACGGTCTGAGCAGGTAGTCTGACAAAAGTATATATTTATGTGCAAAAGAGCTAGGAGGCTGACCCCACAAGAGACCTGCCTGTTGTTGCTGTTTATACTGTAGTAGATGAAGAAATTTGTGTTGAGTGCCCAGCATTTATGATGGGATTTTAATCATACGATGATGTTTGAAACAGATTATTATTGTTTATTTATAAATCACCAACATATTGCGTAGTGGGGGGACAGTAGTTATAGTAGCTAGATTGACACACACATAAGAGAACAGATTCAAACTGTAGAATGGATAAGGGGCACAGTTGAAACATAAGTTATTAGTGCCTGCTCATTGTGAGACTGAGTACTCAGGATGCAGTTTGGTCCAGTTGCACTGCTGGTTCTGTTTGGGGTCTGTGGATGTCAGTGGGATTTCAGCTTGCCCTCTTTAATATTGTGTACTGCCTTTTCTGAGGCTAAGGTTTTATTGCCTCTCCCCTTATTGCCACTACAGGGCCATGTGGTGGTGGTGATGGTGGTGGTGATGGTGATGATGATGATAATGATGATGATATGACACTTGCATTGGCTGCTGTGGCCTAACAGTGTGTGCAATTTTTAAAGCGAACAATGAGGGTGTTAGTGGTGGTGAGCCGGTGGATTTTCTATGTTTTACTTTGAAATATAAAATATATACAGTATTTATAAGCATGGCAATTTTGCTGTTTGACATACAGTACTGATAATAATAGGAGCACAAGAACAGCTAGTACTGATGGCCAATGCAGCCTACTGTTCACAGAGGGATTGACTGTCATTGTCAACTTCAGTGCTACTACCAACAGTAAACTTAATCACTAGTATTTCAAATGGGGAACAGGGGACAAGAGGCAGCATGGCATTACTCTTGGAGGGGTGAAAACAAAAAGTAATTAATAACCTTTCAGAAAAAAAAAAAAAAATGATATATATATATATATATATATATATATTAAACTCAGGCCTGCACAAGCATTGTACGGATTCATTGTTTGTGTTAGCTCAGCCAAGAAGTACTGCTTTATGGCACAACTCAGTACCTGTTGTAGTGAGTTAAAAAGTTCCCCGTTGAGCGCTGTGGTGAAGATCTGTTTGGGACCAAAACATTAAATCCATGTTATCACTTTTGAACAGTAATACTTGATGTGTTTGGACTACTTCTTACCAACACTCACTTATAATAAGAGCATTGCTTACTTTGAAAACGATGGTTTGATTTGCTTTGTGTGCGCATTGTGTATGTTTGTGTATTTTTTTAAATACACTACATGTATGTGACAATTAAAAATTTTTTTTTAGACATTCCTTCTATCTTGTCTCAAGAATGAGCATTACATTGGAACAAAATCTAAGATAAGCATGATAAGAAACCATATAAAACAAATACCACCATGACTAATCAGTTTGAGTTCAAATTCCATTTGCTATGTTATTATTTTCTTTTACAAAGAGGAAAGAAATACTGATGTATTGTTTTCCATGACTTTTCCAGAGTGGGCCACTAACATGAACTTGAAATCCCATCAGCATTCTTTATTCATCTGGGCATGAGATCCCAACTAGCCCCTAACAAGAGCATATGCATGTTGTAGATAGAAATGAAAGCCTATGTTGTAAAGACAAGGAAATACCCTTTTTTAATTTAATAAACATGTAAAAAATGGTAGCAATGTGTATTTGAATATGCACAACTGGTTAATATATCTTATATAGTGGGCAACAGTTTAATCAAATAAACTCTGTACATATATCAAGTACTTTGCAATATTTTTCACTCAGGGTCCATTCATGCGTAATTGCCAATATATTTGGTTGTTATTAATAGTACCACATACTTATAATTGGAATATTCTAATAAAATCTAATATTCATTCGACTAATTAAAACAGTTATGCCAAGCATTTTTCTGTATGCTGAGTGGCACAGGGCCATGTGCTTTTACCAATATATTACCCATAATGTAACCAAAAACAATTGTAGGTATAGCTTTATTTATATAGCGCCATATGTGTGCATACTGTAGCGCTTCACAGCAGTAATACACAACATAAACATATAACACATACTATAATGGGAATAAGAGCTTGAGACATACAAGTAACATTATAAAAAAGGTGCACCTGCCCCAAAGAGCTTACAATCTACTGTCGCGGCCGAGTTTATTCTAACATTTACCCGGTCTCGGCCGCGACAGATACCGGGCGCGCGCCGAGGTGTCCCGTGCGCGCGCCGGAGCCTCGGAGGATCGGTCCTCCGATCGAGGCACCCCCCTCCCCTCTCCGGGTCCACCGGGTCCCCCGGAGCCCCCCACCGCATCCCCCACATCGCGGGACACCAGGGCTCCCTTCGTGGGAGCCCTGGGCACGCACGCCGTGCACGCACGCTCCCGATGAAGTGTGACGCGCGGCACGCCGAGGGGATTCGCCATCAAAGCCGGCAAACCTCGCGGCTTGCGGCTCTAGCCGTATTAGAATAAACTTGGTCGGTACTGTAAGTGGCAAGAAGGAAGATCGTACAGAGACAGTAGGAAGGTGTTCTGGTAAGTGTGTCTGCAAGGGGCCAAGGTCAATTTACGAGGTGTATAGTATCAGTCATTGAGCTACCCATAAACTTTGTTAAAGAGGTCTTGTTTAAGATGGGTCTTAAAGGTCGATAGAGAGGGTGCTAGTCAGAAATTGAGGAGAAGGGCATTGCAGAGCGGTGGGGCAGTGAGTGAGAGGTTTCTTGGTACAAAATGGGTAGACAGAAGACATCCTTGAGCAGAACACAAGAGTCGCGATGGTGTACAGCGAGAAATTAGGGCAGAGAGTGAATAGACTTAAAAATAAGGAGGTGGATTTTGTGTGTAATACAAGATTTTATAGGAAGCCATGAGCGGGATTTCATCAGGAAAGACACTGAGTCAGATTTAGGAGAGAGTAAAGTGATTCTAGCAGCAGCGTGTAGGATAGATTGTAGGAGAGACATGTGAGAGGCAGGAAGGCCAGACAGTAGAAGGTTACAATAGTTGAGGCTGGAGAAAATGAAGGCCAGCAGTAGAGCGACCAAGGAAAGGACGTATCTTTGCAATGTTATGGAGAAAAAAAATGTAAATGGTGTATGACCTGCAGGAATGGTCTGATCACAGGAACTCAATTCAAACACTCATATTCTGATCTATTCTTATAAGACAACATATCTCCTGTCAAACATCTTCTGTGATATACTTTATCCTCTGCCAATGTGGTGTGGTGTATGTCGATAAAACTTACAGGAGCTTCAGAGGCAGGATGAATGAACATCGGTCCAATACCAGACTGGCCCTTACAAGAGGTGAATCTGAGAAACCGGTAGCCAATTATTTTATTCAGATGGGTCATCAACTTGCGACTTTACGCTACATGATAATAGATCGGGTTGAGACCCCGGTCTGGGGATGTAAAATGTTTGATACACCAACGCAAAGCAAAATGGATTTTTGAGTTGGACATGGTTACCTCAATGAAGAGATTCATTTGTCATGCTTTCTTTAATTACATTTTAATATGTTACAATAGTTTTAGATACATCCATATTTGAAAATAATATTAATTGTTGTCCCTCTGATATATTGATATAGAGCATAGAGCTGATTTTGATACTGATGCATCATTCGACAAAATGTGTTCTAATTTGCATTGAGTTTTACTTTTGGCCCCAAATATACAAATGTAGATGGGTGTAATGATTGATGTACGAATTGATCAGTTTTTTGTAGCCACCATGCGCTGAGGTATAGACTGTATACAGTAGGTACTGTCCATGCTATCTAGGTTCATGAGACTCAAGGTACTTTTTGTAACTATTAAACTGTCCCAGTACAAGGATTTGTACACTGAATACACTATTCGAATTGGTATAGTTACAAAGTTACATAGTAGATGAGGTTGAAAAAAAGACATGCGTCCATCAAGTTCAACCTATGCTAAAGTTAGCATAGCATACATAACTTGATGACCTATTATATAATATAGTACAGTCAATAGTCCAAGGACACTCTATAACAGTGCCTTAGGGTATGGCATATGGTATTTTCTCTATCTATCTATCTATCTATCTATCTATCTATCTATCTATCTATGTATCTATCTTATTGGATCGAGCACTATGATTCTTTTTTTTCTAAGACGCAAAAAGAATTTCAAGACATGAGATCTGTTTTTGTATTTTATATTTTTTAGTTATTATTTATATTTTGTATTTTATTATCTTGTATTTATTATTTTTGCAAGATAACCCCACTGCAGGACTACTTCATATTCCCACATGTCTATAATGAGGAACATGTTGATTCCAAAAGATATACTGTATGATTAAGAATATAAGAGTTTAATACTAACTTTATTTGAGGCCACTGGCAATATCAATGGTAGATTATATGAGCATATGTTAATACTATATAAATAATAATTTATTGTACTGTTTCTTGTTCTACTACCGTATAATCATTTGTCTGATATGGGTTTCATTTAAATTGTAGCACTTCTATATGATCTACAATGATACTGTATGTGTCAACGCTTTGTTTTATTCCATATTGATTTTTGAAACATTTAATATTATGTGAGATTATGGCATTCAAGTTATCATTTGACAGTCATAATGCTTTTTCGACTGTAGTTCCTCCTGCGGAACTTGGGTGCAATGGCTGCTGCTTGTACAGTATGCCTCCTGTATATGCGCGAGGTGTATCAAGATGGACGACACGCTAGTGAAATCCATTGCGCATGCGCAGAACGTACTGCGCATGCACGGCTCCTTAGAATATGGTTCTTGTTGAAATATTTCATTATATACCATTTCAATAGTTAATAACTTCATTGTGTTCATTCTTTAGTCTCTAATTTATGCTTGTTTTTCTGTTTATTTTTTGTATGTTGTTTATGTAGCCCTCTTTCCCCCACCCTCTGGGAAATGGTCTTGCTACTGGTGTATTCTGTGGCTGCTGTTTCATACCTGATTGATAACAGGAAGCAAGAGATCCCCGTAATGTTGTGGGGAGGACATCAGGACAGGCTCACAGTGTTTCTCTAGGTGTCAGCGCCTCCAGTCCAAGAGGATCCTGAGGTTTCTGGATGCACCTCATGGACACTTCTACTGTGATCTATAGCTATGCTTCAAATACTACGCCAAGTGTTGGTATGACTGAGGTTTATTCATCAGCAGGATACATACACTGGATCACATACCCTTAGTACCCTATCCCCTATTGGACTAGCCCTCCGCACACTCCTCTAGCAGGAGAACTCTCTTCAGTGTCTGCACACTCTGAAGTCTATCCCAGAACCACAACCCCTTACTCAACTCTACACTATAAAGAAGAACCCCTCCCCCTCCTTCCCTGGAGAGTGTCTTGTAAGCTGACCTATTCACTGTCATAGACTCCCGTATAAACACAGCCTAGTCCTTAACTTTATTGAACATGAACATTGAACAATATAACATACTCAGCATAGTATACTTCTAACACTGCCCACATATTAAAGGGGACTTATGTAGCCCTTGTTCCCCTGTACCCGGGAATGAACTACCAATGCTGTTATTACCTGTTGGCAACCAGGAGGCCTGAGCCTCCGCCACTGGGAGCTTGGGGTGATTCTGGTTCGTCTTGATACAGTGCCTCCACCAGTAAGGGTTCCCAACGTGGTGGGATAGGCCCTTTACAGGAACAATAATAATGATACACACACAGACAGGTATATAACAACAGCCTTTACTGAATGCAGACCCCGGTACCCTTTACCACACAGTAATATAGGCCCCAACTTGATACCCCCAGTGAGTGTCCCCAAAGTACATTGGGTGCCAGGCACCAATACCCTGATGTCCCTTCCTCCTAATGTCAGGGCCCACCCCAAGTGTTGGAGATAGCGCAGATATCCTGTGAAGTATTGGTGCACTTTGTTGGGTACCTGCCCGGGGCTCCTGCACCCTGGTGATGCAGAAGAACAAAGAGGATCCGTCTGATCCAACGTTGTCGTCTATGATGGCGTCCGCCTCCACGTGGGGAGAATTCTGGTGTGGATAATATCACCTTACTGTCTCTAACATGTAGATGGACTGGTCCCAGACCACAGGCCGCAGTCACCGCGTGGCGTCTCACCGGTGCTGTACCTGACTATATGCAGCTACTGAGGAAAGGTGCCTAACTATGGGCTTTCCCTATAGCAGCCACATAATAATCAATCAATCACAGAGTGGGGGCTCAGGGTTCAAACAGGATTACCAATATACCCAAACCAAAATATTACACAGACAACGGCTTAGAAGAAAAACTGTTTGCAGCTTTATTTATACGTACAAAACGTAACCAAAACTAGATTAGCCAGCTAAATTGCTGTGTCAACAAACATAAAGCCTAGGAGATTCCTGCGGCTTGTACCTCTATTTTCCAATAGCCGCCCAAGCCACTTGGTTCAACATACACACAAACTAGAAGGTCACTGTCATCGGAAAGCCGGACTATCACACCAGGGATCAATTCGCCAGACAGAAACACAGATATTATAAAATTAATTTATTGGGGAAAAAATACCCACAACTATTTATAGTAAATTAACACACACACTTACAACTGGGAAACTGGGGTTACCCTATAAAACTGGGTGCAGATATCCCCCTAAAGAGATTTTCTCTGTTCTTTCTTCCTGCAATGTCCTATGCAGTTTCTCCCAGTTGCACACAGCTTCTTCCAAACGAAATCTGCTTACAACTAAAACTGAGATGATCAAACCCATTTACATGCCGAAAGTTACTTGGAAAGATGAGACTATTTGGCCAAATTCTAGCTGAAAACAAAATTAACCCCTGGTCCCTGAAGTGCTGGAACCAGGCAACATATATATATATATCCTGAGATATGTGCTATATGTTTAATACATAATACTGCTTCAAACCGTCTGAGTGCTGTCGCCTCTTTGCCGCTTCATGGTAATGTATGTATATATATATATATATATATATATATATATATATATATATATATATATATATACAACTGTATGCTCATCTGCATGTCTTAGGCAGGTCTGCAACCCCGCCTTTCCCCATTATCACCCAGCACACAGCACTTCCACTGCAGCAAGGGATTCTGGGAAATGACATGCAAATGAGCACACAGTGCCACTTTTTGCTTCAAAAACCATTTTTAACATGGTTCCATAGGCTTAAGCTTGCTGCATGGTCACAGCTTTGAGCACAGCCAGGGTTAAGGTGCATACCCAGAAAACCACCCACAGACAGCTGTATATATATATATATATTTATATTTATATTGTGATGCCCACACCACGTTGCAGTCTCTTTTAGTCCCAATTTAAGGCAGGAAACACTGTATTTCTCTATATGGGGTTTATTTACAGGGATTAAATCATACACCAACAGGTCCACCGTTCCTTTAAATCAAAACAAACATAAAAAGAACACCTATTCCCTTTAGGGAAAACTAACTACACAGTAGCTTTAACCCTTACTAACTGGATGGCTAGCTAAGCTGGTTCCCACCCCAAAAACATGCCCTGGCATATGCAACAATCTACACAGTCTCTGCACATGGCAATAAAGGTTTTTTTGCTTATCTGTTAGTCCAGTGTTTGGAGCAGATGTCCCCACTTCAGCACGGTCTTGCGTCGTTTCTTCCTAGGAGAACTCAGCCCCATGTGAGCTCAGAGAAACTCTCCTCTGTAAATCCCAAGGACCGGACATCCCCGCTTCAGCACGGTCTGTCGTCCTTCTTCTTCCCTCTGGGATTCAAACCCAGGCAGACTCCGCGACCACGTCCACTGGGTCTAAGGCACTGTGCCAGCCTCTTCTTTAGCTGGGGAGCACTTTCTATCTTCCCCCTTCTCTGGGGAAAACAGTCTCTCTCACTCTCTGCAGTGTCTCGGCATAGCAGCTTCCTTTGTCTGCCTTAAACACTTCCTTGTTCACTCAAGGAGTCCAGCCTGATTAATTAAGCAGCACCTGTTGCTGCCTACTCTAGGAGATTAACTCTCTGAGAGCTGGAAAGGTCCAATAGTTGCCCATCTCCAGCCCCAAGAGGACAGTGATGGTATCACATTATATATTGATAGATAATACAGATGTATTACTGACAGGTAAGGGTAATGGCAGGCTTGACCTTTATTAAAAGCAGTCCCATTTACCCCTACCATCACCTTAACGGCTGCCCCCAACACCAAGTAATGGAGGTATCCAATACCTCCCTACAAGGTGGCAACTTTGACAGGGTCCCTTCCAGGGGTGCTAAAACTGGGGGGTGTGCCCCCCAGGGGTGGTGCGAGAGTTTTCGGGGGGTGGGGGGTGCAGCAGTTGCAGAGCCCCCCGCTCTTCCCCCAGCATTAGATTTAAATGCCCTGGGGTTTGCTTGAGGCCTCTGCAACCTCAACTTACTCGTACTCGTCTCCATGTCACATGACCCTGCTGCGTCATTTGATGCCGTATCAAGGTAAGGGGGGTGGGCGCGAGCACCTGGGGAGGAAAGGCAGGGGGGCGCAGCTCCAAACGTTTGCGCTCCCCTGCCATAACCCATATAACACCTTCCAAGCTGAACAAGATAACCTACCAACATAACAAAGAAAAACATAACCCAAGAACCATCATAAAAACAGGGAGGGAAGGTGTGTGGGGCTTATTCACCGGTCAAGCATCCAAAAGGTAGACTAACAGATCACCCACTATATAGCCGTACAACCCTTTGTGACCCCTCCCCTTGCTATCCTAACAAACAACTAATCACCTCCCCCCTATCAGCAGAAAGCCATATTGACGCTCTGTCAGGAGATCAGGCCTTGCTTTCTAGATCCTGCTTTATGTGCCAGTATTTTTTTCTTAATATAAAAAGCAATATCTTGTGCTTTGTTTGTGGATACATTTGTAATTCTGGCTTATGTACTTTTTTTAAAGTACTGTATGCACATAAAGTATTTCCTGTGTACACATCCTGGAGCTCCTCACTTATTACTTTCTTCATAATTAACCTATGATACAGTGTACCTATTGTGTCTCTCTGGTAAATAAAGCTAAGAAATGTAATTATTTTACACAGTATAAAATGTATTTGTGTTTAATAAAGGTAATGGACAGGGGAACACTTTCATTTACTAAAGTTTTGGCAGACATATGAACTACGGTTAACCTTTAAATGACATTGAATACAATGGATGGAATTAATCAGAAGCAAAGGGCACTGTAATAATTGGATTTTCATGACCTGTATTGGTATTTTACCATATCATGGAAGGTATTGAGAGACAGTATTAATCAGGGCTGATTCTGCTAAGGAACATTTTTTTTCAGTGATATTTTGCAGCAAGCTGGAGGACGTATTTAGGGCAGGTATAATTATTTTTTTTTTACTTTTTTCATTTCTACAGGAAGAAAATAGAAAGCAGAGAAGAGCCACCAAATTAATAAAGGGGATGGACATTCTAACTTATGAGGAGAGGCTAGCTAAATTAGATTTGTTTATATTAGAAAAAATGCATCTAAGATGGGCTATGATAACTATATAGAAATATATTCGGGGACAATACAAGGAGCTTTTAAAATAACTATTCATCCCAAGGGCAGTACAAACAACACAGGGTCATCCCTTGATGTTGGAGGAAAAGGGATTACACCAACAACAAAGGAAAGGGTTATTTACAGTAAGGGCAGTTAAAATGTGGAATTTATTACCCATGGATACTGTGATGGCAGATACAATAGATATGTTCAAAAAAAGGCTGGACATCTTTTTAGAAAGGAAAGGTATGCAGGGATATACCAAATAAGTAAGCATGGGAAGGATGTTGATCCAGGGAGAAATCCAATATTTGGAGTCAGGGAGGAATTTATTTTTCCCCTTGTGAGATATCATTCGATGATATTTCACTGGGGTTTGTTTGTCTTCTTCTGGATCAATATACTGTATATTCAAATATAGGATAAGTATCTGTCATCTAAAATTTTACATAGGTTGTACTTTATGGACATATGTCTTTTTTCAACCTTATCTACTATGTAACTATGCAACTATGATTTCAGGAAAGGAAAAGGCCAGGGAAAGATAGGCTTGTGAATGATGGATTCCTGTTTTAGCACCCCTTATTTTTGTTTTATTTCTTTTTTTACTGTCAACAGCATTATACAATTGATTGCAAAGTTGAATGTGTGCCCCTTGCTGACAAAGCATTTGATCTGAAACAATATTTAATGTTGTATAAGAAATGAAATATGGATGCTACCAAGCCGTTTTAATTTGTACAATGTTACGGCATTACCTATAATTTGTTCCAATTACTGGACAAATATTAACCTGTTGAGTGTTCTATGGTCGTTCTAAGAAAAGCCTGACACATGCATAGTCCTTCGGCCATTCTTGAAAGTGCATGCTACATTGTGCCTTTCTGGCCCCTGATCGCTCCATGGTCATGTTATTACAGTTTTAGTGCTCACAATATCCTGGAACTAGACTTTTATTTTGTAGGCGTTGAATATTGGTGGTCTCTCAAACCCTAGTGTTATGTATTCCATTACACAACTGATTGTATATTTCAAGAGTTTGCTGTCCTTTTGGGTAACTGCTTTGGTCAAAATGACGCCACAACATGCTATACAAGGTCATTAGGCATTACTAAATGCTGAATACAATGTCACTAGTCACCTTTCATATATTCCAATAAGTTAATAGAATTTTTGGTGAGTCTCAATTTTATTTTTTATTCTTAGTTTGTAGAGTACCTGTATACATGAGCTCTTCCATATGTGGTATGTGATTGGGTGGGTGAGATTAGCTGGAGACCTGGGAAGGTTTCTTGTGATTAGTTGGTTGACGTTGCTGATTTGCATTTCTTTCTGCTGCTTTAAACACTACCAAACATCATAAAATACACATTGGACTTTGTCCCTTGGTTGTTTTTTTTTTTTATAAAACATTTCCCTGCTGAAAAGTATAACTATAATACATGTGTTTTGTTTATTTAGCTGGGAAGTCATTAAAACTGTAAATTGTAATGATGTGCTCACCACAAACAAGGCGTGACCGCGCGGCAGAGGTGGGGATTTGATAAATGCCAACCCACAGCCGCGAGGGCGCGTCTGGAGTGTAGATAGGTCGATGTAGCCGAGTCAGGGTAGGAGAGATCAGGATGGTCAGTGATACTTGCCGAGGTCTGGATTGGAGAGGTACGGATCATTGCAGGTACTTTAGCCAAGGTTGGTATTGGAGAGGTGCGGATCGTCGTGGGTAAGCCGGGGTCAGGAGCGGAGTGGTACGGATCATCATTGGTAAGCCGGGTCAGGAGCGGAGAAGTGCGGAATCCAAAAAGCAAACAAGGTCAGGCAACACAGGACAAGACAGGCAAGGCTCAGACAGGAGGCAGGACTGCAGTAAACACAGCGCACACAAACAATGTTATGCTTAGCCAATGTGCCAGAGGACAGGCTGAGCATATATAGGAAGAACAGACCAATGAGGAGAAAGCATACTCCCTAATATGCATGGCTGTGGTTGGCTGATGGAGACAAGACAGATGAATCCTGTTACACAGAGGAACGGAGGAGACTCTGCGCGGGTGCTGTGCATAGCGAGTGCAAGCTGTGCAACGGTGATGTCACCGTGCGAGCAAAGCCTGGAGGCGGGACCATCGGGGACATCATTTAGTGCCGAGTGAGATCCGCGATAATGACTGACCCCCTGGTAATGACTGGTCTGCGATATGTGCTGCAGAGGCAGGACACCCGATCGCGGGACTGGGTAAGCTGGGAGCGTGCCGGGAGGGGCGCGGATGGTGGATCCTTACATAAATGAGTTCGAAATAAAATTTAGATTTTCAAAAGAACTTACACAATGTATATATAGCTGAACCCCATTATAACGTGGTGCTCGGGGTCCACATAATGAGATTGCATTATAACCGGAATTGCAAAAAGAAAACAAAATGTCCACCATGATCAGGACTTCCCCGCGACAAGGGTGCAGGAGATCCGACACCACGGGTCAGCCATCGTGGGGGGGAGGGGTGTGTGTGTCCGTGTGTGTGTCTGTGAGTCCGTCTCCGTTACCAATAAAGCTTTGAATAGATGTTTGTTTGTTTTGTTTTTTTAAACATCTATTCAAATCTTTAGTGGTAACAGACACACACAGAGACAGACACAAACAGACACATCTGACATCATTCACGCAGCGCCGCTTGAGGAGCTGATTTGTGTCCTCAGCATGGTGGTGCAGGCGGTGGGGAAACAAAGGTAGATAATCGGGTCGTCGCACGGGAACACAATCGTGTTGTCTCCAATGCTGGCTGACGCACCACTTCACTGCGGGAGCCAACACACGAGAAGACACAGGGGCCTGCCTTATTGAGGTTAATGACTGTTGTGTGGCGCGCGCCTCCGTCACCACCGGGGACCTAGCCTATGGGACTTGTCACATACGGCACACCTGTGAGCACGTGACTGGACTTGTGTATGCAACAAGGGTTAATACAGTACCTCCAGCTATCCAGCTGACTCATATCTCATTTTAGGACCCTGCTGGGAGATAAGTATCTCCCCCCAATTTGTCCCACTATATCTCATTATGCTTCCACCACCAAGAATAGTTTTGAGGTCTGACCTCTTGGAGTCCTCAGTTTACTGTTTATTAGGAAAAGATTATTAACACACAAAAACCTATTATAGCAAAATGTGTCCGAAAATGCAGGTTATTTCTTCCAAAATGTGTTAGATTCATCTAGAGTCCAGAGGCAGTACTTATTCCATGTTAGATTTAATATACAACAATAGTACAGTGCTTGGTTACTGAAAAAAGAATATTACAACAAACATACAATATAGTAAATGCCGAATGAGAATTAAAGATGAGAACTCGTGTCTTGTTGGCATAACCATCTCTTATTGAATTCTAATTTCATAATACAAATGAATATTTTTTATCCTAACTTTGCCTCTGTCACAAAGGTGAGCCCCACCTTTTGTGGGTGTGTCCTTAACTCCCACTAATCCATCTCCTGTGACATTTACGACGGCAAAATTAGTTTGAGACTCAAAATATCTCAGTATAAAAATAACCCAGAACTTTCTTTCTGTACCTTGTAGAACAATGTGACCCACGTCATTGCTTTCGGGTGAGTTTGCCACAGGCATAGAGATTAGTCTTACCAGGGCTACTCCAAATGTTGAGGGACAAACAAATATCTGACCTTTGCACCCTCACAATCGTGGCATGTTTGATATAGTTTAATCCGCCTGAATTCACACAATCTCCAAGCTGTATTCGTTATTCTTGTGAATCATGTCAGATCCAAGATATCATTATTTTTAGTAAACCTGTCAGAAAAATGCTACATTTACTTTGTGTTACCTTGTGCATCTGGTTAGGGGAATGTTATGATCCCTTTGAAGGTGGGGTTCTGAACGAATGGCTACTTCTATGTATACTCCATTTGACAATTTACTATAAATGGTTGTGTTGGGTCACCCCACAATCACAGATCAGGTTGCTCTTACCTGTAGATGACCCCTACCAAGAACTGCAATCTTTAAAAAAAAATTTTTTTTATTGCTTTATTGATGAAGGCCAGTTTTAAATCCCAGGTGACTTCACATGGAAAAATTGTTATTTTAAAACTCAAATGATCCTTTTGTGTGCCGTATTTTCAGCACACTGCGTAGGGCAAAGTGATTATCTTCACAGGGCTGTTTCCTCAATGTCAGACAACAATACTGTACGACAAATTGAGAAACAAATACCAACATTTACTCCAGTTCTAAAACAACACTATGCCAATAGAATGCCTTCCCTTTTCCATGAAAAGCTTTTGGGATATTTTTTTATCGGTAGTAAATCTGGGTAAAACTATTCTCAGTCTGTGTCATTTCAGCATTAAGCAATTGCAGAAATTCTACACCTAGATTAAAAATTGCAGTCCCTTGTAGATCTATAATAAACTAATGCAAGTGATATGTTTATTGAGTTTAATCTCTATGATTTACTTCCTTTAAGAAACAAACAAACATTTTAGACAACTGAAAGCATTGGACATTAAAAAAAAAAAATTCTATGATTTTAGACTTTATAGCAGATGAAAAAAACTAATCTAAAATAAATGGTGACGCACAACATAGCAAAATATGAGTGGGGAGAAGAATAAGGAGGGATAGTCTGTATTGGCGTCCAAGAGATTCCTATAGAAGTACGTGACAATAATCCCAGTTCTTAAATTGCTAAATAAACAGAGTTCCAGTAATTGCACAATTGTCTTGACGTGGCATGCAGTCTTACAAATGATTTGGCCAAAGGGTTTAACAAAATACCCTTTTTTACGAGATTATTATTTTATTTTAGCCTAATTTGTAGGAGCGCAGGAATCGTTCTTTTTGTTTTTATATATGTAAGGCCTATCTTTTTACCTGCAGCAAACTTCTATAGGGAGGAGCGCGGTATTATGTACAGTTTCTCACAATTGTATTACAAATGGTTGGGTTATGAATTCCATGCTACAAATATGTTCCAGCAAAACCACAAACAATATACGTTTTTATCAAATTGAAAAAAATGTAAGGTGTCATAATCACGTGAAAAGAGAAAAACAGGTTTCCCAAACGATAATCTAGCAATACGCTCCTCCAGTAGCATCACTCATGGATCTTGTGTCTAATGGCCTATTATGGAACCAATCTGGTCTAGGAATATTAATGATGGAAGAATTGGGTTCAATCTTATTGCTAATATTTAACCATTTAACATTATATATGCTTATTGAAATGTGAGGAGTGGCTCAGTGAGTAACGACACTGACTGACCCTGAGATTTCTACAGGCGAGCCTGGTTCAATTCCCGGCGTCGGCTCCTTGTGACCTTGGGCAAGTCACTTTATCTCCCTGTGCCTCAGGCACAAAAATATAGATTGTAAGCTCTATGGGGCAGGGACCTGTGCCTGCAAAATGTCTCTGTAAAGCACTGCGTACAATAAGCAGCGCTATACAAGAACATATTATTATTATTATTAAATCGATCTATAGCTGGCACAATTTACAGCATTCTTTCCCTTTTTTTTTTTAAACAGTTGATCCTTTTTTGAAAATTATAGAATACTTGAAAGGGCTGAACTTGTAGGGATATAGTCCAACGATTTTCACCTTCACTGCGTTGGACCGAAAAGTTGGTACATAAATGTCACCCCACTATTGAAAAATGCATCTGAGAGCCACTCATTTTTGTCATCGTGAACTTTTCGCAAACACATTAGCTTTTGCAAAAAGTTTGAAATTAGAAAAGTTCGACTAAATCCCCCCCCCCCCATAATAAAATAAAAATCACAAATCAATCCAGTTTAAGCAGGACTAAAACCAAAACATGAGGCATTGTTATAGCCAAAACATCAGTGTTACTACAAATTACATTTTAGGCTGAACACTGAATACTGTTAACACAGACCTCTACTAGGCATATTTGAAACATGTATTCAATTTAGGTTAAGTGTTACCAACTGACCAGAATTTGCATGGGATATTCTAACCCAAATGGGCTGGGGAAGAAAACTGTTCCAAATGTATGGTTAGCATACCTTTCTATTGATTGGATTGAGTTAAAAAGAGTTAGGTGTACTCTGGAGATGCACAGAGGAAAAACTGTGAAGGAAGTGACAGAAAGGAAGGTCGGGATTCTACTTGGTTCTAGAACAAGAGATTGTAACATAGTGGTTGCAAGACAAAACGTGTTATAGCTGCTCACGAAAAATGTGCCCAAGGGAGGTAGTGTTTTTCTGTGGGTATTATCAATCACAAGTGTCCCTATTTCCATTGTTAGAAAGTTGGTGTACCAAGTAAAAGTGAAGGGTGTGAAACAATTAATCAAGTATGTTTTGTTTATATAAGAGCGAATTCAAAAAGTAACTTTGGAAATTATGCCTTTATTGGCTAGCAGATACATTTTTTTTATTATTAAAAGCTTCCAGGACCACTGAAATATCCATGTCCTGTATTTAAGTCAGAATTACTAAACAGCAAGAGAATTAACCTTTAGAGTGCCAGATGTCCGGCAGCACTAGAATGCCACCTGGCCTCCTGCACTTCTGTGTCATGTGATTTGGTTCTAAATAACTTCGCTCTTGCACTCTCTCGCTCTCCTTCAAGGGTTGCTAACAGTTTGAGCTATATGTACATTTCCAATTCCAAAGTAAAACTGGAATAAATTGCTGCAATAACTATGTTGGAAATAAAAATTAATGGTATTGTTGTATCATCTTTTAGTTTTGGTACTTGTGATTTAGTTATAGTGAAGTCAATGTTCTGTAGGTTAGGACAAGGGAGCGCAATCTTTTTTCCCTGCGCCAACCTGCAGGCTATTCACCTCTCTTCGCCCCCCCCCCCTCTTACCATGGCTCCGGCATTGGCGTCATGATGTCACGTTGCCATGGTGGCGTCATTTGACACCGCATTGCCATGGCGACGCGTCTCCAGTAGCAAGGTAAGTGCAGTTTACAGAGACTTTCGTCACTTCCCCGGCACTTTATTTAAGTGCCCTCGGGAAGCGGCGGGGCCTCTGTAAACCCCGTTCCCCCTGCAGACAATCTCGCGCCCCCCAGTTTGCTCACTGCTGGGTTAGGATACCTTTTTAGTGGAACTACATTCTATTTTCTCATAGATTAAGTTATGTATAGAGCTCTAGAAACCTCATAGTCTTTTAAATATCATAGGACTTTGTTTGCTAGGGAACAATTGAATAAGACATTGCAAAACACAGATATCCATGCCTGATAATAGTGCTCTGTTTTATAAAACATATCCACAAATATTCTCTTTGACATTCCTTTTCTTACACATCATGTTGTGATTGATATCTTTCTTACTTTATTTATGCTGGCTGGCTAATGTTTTTTTTATAATGGGCAAATTAGCTATTATCCATATCTTTTTTTGGGGGGGGGCAGGGTGTATTTATTTAAATGAATTGCACACATTTTTTTTGGCCACAGGATTGATACCGCAGGCCAGTGGGGACCACCTGAGAACCCCCGGACACCCGGGGTTGGACCACCTGAGGACCCCCGGACACCTGCAGGAAGACCCGTGTGGACAACCCGCAAAGACCACCTGAGGGTGACCAGACACCCGCAGGTACCACCCGAGGGCCCCCAGGCATCTACGACTTCATCATCCAGGCTGACTGAACAAGGCAAGAGACTGATTCTATTGGAGAGACAGAGAGAGACACAGATGGAGGCACAGTTTTCTGCTGCTGTTGTAGTGCAATTTAGGTTCTGTAGTTTCGGTACGAAGATTAACGCTGCAGAGGTCCTTTTGGTGACCCCCCAAAAATTAGTAAATTACCCCCAAGGTGGTCACAACCTATGGGTTGTGCACCACTTATGTAGAGCCCAGAATGTATTATAAAACAGTTGTATAACTAGCTGCTCAAAAACAAGGAATGTCTCTATAGTGTCCAACCTTTCTCTCGCTACAATATAAAATACTTTAATTTTTATATATATATATATATATATATATATATATATATATTTATATATATATATATATATATATATATATATATATATATATATGTAGCCCATCTACCCCCCCTTAAGGGAGATTCTGGCTACTACCTGGTGCATGATTGTGCAGTTCTTACCTGTTAGGTGGAACAGAAGCCCTGAGAACTCCACGATGGTATGGGAGACAGGACAGGCTGTCAGTGCAGCGCCTCTAGCCTATGAAAATCCTGGTGTTGCCAGATGATCCTCACAGGCAACTCTTTTCACAGATCACACAAAGGATAATTCAACTGGACTTTATTTGGATACAGCATAGTCATTTCAGGCTCAATTCCCTGATGGCAGTACCCAGGGCAGCACCCCTCCCCACCACACCTTACCCCCCCCAACAGGGCAAGCCCTCTGCCCACTCCTATCTAGGAGAGGCTATACTGGTGCTTCCTCCACGCAGGGAGGTGAGCACAGAACTAACTCCCAGAAACTCTTACTCTAAACTCTAGAGGAAAAATCCCTCCTTCCCAGGGGAGTGGCTTGTAAGCCGGCTTCCTATAAGCCATAGGCCCCTATAGTACCAGGCTAATCCTGAACCGTATTACCTAACATTCTATACAATAACATAACCTGGCCCTGCAGGATTTACTCCCAACACTGCCCTCTCTTTACTGGGACTTACAGTGCTGGAGGGGCCAGAGAATTAGTAGCCCAGGGGGACTTGGCTACATATATAGTGGTTAGCCGCTAAGGTAATGAATTTGCCTGAAATACATTTTTATTGCATCGGATTCATGCTGGATACGTGTCTCCTGTGTTGGTTTTAATGTGTATCAGCTCCGGAGACCCCCGGCACCAATCCGATGCAGGAAAAATTAATTTTTTTTCTAAGTCCCTCTCTCGCAACCCTTCTCACCCGCTTCACAAAAACTTTTTCTGTCGAGAGGAATTTTGAATAAAATTACCATTCTAAAGCCTCAATAACCTAATCGAGGCTACTAGAAATGCATGATTTTCCAAAACTGGCGAATAGGGGCTTATCGCTGCACACCTGGCGGCGTATTTGGGCGAGAGCCAAAAATGGCGATAAAATGCTTTCGCCGCTCACTTATCGAGGCTTTCTGAATAGCTGTAGCTATTTTTGACCGATAACTGCTAAAAAAGCTCGAAAAGTGGGTTAGGAAGGCTACTAGAATAGGCCACTATATGTGAATGAGGTGCCAAGGACAGATATCCATTTGTCACTCAAATTTAGGTGCCAGATGGTCCGTATTGGTACGGCCGTCATAATCGCCTAAATCTATTGATATGACTCACGTGCATCTAAGTATTGGGAAAATAAAGTTATGAGAGTTTATATATTGAGTCAGTCATTTAAACGCCTTTTTAGAGCAGGGTTTTTTGCAAGTCGTAAATCTGTCAACCAAGCAGCTGATTTATGACAGGGGTGGGCTTATGTGGGTTTCAATCGGAAAAGAATGGTGTATATATAGTAGGATTTACCCTGAAATTATGAAATTAGAATTCAACAGAGGTGTGTTTTGGACCAAACAAGTGAATTCTTATATTTCTGTGTCAGTGACATCTCTAGGGAAAACCTATGGCATATGGTAAAGTGTTGCATAGGGATTTCTGTTTTCTGTTTCAGTTTTATAATGTTATTTTAAGAAACTGTTTTGCATTTAATGTAATGATCTTTTTCTGTAATCTGAAGCACTGTATTTTTATAGATTTTATAGACTAGCAGTTGGTGTTATTTGAATGTTTTATATATTTTTTCTGTGTTTTTAATAAAATCCATCTTATTTTTCCAATTATTTTTGAGTGCTTTTTGTAGACCTACTTTCCTCTTTTTGTATGTTTATATATATATACAGTGGTCGACAAATCACCAAAAAATCTACTCGCCCAACAAAAAAATCTACTCGCCACCTAGTACCAAACATGTGATGCCTGGGCCAATAGGAGCTCGCCACGATGTTAAATCCACTCGCCCGGGGCGTGCAAATGTATAGGTTTGTCGAACACTGTATATATATATATATATATATATATATATATATATATATATATATATATATATATATAGTAATGCTTTGGGGCTCCGAATTAGCTATTGCACGGTCTGAAGAGAGTATTTACATTTTCAGACACATTTTGCTACAACTGATTTTTGTGTGTTAAGTGCATAGTTTTTTTTCTATAATAAACGGGGACATGAGACCCTGGCAGATATATATTAATTACATTTTTCATATTTCTTGGGTGGTGGATGTGGATAGACATGATTTCAATTGAGTAAGGGGTTAATATAAACTCATTGCAAGTACCTTGCACAGGAGAAAGGTGAGTTGGCTAGAGTCGCTGTGTCTATTAACCGTGGTTGCATATCTAAGTCACGTGCTCACTTGTGTGCTGTTCGTGACAGATGGTATATGGGGACAAATTGAGGGGAGATAATGTTAATTTGAGGGACCTTTGCGGAGGTGAAAAGTGGGCCAGCTTGCGAGCTGTGTATTAACCTTTGTCCCGTATGCAGGTCATGTACTCACAGGTGTGCCATACGTGACAAACCTAATAACACATTACTAACTAAATCATCACTAACTATGCATTCCACATAATAACCTAAAGCTACACTTTGTAACCATTACACGAGACTCATTGTACCCTATGGGAAAAGACAAGGTGAACCCTGTTTAGGGTCACCTTGTCTTTTCCCATAACATGCCTGATTAACATATATTTACGTCTTTACCAACTGGGCTCACACTTAATTACTATTCTGACTGTGCATAGAAACAGAATGAGAAATGATTTCACAGTCTTCTCCCACATGACCAAAGCAAACCTCTATCTTAACAAGCTTGATAATATTCATTTTAATTGCTATGTCGTTATTTTTAATACTCAGCACGAGGAGGGGCCCAACATTAGCATAATCCACTGCCAATTTGTATAATTTGCATTACAATTAAGATGCCCTGGAGCAGAATTACTCAGTGCAAATAATAATGTGTGAAAAATGATGGGGTGGCATTACTAGACTGTGCTTAATAAACACACACAATATTTTCTTGCATGGTATTTTAAAATAGGGCTCTGTTTTTGCCACGATACTTCAAATTTCCCCACCATATCCACATACCAGATTTGAGATTCGATTGCCTTAACCCCTTCAGTGCATCAATGACGCATAATATATATCCAAACAAGTGCCACTCCAGGAGCCTTATTACGTACACCTATCTCTATCTCCTATTGTCTGTTAATATTTATGCATGACAAAATGTGCCACTTTTCTTATGCATGCTGTGCAGAAGGATCAGTTACTCGCACAACTGTAAAACAACAATGATGGCAGTGCTGCCTGACCGTGAAACTGAAATAGCTGAAGCTTGCACTGCAAATTTCTCCAGCTTTCCAGATCACCCGTAGTAAAAATGAATACACTATCATTCTGTCCAATTGTGGCAAACTGCATATTACTTTAGGGTACTACTTAGTGCAATGGCTGTGTAACCTTTTGTGGCTTTGTTGTCAGTGCTGAATAATAATAGCTGCTTTGTTTTTAACTCATGCGCTTCTCTCCACGTTATGCACGTTCAAATGTTCTTCTTACACCAGGCAGCAGTTAACTCATTCCATGTTCATGATGTACCGTCATACTGATGCAAACAGCATAATGTAATATACATCTGTAAAATTCTAAACGGGCAGATATATCAAGGTGTGCCAAGATGCAACAATGGCAATATTTATCTGGGGCAATATGTAACAAAGAAAACATACTGTTAATTAAAATTAGAATTTTGTCCATGATACATATGGGGCAGATTTGTTTTTTTACCTCTGAAATTCATAACATTTTTCTTGATACTTATGCCCATAAATGTTATAAAAATACCAGGTATTAATATATGTTTATTGAACATTCAAATGTTTTTATTTTTCATTATAAGATTACATAATACGTATGTGATCCTGAGTTCTCATCCTAAGGTTACATGCTATAGTTATTTTAACAAAGGAGCTCAAGTTTTATGAGTACAATATCCTCCAACAATAGGTGGGTAATTTAATGCTTATTGCATGAGCAGCATTGCATGACGTCTTGTGTTGGAGGTATCTCTTTACCTGAATGTCTCGAAGCTCCCACAGCACAGAAGACACATACAGTACAGTGGAAATAATGGTTCTCTAGAGAACAAGTGCTTCATCCATTTAAAGCGGCAATCCAAACTGGCTGGTTTTGCCACCTTTTTCTTATTTTGATTAGAATCGGATTGAAGCAGGGAATCTTTGGAGCGGAACCCCATTAATTTCAGCTCTGGGAACCCCTTGCTTCCGGAGATACTTACATCCCTAGGAGGTTCTGGTAGCCGCTCCAGCTTGCTAGCTGGGGTTCACGTGGCTCGCGTCCAATAGGAAGCCATGACATAATCCGGTGCGGCTTCCTATTGGTCCACATGACGCAGGAGCTTTGAACTTGCAGGAGATACCAGCATCCCCTTCAGACATGCCTATCTCTTGTAGAAGGGGGTCCCCGAAGATTAAATGAATGCGGTTCAGCTCTGCAGACCCCCTGCTTCAATCCTATTTTTTTTTTAAAGGAATATATAAATGTTAAAAAATGGCCCACATGGATTGCTCCTTTAACTGGGATTTTGTTAAAGTGGAAAAAATTGAGAATAAAATCTTCCTCTTTGCATACACTGTATGCATGTAATGGAAATCCTGCATTTATTTTATTTGACGTGATAAAACCCAGTCTCTTTTTATAGAAAGTCAATCTGCCCTAATATATTAGCTTTATTAATGTTGGAGAGGTGAGGATTTATTGTCTAGCTGGATGATTTATACATATGCACAAAAGTATGGCAGGGAGAAAATAACCTTGTCCCTCTCTTAATACATTTAAAGCCACCATATCTCATCAACTTCAGTCTTCAGTTTAATTCACTCTGTATATGGTGCTCATCATCCAAAACACTGACACAACATGTGAGTTCTCATTAGAATTTAAAATGGTTCATGTTATCACATACTGTATGTCCTACACCTGTCACCTCTCTGAGCGGAAATAGCAGCCTTTGTTAAATAGATCTTAAAAGTTCTGTATCACCAAAGCGAAATAAAAAAAAATGTTCATGAGTCAGTTTGGTAAAAAAAAAAAAAGCAAAAAATCGGCATCTTCATTCTTTTCACGGTTCATATGTAATTGCATTATAATTCAGTTAGTACATGCTTCTCTAACACTGACAAAGTCTATATTGATAAGTAAAACTGTCACTGAAACTTGGATAGTCCACATGCAACTGTGCTACACTGCAGAAGGTACAACCCATTTTTGTGCAAATGCAATAGCTGCCCCATCACAGCACCACAAGTTATTTCAAATGTCACCAGTTCATGGCACATTCTGCCCCTTTTTGGCAATCTTTGTACCTTTCACGCGCAGGTTTGAGTGTTGCTCTAACTAAAAAAATGTTTAGTGAAAAAGCAGCTGATAAAGCGTTCTTTGTGAAAATTTCCATGGAAGGAGCCTTAAACTCATTGGTAATGTCACTATCTTTGTAGCAGGGGAATCCCAGTGTCTGCGCCTTGTAACCTTGTGCAAATCACCTTATCTCCCTGTGCCTCAGGCAACAAAACTCAGTGTAAGGTGCTGCACACCATGTCCATGCTACAGTATATGAGAAACAAATAATGTTATGTAACCCTGTTCCCCCCCGCCCCCACCCCCCCCGATCTCATGTCGGGTACCCTAGGGGAAATGGTGTACTGGTTACTTGAGTGTACGTGGTGCAAACCTGCTGGCAACAGGGGGCCCTGAGTCACCCGCGGTGGTATGCGGGAAGATATCAGGACTGGCTTTTGAGGTATGGCTGAGTCATACTCACTCGCGGTACAGCACCTCATCTCCAACAGATCCCCAGCGTGGTAGGGAGGAATCCCTGAAGGAGAACCTCTTTGTGCAACTTCTCCCTGAATGATTCCAGGCTCAGGCGAGAAGGTTTCTATAGCAAAGATATACTTTATTTCCTCCACAGGCAGACTGCCCATCATGCAGCCCAGTCACTCAGCCGCTCAGCATAGGGCTATCACCTGAAGGAAGTCCCTGGACACCACTCCTAGTCAGGGGCCTTGGAGCTGTCCTAGCTCTTCTCTTACTCCCTGGTGGAGTAAAAGGAATAGTCTCCCACCTCTCCCAGAGGGATGGCCAAAATCCTGCCAGAGCCCTGGCAGCTTGCTGGTGTAGACTATCCTCTCTCAAGAGTGGAGAGGAACTCCTAAATTCAGGAAATGCTATGCAATAAGTAGCTCCAATAGGCACCACCCCTGTGTCACTGTGATTGGACACAGAGCCTGATGACACTATCTTCACTGCCTCACTGCACAGCATATGTGTGTGGGGAAAACCCATTATTACTCCTGGCAAACCTGCCCCTAACAGGGATTACTGCACAGAAGGAGAAAGAACTATAGCCCCAAAACTATCGAGGGCTACAGTTAATATAATTATAAAATCGTGTTAGATAACAGTTAGAATTAATTAATTAAACTTGTTGCTTTTTCCTCCGCAATATCAAAAAGATACGCCCTTTCCTTTGTTACTCGACTGCTAAAACTCTGACTCAGGCCCTCATTCTCTCCCGTCTCGATTACTGCAACCTCATGCTGTCTGGCCTTCCTGCCTCTCCCCTATGTCCCCTACAATCTATCCTAAATGCTGCTGCCAGAATAACTCTACTCTTTTCTAAATCTGTCTCCGCGTCTCCCCTCCTGAAATCCCTCTCCTGGATTCCGATCAAATCCCGCATCTCACACTCGATTCTCCTCCTCACTTTTAAAGCTTTACACTCTTCCGCCCCTCCTTACATCTCAGCCCTAATTTCTCGCTATGCACCATCCCAACTCTTGCATTCTTCTCAAGGATGTCTTTTATCTACCCCCTTTGTATCTGAAGCTCTCTCCCATCTTAAACCTTTCTCACTTTCTGCCCCGCACCTCTGGAATGCCCTTCCCCTCAATACCCGACTAGCACCCTCACTATCCACCTTCAAGACCCACCTTAAGACACATTTGCTTAAAGAAGCATATGAATAGCACTGGATAATCCTGGATACGTGATACATAATGCTTGGCCCCCTGCAGACGCACTTACTAGAATTCCCTCCTACTGTCTCTATATGTTCCCCTACCTACCATTTAGATTGTAAGCTCCTCGGAGCAGGGACTCCTCTTCCTTAATGTTACTTTTATGTCTAAAGCACTTTTTTCCATGACCTGTTATTTATATTATTTGTTATTTATATGATTACAACATGTATTACTACTGTGAAGCGCTATGTACATTTATGGCACTATATAAATAAAGACATACAATACAATACAATACATCCTACTAATATTCTCATCAACAATTTATATGACTTTTTTCCATTAATTGCATACTTACTAATTAATATACAGTATGTGCAGTCACTGATTTAAAACTATGAGTATTATTATAATCTTTTATTCTTCAATTGCTAGATATCCCACTGCATATTATAATGAGTCGAAATACAATAATTGGATGAATGCCAGTTGATTGAAGTTGAATCCTGATAAGACAGATGCTTGTGGTGGGTCCTTGCTGTAAGGCCACAAGACTGCAGCAAGGTAAATCCACTGGTCATTGTAACAGGGGATTTGTCCCTGTTCAAAAAGGTGCCTCTGATCCAGCAGTGTGGTGGTTAACTGCTGGTAGTCAATTAACCAACACTACTTGGCTGATTAGAGGTTGGTTAGAAAAGCCTGCCTTTGAGACAGGAAGAGAGATTCCTTAGTCCACAACTTGGCTGACCAAGGAAACAGACAGAGCAGAGGTTCCTGAGTTTCACCGATGAGACTGACAGAGGGATCACAGATGTCTGGAGCTCACAAGACTTCTACACCTGAATGCTGAGATAACCTGAGGAAAAGGCAGCAACCCAGGAAAGAGAGAAGCCTTCCCCCTACAACTACGAGACAGATAAGACTTTTCTTATAAGACTGATTATCTATGTCTGTGTTCGACAAACCTATACATTTGCTCACCCCGGGCGAGTGGATTTAACCCCCGGGCGAGTAAATATTGGCCCAAGCAGCACACGTTTGGTACTAGGTGGCGAGTAGATTTTTTTGTGTGGCGAGTAGATTTTTTGGTGATTTGTCAACCACTGTGTATATATATATATATATATATATATATAAATGTCTCTATGATTTGGGCTGGTGAATCGCTGGACTACAAGTGTAAATATACTCTAATGTGGAGCAGATTTTGTTTGTGGATTTTCACATGTTTGCTGTGTTTAAAGCAACAGGCGCAATAAAGCCTTATTTAATTTCACCTTAAAACCAGTCTCCTTTGCGTACCTCTGCACACATCTCTTACATATGGTGTCAGAAGTGGGATGAGAGGTGGCCCTTGAAGTTCAAAGGGGCCCCGGAGACTGCCTGTGAATTTTTTTGTGCTTTTGCCTACATAGTTCCTGCAAACAGCTTGAGCAACAAAGCAAAGAATCACATGCAGCAGAGACCAGAATTAAAGGGATACACATCCAGGCAGGAAATCTACACTGCACTGAAGAAAGCCACAAAACTACAGATGGACTCTTTTCCCCAATCCCAAGAGGAGAGAGAGAGACTGCTGAAGCAGGTAAACCTTACTTGCCTATCACAATAATGTGTAATATGGTTGTTGAAAAAGGGGCTTTGCCTTCCAGCGTAGTCAGGGTTCAAGAAGGGAGTTAGCACTCCAGAAAAGCTAGGCTTTGTTGTTTTCTTAAAAAAAAATAAAAAAAAATAATTGCGCTGAAGCAGTGAATACAGACGGTGACCCACAAGCAATACTGATTCTGGAAGTAAAAGCTGCCACACCACATAGGACTACCAGCTGTGAATGGAGTATATGCAGAAAAGTGTGAAAATTGATGCAAGACTGTGCTGAAGCAGGGAAACTTTTACAGACGGTGACCGATCAAGGGACTGATTCTGGGAATTTAAAATGGCTACACAGCTGAAGTCAAATACAGACTCTGCAAAAATGGAGAAGAAAATGTGTTCCTGGTGTAAAGGATCCCACCACACGGAGCAGTGTCCCTTCAGGCCTTATTCAGACGATGAGAGTGAATGCATGCACAGTACTGCTAATATTGTAAAACATACCAACGTAAAGAAAAGTCTACAGAGACGCCTGTGAGAGCTATGAACTCTACAAGCAAAGTCTGCCAACCTGTAGGACTACCAAAATTTGGGGTTCTAGCAAATACAGTGGCAACAGCTGCAATAGCACCTCCAGAGGTCAGGAAGAAAAATACACCTGATAGCCCCAAAATGGAGGACAAGATACAGCGTTCCTGTAATGAACTCTACCCTATGGAAGAGTGGCCCTTCCAGTCCGATAACGAGGAAGACATCTCTTATGGGGAACCCGAACCGAGTCACACCCACAAAACACCCCAAGAATGGTGGGGGTGCCTGAACTCGGTACGAACCGAAAAGACCGCTCTCTATGATGACGAATGCGATCGGCAAGAGCGGGAGCAGCAGATTACGAATATATACACCAGCTAATACAATCGCAAGAAAAACCTGGCGGATACAGTGAAGCTGCTAAAATTCCAAATAAAGATGGAGACTCCAGTATTCCTGATGGGACGGTGTCATCCAAAACAAAGAGGCGAAAAAAGAAAAAGAAAGCGGGTCTTCACTTACCGTGGAAGGAACAGACATGTCCGCAGATCCCGCGGAGGAAAAGGGGGACCAAGATGCCCTGCAGCATAGAGAAAATGGAGAATTCGTCCCGCCGATAACCGAATATCCAGAGGGCCCAAGGCAGAAGTCGTGTACCCCAAATAAGTGTCTGTCCGGTGCTAATAGTGAGAAACCCTCAACCAACCATACCAGGGACAGGGAAGCGGAGCTGGAACCAATGAGTGACGATCCCTTGACCAGCCCTAGAGATGCCCTGAAATTTGCCAGGTGTGACTGTGATCTGCTCTGAGAACAATTGAAACAAAAGAAAGATGATTATGCAGAGCTACTGAAAAATAACGTGAAGCTACAGAAATATGTGCTCACAATGTACTCTTTGGCCAGGACAGAATTGGACTATCTCAAGACTGAGCTAGATGCTGCAAACACTACTAATACCACCATGGTGGAAAAGCAGAGCCATTCTGACAAAATGAAGACATATGAGGGGGCACTGAAGGAGATTACAGTCTTTCAGCAAGAGGTTTACACTCTTCGTGTACAACTGAATGCCTCACAACAAGAGGTCAGCAGTGTCCGGACAGAGGTGGACGTATCCCAGAAGGAGGTTCATACAGAGCACAGCACTGGATGCCTCACACCACGAGATCGGCACCTGCCGCACAAAACTGGAAGTCTCCAATAAGGAACTTCACAGTCTCGCTGAGGAGCTGGATAATTCTAAAGAAACTATTGTCAATCTTAATACAGATCTCAAAGTCTCTCAGAAGGAGCTTCAGACCCTCAACCGAAAGAAGGAAATCTCATGCCAGGAGACAGTCAGTCTCCAAGCAGAGGTGCGAAAATGGAAGGCGGACTACAAGGAGGCCCTGAATTGTACAGAGACTGAAAAAAGAGAAAATTTAAGATTAAAAAAAGAAAATTCTGAGTTGTCAGACCACGTCAATGGAAAGAATGAAAAGCTGCACGAGCTTGAAAAAATAATGAAACTGTTGGAAGATGAGAAGTTTGAAGCAGAGCACTGACTGCAGAACCAACTGCAAGGTCTGCATACACACCTCCAGAATGCCAAGGAGAAGCAACGAACTCTGCAGGAAGAAAATCTGCAGGCTGCTAATGACATACAAGTGCTGCAGGAACGTCTGATTACCCAGTGTGTCCTCGGAAAGCAGCATGATAAACTGAAGGCTACCCTGACCATCACCAAAGCATCGCTAGAGGCTAAGCTTAGAGGCCAGGTGACTCGGTACAAGAGGGAGCATAAAAAGGTCCAGAAACTGAGACGAGTATCAGCGGCCCACGCGAAGAAGTTCACAGTGCTCCACAAAATAATGAATGATAGGTGGAAGCAAGCTCAGAGAAAGCACATGGAAGAAATAAAGACCCTAAAAGGAGAATGGCAGGATACACTCAAGAAACAGAGTGAGACTCTGCAGTCCACTAACTTACAGATGCCTCCAATACAGGAAAAGGTATTGGCTCTGTCCAAGCATCGGTATCCCACAGTAACTAAGGCCCGTGAGGACAAATGTACAGTGAGAACTGGGGACACCACTCACCTTCAAAACAAGATTACGAAGTTTGAGCCACCTAAGAAAGCACCAGCCGAACCTGCAGTTGCCCAACAGGGTAGAGGTAGGAGTGCAGAATCAAAGCCAGAAGAATCCTTAGCTGAGGAAGCTGAAAAGATAGGACGTTCTCTGGAAATGGAGCTGTAATCGCAACTCAATCCCAAAAAAGCTGAAGTGGCAACTACATTGAAGGGGAAAAGTGCAGGAAGACAGCTTCAAGAACTGAGGGCTCAGGGGGCTGTTCTTGGGCGCTCTTGTGATACCATGAAGTGGACATTTGGTGCTAAAGGGGAGTACATGGGAAAGATGGCGAAAGAAAGCAATATGCATATACGCTCTGCGACTGTCGCCATACAGTCTGCCTACAAAAAGAGGAGCGCCCGACACAGGGGAAAGCTCATGACGTGGTCAGTAGAAAAACTGGACTTGGAAAAGGTTCTCCTTGAGCGACTGACGATTGCTGATCTCAAGCACCTTCTAGAGGAGACACTACTAAACTGGAGGAAGGGCTCCAATCCCAGCGGGATGGAGGGTTCTCCTTCTCCATCCACTCTCATTCAAGTCACTGAGATATCTCGAATGAGAGTGGAAGGATGGGCTTTGGCCGTGGCAAGCCCGAGCTTCCCACAAACAGGGGAGGTATGTAACAGGGGATTTGTCCCTGTTCAAAAAGGTGCCTCTGATCCAGCAGTGTGGTGGTTAACTGCTGGTAGTCAATTAACCAACACTACCTGGCTAATTAGAGGTTGGTTAGAAAAGCCTGCCTTTGAGACAGGAAGAGAGATTCCTTAGTCCACAACTGGGCTGACCAAGGAAACAGACAGAGCAGAGGTTCCTGAGTCTCAGCGATTAGAATGACAGAGGGATCACAGATGTCTGGAGCTCCCAAGACTTCTTCACCTGAATGCTGAGATAACCTGAGGAAAAGGCAGCAACCCAGGAAAGAGAGAAGCCTTCCCCCTACAACTACGAGACAGATAAGACTTTTCTTATAAGACTGATTATCTATGTCTGTCTATATATATAAATGTCTGTATGATTTGGGCTGGTGAATCGCTGGACTACAAGTGTAAATATACTCTAATGTGGAGCAGATTTTGTTTGTGGATTTTCACATGTTTGCTGTGTTTAAAGCAACAGGCGCAATAAAGCCTTATTTAATTTCACCTTAAAACCAGTCTCCATTGCGTACCTCTGCACACATCTCTTACAGTCATGAACTTGGGGGTTCCCAGCTGCTAATCTCTGATGGTGTGAGGAATCTTGGTGTTGTCCTCAATGTGTGGCTTGACACTTAGATATTAGATGTAAGCTGTGATTAAATCTTCATTCTTTAACATGAGGAATATAGCAGGGATTCAGCACTTGATTCCCCTCAGAAGATCTCCCTAAGCTTGTCCATACCTTTGTGTCACACTACTACAGAAATATTCTTTACCTGGAACATCAGGAAACAGAACTACACCTCCTGCAGCAGGTACAGAATGCTGAGGCCAGGTAGTTAACTAACCAGACTCATTCTTGCCACACTTGTGTGATGGTGAGGGGGTAACCAGGCCATCAATAAAGGTATTATGCCTGTTGGTTACCTCTGATCCATATTTGGGGTTTTAGAGTGTCAGCTCTTGAATCTGTCTGTTGTATATGCCATGTATGTGATTGTGCAACAATAAAGAATTTGAGTGTTTTATCTTTCATGGGGTGCTAGCAAGCAGAGATTGCTAGGCTATGAGTTTCAAGGGGGGTTTTACGGAGAACGTTTTGTCAGAATCTGTCTAGGTAGCGGGGTTCCGGAGTTGCAGGATTCTGTGCTACTCCATCGCAACTTGGTCCTCCAATTCCATGCCTTGTGGAAAGTAGACTGTAGTACTAACAAAAACAGAAAGGCCAGCACATTATACAAAATGACACAAAATATAGTGTAATACCTCAGTGCTTATCTGCTCATGAAAAATGGTCATTTAGTTAAACCCTTTGGCCTAAAGTTTATAAGCCTGCAGCCACTTCACGGCATGCCCAATCTGCAGGTCCTAACACTACCTTGCACAATTCTCATGTACCTCTCTTTTCTGCTGGAGGGAGAAAGACCATACTGGGACTGTGATTCACAGGATCATGATAAAAACTGCTATTGGAAAGTGGGGCGGGGAGAGCTTTAAACCATGGGGAGGAAGGCCACACTTCCAAGTAACAACAGTTGCAATAACCGAGCAAGCTCCAGAACCCCAAAACCCACCCTCACATCATATATACAGCATATATATTAGTGTCAAAAAGCAGTGTAGTACTGCGACAGCATTGCCGTCACATTGCAGTCATGCTTACTAGCGCGCACCACTTGCTCAGGAGGTTCACACTTTGCCATCTCGTTTTGCGGTTGAGCGGTGTCCCCAGCTCTCACTGTACCTTTGTCTTTATGGGCATTCGTTTCTGTGGCATACAGACACTTTGGCCGGGTTAATACCTTTTCCTGTTGTGGAGACACCTGTGCATTACTATTCCATAGAGCCTCATTCTATTTAAACGCCATCTTTTCCATGGACTGTTTCTGTGACCCAAGTGTCTGTTTAAAGTTTGTAACCTTTTTCTCCAACTTCATCTGAGAAACTTCCTGCTGGGCAGCAGTAGAGTCCAACGTAGTGTCCCGCTCAGTCTTCAGAGCTTCGAGCTCCTCATCCAGGTCACACTTTTGTTTCTCTGCCGTCATGCGGCCAGCACGCTCAGACTGCAGGTCCTTCCTCAGGTCTTGAAGCTGTCCTTCAGCACTTATTTTTCCACTCATATGCTGGAACGGCGGGGAGACGTGGGACTAATCTCTTTTCATGTGACCTAACTCTGTTTTCCTTTGGCTCATACCTACACATAATCATCAAGGGGGATAAGTATATATCTCTTTCACCCCTACTGTATTTAGTTGGACTACCTTTGTAATTTTGAGTCAACGATTTTCAGAATTATTGGATCATCCATTATACTATTTCACCTATTTAGGTGTTTTTGTGATAACTCACTCTATTGTGGCACCGGCCTAGCTCATGTCAGTGTTTTTTCACTGACTCCAGTTCACCATTTATTTCTGGGCTGGGAACAGTCTTGTGATTACTATTCTGCTGCATGTGTGGTTTGCATGTGATATTTGACCAGTTCTATTACTAGTTTGTCCTCTAAGTCACAAAAAAAAATGTTGACCGGCCGGTCTTGATGACCCAGGGAACTTGTTTCCCAGAATAAGACTGCCATGGAAACCCATTGGAGTGGGAGCTTGGTTGGCGGACCCCTCTCTTCTTTTCCTGTTTTAAGGACTGTGTATCCACACTAACCGCCTACATTCTATGGTGATGTATTATGGACTTTGTTCTACACCTGGACTGACCTTCTAGAGTTAACTCTCAAATGTTGCAACAGGATTTTAATTGTTTTTTCATTGACTCTCTACTATCAGCTATTACAATCTGCTCTTAGTACTTTCAGTATATTAACACTGTTTTCCCTGTGTGCTGGCAGCATAGTATCTTTGCTTGTGTATGCTTTGCCCCCTTTTTTAATTTGATCTGCATGTTTGGGTTTCCATTGTCATTATGTTAGCTCACATGTAGTTGGCTCATTACCATTAAGGGGAGGCATTTTTTGAACTACAGACATCACACTTTTTCTGTGTTCATTTATAGGTCATATCTATCATTCTATTGTATGCTCCAGTGTTTATAACGTGGCCCTTTTGGTCCCTTGAGGAGTTTGTTTGGAGTTCCCCATCATTTTATTCTATCCTCCCCTGTTTTTATATATTCAATAAAATTGATATTCTTTTTAGTATACCTGTGTGCTCCCCTAGGGAATCTCTTTTGTTATTCTTATATTATTCCTATCTCTGGAGCCCCGCTGGCTACTATTACATTATAGTATACAGTATACTGTATGACAGCTTTTGGGTACCATACTATATTGGCGTGCATGCGGTATATATATATACACACACATGTCCAGGGCACTCATGAGTATACACTGCCGACACGTTTAAATCGAGCAGGGCTAGTTCCGCAAGCCGGGGGATGCCCCGGCTTGCTAGCCCCACTCCCTCGGCGTGCCGCGCGTCACCGATGCGCGGTCACGCGTCATCGGGTGTCAGCGCCCCCTGCACGCGCGTCCAGGGCTCCCCGAGGGAGCCCTGGTGTCCCGCGATCGCGGGACGGCGGCAGGGGGTTCCGGGGGACCCGGCGGACCCGGCAGCGGTAGGGAGAGCGCCCCGATCGGAGGGCGCTCTTCCGCTGCTTCGGCGCGCGCCCGGCACCCTCCGGCGCGCGCCAGGTTACTGCTGCGGCAGAGAACGGGCAAATGCTCGAATAAACTCTGCCGCAGCAGTATGTAAAAAAAAAATACTTCGGTTCCAGCGGTGCATGCAATAAGGTAAGGATCACTATCCATCCCCAGGTAATAAAGAGCAAAGAAAAATTCACAGCACTTGCAAGGTGATGTATCAAAAGGTATACATTTATTTAATCTAACAAGGAAAAAAACTAAAATATGGGCATATTTTAGTTTTTGTACTTGTTAGATTAAATAAATGTATACCTTTTGATACATCACCTTTGGTACAGTATGTGTGTGTATATATATATATACACAATGATGTACTTTGTATTTATTACTACTACATTACTATGTATGTATGTATTTCACTATTAATATAAACTGATAGGTATAGCCCCGAGATTGCAATGTAAAATAATCTCCCTTTTCCTATTGTCCTCATTTCCCCCGCCCGCCTTCCCCGCCTGCCTTCCCCAATTTTGATCTTCCCTTTTGCTCTTTCGACCAATTGGCTTCTGTTTTCTCTGTTCGGTCTTCGAATGTGTCTTTTGGCTCACGGTGTCATCTCTATTTGGATTTCCAACACCAGTGAGACGTGATTTACAGTACTTTACTTGAAATGACTGCCGTATGTTAGAACATGCAGACCTAAAGGGAACTCCTTCAGTAAACAGGATAAGTAGTAGAGCTGGTCCACATGACGTGGAAAGAATTTGCAAAGCCAGAAACTAGCAGCGGGATATATCCCCAGGCATTAAAAGTATTTGTTTTGCTTGTTGGACAGGTGTAACTCTTGTTGGCCTCTCCTTGCTTTTCCTGAAGTAACTGCGTCATCTCTTATACCCAGTAAAATCAATATGAGCCGCTCACCTAGCTGATTAATACAGTACCTGTCGATCTATAACTCAATTATGCAAGATTGATTTATTATGTAGTCTAAATAGCTTTCACAATTGACAACAGGTTGTTTTTTTTTTATAGCACGAATATATCAACTTACTACTAAATTGTTAATTGGCCTTGTAAATAGTTTGAGATTTTGTAAATACTAAGAACAGCAGCAAATGTTTTTGACTCCTGTAGTCTTGCCCATCCTGGTAGATGACAGGTGAAAATGTTAACAGTTCATTACACTAATAAATAACTCCTCAAATGACATTCTAATGTATTTGCGCTCATAATTATGTTGCCTTATGTTCATTTATAATGCCGAGAAAGTGACAAACCCTAATCAGAGTATATTGATGGATACACTAACTGCTGCCCCGATATCTTTTCGCTGTGTTATTACTCGGTTGTATAATAAAGATGCACGATGCAGGAGCAGCAGCTGCACACAAAACAGATTCTCTTTTAGAAAAATACATCTAACAATTTTGAGCCCTTTTGTTTCAGGTAACTTTAGTTCACGAGATGACATCGATTTTTTTTATCCCCCCCCTCATCTTTCTAAAGCATCTTCGAAATCACCAACAAAAATATAAGGCCATTTCCAAGGGATTTTGCCAAGTGGCTGCGGCAGATATACAGATCCATCCTATTTTAGTGAATGCCCCCTAAATAGAAATGGGTCAAAGCTTCCCACAAGTTTGAACATTTGTGTATTAAAAAATAAACGCAGCTGCCAGTCATGAATACAATATTTAGAGCACCTTTGACCCCTACAACCGTGACAATTATAAAATGTTTTATTTGAAAATGTGCTAGGAAGTTAAGAATCAAAATATACGTTATTTAACCGGAAAAACAACAAATGTGATTCTCTTAAATATTTTGCCACTTCACAAGTTATTTAAAAAAAAGTGCAAGGAACTTTCATGTAGAGAACATCGCCAAATACGCAGATTTTTACCCACAAATTCCGAACAATATAGTAAATACGTCGCTAAGGCAAAGAAATGATCTGCTTCTGGGCATACTCTTTAAGTATGACTGTTGCAGAATTAGAAATTAACATATATTTCAGTGTTTAGTCAGTTAATGTGTGGTGGATGCCTATCACAGCCTCAGATTGCAAACCCAGTATAACCATCCTCACACTGATGAGACCCAAAATATCAAAATATCTGTCTGTGAGTAGCTTTACTGGCTATGCACTTCTTTAACCGAGGCTGTGATGAAAAACTGTGTAATGTGGCATAGGGCACCATGTTAACATGGATTTGAGGCAAAAAGTGACATTGAGTGCTCTTTTGCCTGTCATTTCCCAGAATCCCTCTCTGCAGTGGAAGTATTGTATGCTAGGAGATAATAGTGCAAAACAGGGGTTCAGACCTGCCTGAGACATGTGAATATGCTCACAAGTGATATTTTTATTTAGCGTTTAGTCACAAACAACTTTAAGTGAATGGTATTTTTTTATAATTTACCTGTATTTTTTAGTTTCTCCTCCTAATAATTATAATAATATATCATTGGACAAACCTCCAGTACTTTTGTTTCATGATGTGGACCTCTTGTTCAGTACCAGAATGTCTCAAGTCTCGACCCACAGCATGAAACCGACTTTCTGGCTTTCTGGTTACTTGATCACTATTACAGAAATCACATGGTTATGATCTTGTTGCTGATGTCTATATTTATGTACCAATTTATCAATGAGACAAACACAGCACCGTGAGTATCAATTCAATGACTTGATACAGGGAAAAGACAGATATCAAAGTAGCTTCATTATATTTGGATAGAATGTTTGTAATATTATATATGCTCCAAATATATTTTCAATCATTACCTACTAAAATTCTTAGGAACAGTTGGAGTCATACAAGCTAAACAATAAAACGTATCAATAAATGTCCTCCAAAAGATTTGTAAGAAGCATATATTATTTATTTATAAAATGTTTTACCAGGAAGTAATACATTGAGCGTTACCTCTCGTTTTCAAGTATGTCCTGGGCACAGAGTTATGGTTACAAATACATTGTAAATTAGTAGGTGGATGCTGCACTCCCCAACAAAGAAAATAATAATAAATACCGGTGCTCCTGGTTCAGGAATCTCTGGGTGGTATTCCAATATTAGATAGGAAGGAAGAGCCTGGGCACTACGGATTTCTGCTAAGAAAATTTTTATTTGAGAGCCAGTGTGATGACGTTTCGGCCACAAGGGCCTTTCTCAAATGCTAATGGCATGATAGGTAACCAACATTAAACAGTGTCTTAAATACACCCCACCACATGTGTCTCTGATTGTCTCTGATTGTCCTCCATTGAAACATGGGCAGCATGCTTTTCCTCCGGAGGATCTTGATGTGATGACGTCACAGATGTCGCAAGATCCACCGGAGGAAAAGCATGCTTCCCATGTTTCAATGGAGGACAATCAGAGACACATGTGGTGGGGTGTATTTAAGACAGTGTGTAATGTTGGTTACCTATCATGCCATTAGCATTTAAGAAAGGCCCTTGGTGCCGAAACGTCATCACACTGGCTCACAAATAATTTTTTTCTTAGCAGAAATCCGTAGTGCCCAGGCTCTTCCTTCCTACAAATACATTGTTACATTAAGTGAACAGGGTTATACATTATGTATAAATACATTGCATAAATAGTTTAACATAGATTAAATAGACTGGTTTAAAAATATCATAGATAATCTTGACTTTTCTCTGTAAATGTTACATTTAATCCTGGAAAGTATAACATTAATTATATTGCACGCTTTCTGTGAATAAAACCAGGCCATCACCATGTGAGACAAAATGATTTCTGATCTACTTTAATATTGCATGTCAGAAACGGTCAGTCATGTGTTATGCTTTCCAACAAGCATCTTTACATTTCACTGCTTCTTTGCATGGATAGCTTCCTTCTCCCTTTACGCCACAGGGGAGTATTCATCGATCTGGCTTTTGACTTACCAATCTGATTGCCATCTGTCGGTTTGCTAACATGCAGACTCTTGGCTATAATTCCTTTAACAGGCAGCTGAGCTGAGGCAGTATTTTGAGTCCGCATTTCCACACTGACCCACTTGTATCCCTTCTGACCAGATGGCAGGAGATGACTTTGAGATGGAGCCAACGTGGCATTTGAGATGTTGTGTGTGTATATATATATTTATATATATATATATATCTATTATATATTTCTGAAAGTGTCCTATGTGTCCGGGTCTGTATGTGTCTCCCTGTGTCCCTCCCTGTGTCCCTAGCGGCAATCTCATTGGCTCCCTTGGCCCGCCCCCGCACACCTCTCATTGGCCGGACACACACATACACTCACACAGAGATACACACAGGCAGGACACTGAGACACACACAAAGATACACACACACTGAGACATACAGATACACACACACACACACACACACACACTGAGATACACAGACAGGACACACATATACAGACAGGACACACACACACACACACGGACGGAGACACACACAGGCAGGACACTGAGACACACACAAAGATACACACACACAGATACACACACACACACACACACACTGAGATACACAGACAGGACACAGATAGACAGACAGGACACACACACACACACCACCCCCCCCATCACGTGCGCCGCCCTGCACCGGCTCCAGACGGAGGGGAAGCGCGGCCCTCCTACCCCAGCCGCTCCCTTACCTACCCGGCGCTACCTCCCCCTCAGGTAAGGCACAGCACTGCCAGTAACTCTCCTATTTCAGGAGCGGAGCCTCGCGCCTCAGGCCCACACAGGCCCCACACAGGAACCCACAGGAACACACAGGCCGCTTCCTGCCGCCGCCTGAACACGCCTCATTCAGCCGGGCGGCACATCGGGGGAAAGCGGGCGCCGGGGGGGGGAGCGCGAGTCACGAGGAACGGGGAGGGGGGGTGAGTCACGGGGAATGGGGGGGCGAGTCACGGGGAACGGGGGGGGCAAGCCGCGAGTCACGGGGAACGGGGGGGGGAGCGCGAGTCATGGGGGGGGCGAGTCACGTGGAATGGGGGGGGCGAGTCACGGGGAACGAGGGAGCGACCACCCGCCGAACCAGCGGGGGGATGGACGCCCGGAGGGGGGGGGGGACATGCACATACATAAATTATGACAATACATATGCCCACTGCTCTCCACCCCCTCCCCCACTCCCCTTCCCCCCACTCCCCTCCCCCCCCTCCCCCCTCTGCCCCCCCTCCCCTTCCCCTTCCTCCCCTCCCCCACTCCCCTTCCCCCCCTCCCCCACTCCCCTTCCCCCACTCCCCTTCCCCCCCCACTCCCCTTCCCCCCTCACTCCCCTTTCCCCCCCACTCCCCTTCCCCCCCCACTCCCCTTTCCCCCCCCACTCCCCTTTCTCTCCTCCCCCACTCCCCTTCCCCCCCTCCCCTTCCCCCCCCTCCCCCACTCCCCTTTCCCCCCCCCACTCCCCTTCCCCCCCACTCCCCTTTCCCCCCCACTCCCCTTCCCCCCCACTCCCCTTTCCCCCCACTCCCCTTTCCTCCCCCTCCCCCACTCCCCTTCCCCCCCTCCCCCACTCCCCTTTCCCCCCCTCCCCCACTCCCCTTCCCCCCCCTCCCCCACTCCCTCCCCCTCCCCCACTCCCCTTCCCCCCACTCCCCTTCCCCCCCTCCCCCACTCCCCTTCCCCCCCTCCCCCACTCCCCTTTCCCCCCCTCCCCCACTTCCCTTTCCCCCCCCTCCCCCACTCCCTCCCCTCCCCCACTCCCCTTCCCCCCCCTCCCCCACTCCCCTTCCCCCCCTCCCCCACTCCCCTTCTCCCCCTCCCCCCCTCCCCCACTCCCCTTCCCCCCCTCCCCCCCTCCCCCACTCCCCTTCCCCCCCTTTCCCCCCCTCCCCTTTCCCCCACTCCCCTTCCCCCCTCCCCCACTCCCCTTCCCCCCCTCCCCTTTCCCCCCCTCCCCTTTCCCCCCCTCCCCCACTCCCCTTTCCCCCCCTCCCCCCTCCCCTCCACCACCCTTCGCCTTCCTGCCCGCCTTCTTGCCTACCCACCCCTGCCTTCCCGCCTCTTCTTTCGCGCCCACCCGCCTCTGCGTTTCACCCACCCTTACTCCGCCCGCCTCTGCCTTTCACCCGCCGCCTCACAGCCGCTGCATTCACTCAACAGACACCCGCCACACTCGACACATACCTGCCGCCACACACACCTGCTGCCTCCCGCCCCTACGCACCGACATCACTGACCCACCGCCTCACACCCTAGCAGGACCCCCACTCACAGACAGCACTCACAACCCACGCGCCACCTGCCGCCTCACACCCTAGCAGGACACACGCCTCACATTTTTACATCTGTTATGTCACCAAAATATACATTGTACTATGGTGTGTTTACAATAAACCATTTTTAAACAACATCGTATTACATTTTATTCCATCTTTCTTTTCAACATTATTATCCAACCTTTACAACAAATACTCACCTATTGTTCCACGATTTATAAATAATACTACCTATTACGCATTTACATCCCGGGCAACGCCGGGTCTCTCAGCTAGTTATTATATATTAGTGAAAGCACTGTATGCCTGTCTGCATCTTTCTGTGTCCCTAGGGGAAATCTCATTGGTCCCTTGGGCCGCCCGCCCCCGCACCTCTCATTGGCCTGAGGCGAAGTGACCACACACACACACACACACACACACACACACACACACACACACACACACACACACACACACACACACACACACACACACACACACACACCCTCCAAGTCATCGTGACCCGCGCGCACCTCCTCCTCTCCCTGTGTCTCCCTGTTTCCCCCGCTTTCACCCCCCCCCGGCGCTGCTACAGTCAGCGGGGGGGCAGAGTGAGCGCCCGGGACACCCCCCACAGCGCCCGGGACACCCCCCACAGCTCTCAAGCCCCGCACTCTCCTCCTCTCCCCGTGTCAGCTCCCCCCCGGTGCTCCGCTCAGCTCTCCCCCCCGGAGCTCCGCTCAGCTCTCCCCCAGGTGCTCCGCTTAGCTCCCCCTCGGTGCTCCGCTCACCTCCCCCCCAGTGCTCCACTCACCTCCCCCCCGGTGCTTCGACAGGCAGTGGACACGCGGCGCCTAAGATGGCGGCGCCCGGAAGGACCCCCTTTCTCCCTCGCAGAGTAAGATGGCGGTGGATGGAAGGAGAGGTGACGTGTGTGTGTGTGTGTGTCACTGTGTGTGTGTGTGTGTGACACTGTGTGTGGGGGGGACACTGTGTGTGTGTGTGTGTGTGTGTGTGTGTGTGTGTGTGTGTGTGTGTGTGTGTGTGTGTGTGTGTGTGTGTGTGTGTGTGTGTGACACTGTGTGTGTGACACTGTGTGTGTGTGTGTGTTACACTGTGTGTGTGTGTGTGTGTTACACTGTGTGTGTGTTACACTGTGTGTGTGTGTGTTACACTGCCTCTTACTCCTGTCTCTGTGTGTGTGTGTGTGTGTGTGTGTGTGACACTGTGTGTGTGTGTGTGTGTGTGTGTGTGTGTGTGTGTGTGTGTGTGTGTGTGTGTGTGTGTGTGTGTGTGACAGTCTGTGGTGGGGGCTGGGGGGTGATGTGGTGGGGGCCAGGGGGTGATGTGCTGGGGGCCGGGGGGTGATGTGGTGGGGGCCAGGGGTGATGCAGGGAGGGGCAGTAATGTGAGGTGCAAGGGGGGGGAGAGTCATGTGAGGTGCATGGGGCGGAGAGTGATGTGATGTGCAAGGTGGGGGACACTGATATGGGGGCCAGGAGGGGTGGAGAGTGATGTGGGGTGCAGGGAGAGGAGACCGCAGATGTGAAGGAAGGGTGGGACGGAGCTGTGAAGAGGGGGGGGGGCGGAGCTCTGAAGGGGAACGGAGTTGTGAACATGGGGGCCAGCCAGCTGTGAAGGGGGGTAAATCATGGGCAATGCCGGGTATATTAGCTAGTGTATATATATATATATATATATATATATATATATATATATATATATATATATATATATATATATATATATATATATATATATATATATATAAAAGAAAGAAAAAAACAGGCGCACACCTAGTACATTAACGTAATAAAATATGAATTAAAGGAACATAAAATCAAACAAATGCCCACTCACAAGAGTACTGCAAATTAAAGCATTTATGAGATTTTCTCTCATGTGCCAGCAACGCGGTCCTTTCTGTCCAACTCGAGGTAGCAGCATCCTCCCGTGACCCTCCTTCGTGTACCCGGAAGTAGAATCCCTCCTATTGGGTGCTCAGCTGAAAGAGTCCCTCCGGCAACCAGTAACTGGAAATCCTCTATGCCGGTAGCAAGATCATGGGAGACACAGGAACTCACGTCTACCACGTGAACCCCTGATGAAGTCATCATCGATGACGAAACGCGTAGGGCGTGGTCTAATTGTGGCCGTCATTTGCCCGTGAACATTGCTGCTGTTGGATGTGAGACGTGAGTTCCTGTGTCTCCATCATGAGATTCCATCATGTGCCATTCATCATGAGATTACTATCAATGGTAAAACCTATGATTTTCGAGGTCTTGGAGGGAGCTGTGGAGTGGTCTTGGAATGTGCTTCAGGTCCTTCAATGTATTCCTTTGGTTCAGGTGTCTTATGATGATAATCTCCACCTTGTCCATATTTAGTTTTAACCAACTGTCATCCATCTATTTTCCTAGCTCAGCAATGCATGTTACAATAGCAGCTGAGTAAGATGACTTACCTGGAGTTACTCACATACAGCTGTGTATCATCTTCATATTGGTGATACTATTTGAAACCATGACTTGAAGGTATGGGGTCTAGTGGCTTCACATAGATGTTAAAGAGAAGAGGGGAGAGAATGGAGCCTTGAGGCACTGTAAATGTAATGTGTGTTGTGGATGACGAGAGCTAATTAATGCCTAATCTTTGGATTCTTCCACTGAGGAGGAGACAAGTCTGTCGAGGGCTTGGTCATATATTCTTGGAACAGCTTTCAGGGATAGTCCAAAAGATCTGGTCTGTAACTGTTACATACGTGTATAACATATAATCAATGTATGTAATGTCTTGCATATAACGTGTAACCCTGTTTCCCCCACCCAATCTCACAGAGGGCCTATCTCTGGGAAACTCACTCTGATTACATGGTATAGTGTGGTGCAAACCTGCTGGTAACAGGGGGCCCTGGGTCTCCTGCATGGTATTATAGGGGACTGACAGGACAGGCTTCTGGGGTCTTGCCTGAATAGTACTCACAGGTGCAGCGCCTCCATCTCGTGCAGCCCCCGGGTATATGGGGAGAAGTCTCTGCAGAATAATCTCTTCCCCCTCCTCCCAATAGACTTCACTCTCAGGCAGGAAGTATAATAAAACACAGTGTCCTTTATTGTCTCTCTGTATTCAGCAGCTAGTTGATTAGTAGCTTGTAGGGTGTCCACCCTCAGGATGTCCCTGGACTCACTCCCAGCCAAAGGGCACCAGGAGCAGTCATTGCTCTTCCCTTATCCCCTGGTGGGATAAGAGGTAACGGTTTCCCCTTTGCTCCCCTAAGGGAGGGCCTCAAGCTGCCATAGCCCTGACAGCTTGGTTAGGGTAAACCAGTCTCTCTCAAAGGAGACAACTGCTTAATACAGGAAGTGCAGTGCCTTAAATACAGATCCAGCAGTCACCACCCCTGTGCCTCTAATTGGACACAAGGCCTGATGACGCTACCTTCTCTGACTCAGTGCACTGCTATGAGTGGGGAAAACCCATGATAACTCCTGGCAACCTGCCCTTACCAGGGATTGCTGCCAGGAGGAAGACAGAATAATAGCCCCAAACCTATCAGGGCTACAAACATATAACCTTGTTCACTTAATGTAACTATGTATTTGTAACCATCTATTTGTCATCATAACTCTGTGCCCAGGGCATACTTGAAAATGGAGGTAAGACTCAATGTATTACTTCCTGCTAAAACATTTTTATAAATTAATAAAATGTTTAATCCCATGCATATAAAATAAAAGGCGTTCAGAATCACAGGCACATTTCCCAACAAAAGGATTAAAAGCAGGTCACTGGAAAAAAAACTGGTGTACTGTGTTTGTTGCTACCAAAACACAGGAAAGAAAGACTGTTGTGTTGTGAGAAAATATATTTGCACGTGTACTGGTCTTTTCAATAGCAACTTTGTGAAAGTTAATTCACTTTGCGAGCAACATGTTCCATTTGCTTATAACCTGTGAGAGAATCCGAATAATACTTAGATAGAAAAAGGTCTTAACCACATCCTTGTCACTTGCTAAATATTGAATTAATTTCTTTTCCCAATGTGGTGATCATCCACCTTCTTCTTATAGTTCTTCTTTGTTTAATAAAGTATGAAAAACATGGTAGTAATGTTACACGACATCAGTTTCTAGTACATGGCTCATTTGAAACAAGGATCACTTCTCCCGCTGGTGCATTGTGTATCTAACGTGATGTTACCTAAAACAGAAACTGAGTTCATTTTCTTGAGGTTAAAAGGAAAAATCCAAGCTTGCAAATTGTTTTGCAATATATATAAAATTAGAGGTAGCTAATTGTAATTAAAAAAGTCACACGGCTCGTGGAGGCATCGTCATCGCTGTGCGTTACTTAGCTTCAAACCAGCTGTGTATACAATTGCCAGTCCCTGCATATATATAGCTGGTTTGAAGCTACCTTTTTCATTACAATTAGCTACCTCTAATTTTCTGCACTGGGTTTGGTTGAGGGTATAAATACTTTTCACAGTCATTGTTCTCCAGCACGCCCCTGAGGAAGGGGTTAATGGCATTAATAGGTTAACCGGGCAGGATCACTTTGGTATTGCCCCTCAACATCATGTCATGTTGGATGTCTGTAGAAGGGATTGCCACTTCCTTGTATGTCTTGTTACCAGTGATGTCACCATAAGGAGATAGAATGGTGTATATATAGCTCCCCCCAATGTTCTTGAAACAGGTTCCTCACCATGAGTCCTGTAAATATGTTTATGTATAGTTATGAATATTAAGAGTCTCCTGTCCCTGTTTATATTTTTCAGCTAAGGAATGTCCCCAATATACGTGTAGTTGGTGCCTATAGTAATGGCCCAAGATTGTTCTCATGCTGGAAGAGGAGGACGCATGTTCTTAGCAGGATTCCTCAGAGTAGTAACTCCGGAACATAATCAGATCGCCCCCACCGGAAGGTCCCTAGTGAACTCCTGATTCAATATGCATGGACAAGGTTTGCAGTAGACAGTAATGGGACACTGATCCCACTGATGGGGCATTATTGACGCTATGCAACAGATTTCCAATTTAACCAATACTAAGGGAAACAAGCATACAGTAAGTACCTCCCCTGTGTAGGAGTGAGAGCTACTAGAGGAAGAAGCACAGAGTAACCGTATAATTTGCCACGTTAACATGTCTAGTGTGAAGTCTGTCCTTGTAGGGTTAGCCTTATGTTAAATAACGCTCTTTTTGTACTACAAAAGTTCACAGCACCATCCTTATTCTATCTGCATATCCACGCCCAGCCTGCACCAACCCAGCACCCTGAACAGGTATCTGCCATGTATATAGTCAATTTGATGTAAACGCCTTTGAAACCGGGCAAGAAGGGTTACAGGTGCATCTTTTACAATTTTATCAGCAAATTTGTCATTCTCAAGGAACAGCTTTTTCTTAATGTAATACATACAGTAAAATATTACAGCATGTTGGGGCCAATATGGCTCCTATCACTGTCCATTGGATTTGTAGAAACATTATATAATTAAACCTAAAATATATATTTTAACACAATTTCCATCAAAATAATAAAGAACTCACACAAAGCATTATTAATAAATAGTGTTTTGACGGCTTCCATCCAGAATAGATGTACAGTATATAAACACTGTGCATAAGATCTCTTTCTCAGAAAGTGTCAATAATGTCTACAGTAGGTTCTTCAAAAAGTCAATAGTGTCTTTAAGGCATGACGTAGGGATGGTAGTAACAATCAGTTGTAACTATTGAGCAATACAGTATTCTGCATAGTAAGCATAATACAAAAATGTGTACAGTACAAAATAACTAAACACAGCTACAGTAATTTGGGAAAATTGAAACAGACCATGCTTATCTTAAGTTAATACAATAAGTTTGGCTGATTTCTATTTTTCCATTGAAATTTATTTTCTGACAAGTACTGTAGCAGACTTCTGGTAAAACACTGGATTTGTAATGAGAAAACTTAGTATTAATCTAACGATTTTTTTATGGGAGGCGTGCACTATAACATAAATATTGGCGTATGTTATATTAAAAAAAAGTTACACTTGTGTATCACAAACTTTCAACATTTGGTGACTTTTGTTTTGTAACATGGCAAATCCATAATCAACCTAACATTGGCATAATTGCCTAAAAAGTAGAGATCTGTGAATGTCGTGCAGTTCACTTTCCAAACATTTTTCCCCAAATGTTCAATTTACCTATTTATGAGTGTTTGGAAAGAGTTACATGCATACACATTTATTATTTTGCCATGAAATGTCACTACTTTTGCCACATTTATGCAAATATAAACATAAAGTTGCTAGAGCAAGTTAAGCATCCATTCCTGTTTGCAGTGCTGCAGGAACCTGATCGTTATCTCAAAGTCACTGTAACAGGTGGTTGCACTGCTGGATGTTCCCTGCTGGCGTGCCCTAGTGATTATAGACAGTCACACTGGGGATCATTGATTCTCAGCATGGCAATTAGAAGCAACTAGCTGCCGGAAAACATTTTGCCTCAAGCAGCCCAGTAGACTCCAATTCTCATTCATAGACACCACACTACATGCAAGTGTCACTTGTTACCATCTCGAACTGCACTCAAATAGACTAATAATTTATGTATGTGGGTCTGTGTCCTATTTATGGTATTTGTAGTAAATAATTTCAAACACATTTGCTGAGTTGTATCCATTCTAACCTAAATACGTTCAGCATACCAAAGGAAACCACTGGTCCATGCAGAGTAACTAACTGCTTTAACACTGTTTACTTCAGTGCTGGAAGGATGGTTTAGAGAATGTATTGCATCTCCTCTCAGCACAGGGTTAAACAGTCACATCTGTATCTGTTTGAGTAGTTTTAACTATTGTGTAACTATTGATATAATAAATAAATATAACTTATCATTAATTCTATTAGGGCGATATTTCATTGTTCGGTCATGCATGAAAATGTATGTTATTGAATTTCCATCTGTTTGCATTTATTGTCAATACATATTTGTGTAGCACCAGATGGAAAGAAGATATAACTCCCTTAAAAGTCCGATTTATTTATTTCCTCTTGAATTCCTTGCATACAGTACAGTAGCTTTTCAAAGTATTTTATATTTTAAAATTTGTGCATACTTGGAATGTACCCCCAAGCACCTGAACTGCATTAATATACAAAAACTGCACAAGAAACTATGATTTATAGTTGATCCATGTTTGTAGGCACATTTATAGAGAACCTTTACTAAAATGCATTAGTCACAATACATGAAATCACTCTGCCATATAATACATGTATCATTGTTAATGTTTATTTCACAGATTAAAATGTCTAGTCAGTTTAACAGTTAATAAAAAAGGGTCTACTTGCCAGTTAAATGGGGCAAAACTAGGTAAATCCTTGACAGAGAAGGAGTTAGGAGGGCTTGTAGACAGCAGACGTGGCAATAGTGCCCAATGTCAGGCAGTAGCTGCAATGGCAAATACGATTTCATCTTGCATTAAACTGGGTGTGAATGGAAGGGAAGCATAATAATGCCATTGAATAAATCATTAGTAAAATCACACCATGATCATGGAGTGTTAGTTTTGGGGATATAATAACTATATACAGAGATGATACAAGGGTTTTAAACTGATTATTCATCCCAAGGGCAGTACAAACGACTGAAGTTGGTGGAAAGGAGATTTCACGATCAACAAAGGAAAGGGTTCTTTACAGTGAGGGCTATTAAAATAGAGACTGTGATGGCAGATACAATAGACTTGTTCAAAAAAAGGTTGGACATCTTTTTAGAAAGGAAAGGTATACAGGGATATACCAAATAAGTAAACATGGGAAGGATGTTGATCCATTTAGAAATCTTATTGCCATTACTGGAGTCAGGAGGGAATGTATTTTCCCCCTTATGAGACATCATTGGATAATGTTTTTATTTGCATTCCTCTGGATCAATTTACTGTAAATACAAATATACTGTAGGATAAGTATCTGTCATCTAAATTTAGTATAGGTTGACCTCAATGGACATATGTCTTTCTTCAAACTCATCTACTATCTGACTATGTAACAACCTCACAGAATATGCTAAATATATTACTTTTATTTTAAGTTTGCCCAAGGTAAATTTATAGTGCTTGTGAAAAGCTGTTCTGCAGAGTAAGTCTGCCGCGATGGAGCTGAAAGGGGTCCATGATTCCAAATGGGGGACCGGGGATCCCCACCCCTGCAGCATGAATCCTCCAGTGCCGTGACCAGCTACATCTGTATGTCTTTATACACTTTTGTTTCATCAAAAGAATCATATTTTTTTTTATATTTGTGCGCTGTAATATTCTATGGAAAACGAGTGTAGGGGTGGGCACTCTAAGGCCTCGGTCCCGCTGCGCTCGTTGGCGCGGGCGGCCATGTCACGAGTTCCCCACCAGCAGGGGAATCCTCGCGAGCCGGTCCCAGTCCCCCCTGGCGGCACAGCTGACTACACGCTGTGGCGCGTCAGCCGCTAGGAGACACAAGAGAACGGTGTTTCCTAGCGTTGACGCGTCACGTGGTGTGGCTGTGAGCCAATGGGGAGGGGAGGCTTCGGGAGGAGGAGAGGCTTCGGGGAGCGGGGAGGAGTGTGGAGTGAAAGCAGGTGAGTGCCTGTCTGTGTGTGTGTCTCAGTGCGTGCGTGCCTGTCTGTGTGTGTATGTGTGTGTCTGAGTGCGTGAGTGCCTGCCTCTGTCTGTGTGTGTGTGTATGAGTGCGTGAGTGCCTGCCTGTGTGTGCGCGCATGTGTGGGTATGAGTGCGTGATTTCCTGCCTGTGTGTGTGTGTGTGTGTGTGTATGTATGAGTGCCTGCGTGTGTGTGTGTTTAAACTTACCCTCAGCAGCTCCAGCTCCAGCCCGAGTCCGTGGAGGGAGGGGGGGGGGGGAGAGTAGCGGGTCCCTCCGCTCAAGCCACGGCCCCCTGCCTGTCAAGCCTCCCCCCCTCCCTGTCAAGCCTCCCACTCCCGCCCACCTCCCGCTCCGGCTCCCGCTCCCGCTCCCTACAGACCGCATTTCGCGGTCTGTGTATGTCAGCGCACCGCCTGTCTGCAGTGCGGGTGCGCTGACTCTGGGAGCGGGGCCTTAGCCTAATACTGAAAAAAAAGCCGATATACAGGCGGTCCTCGCTTATCCGCCGGAATCCGTCCCGTAAACCACCGTCGGATAACGGACCATCAGATTGCGGGTCCATGTTATTCCGCGGCGGTGAGCGGCGAGTCAGCAGTTCCGATATCGGATAATACGTCCGGTGGACTGCATTATGCGGCGACGGGTAAGCTGTTCGACTGAAAACGGACCGTTGGATATCGAGAACCACCTGTATACTGGTGCTGAAAAAACATTTAAAGAGAGTAATCCGTAAACCCAAATAATAACATACAGAAAAAAGGGAAAGGAAAAAGTATGGTCGCCATATTAACCTTGTTCAGGTACAGAAACATTGCAATTCCGAAACGTTGCACATTTTGTTTAATCACTCTGCATCACATGAGAATTTATTGGTGAGATTACCTTTTCCTATACATTTTTTTCATATTTCTGCAAGCCATTGTTGTTTGTATACTGGAATGTTCTTCCAGAGGAGTCACCTCAGACTACGGATTTAGTTTTAAAAAGGGATGCATTGTTCTGGATTCCTGTTTATTATATATATATATATATATATATTTTAATGTATTTTTGTAATTTATTTGTTCAAAGACCTTCTGATCTAAAAGTCACTGTGATGCACAGGACCAATATATTTTTATTTACAACAACAATAGTGCAAATGGAAGGGAGGCAGTTATTACCATATTTATTTGCATGCAGGAACTTGCAATAGTATGGGTTCAAGCAAAATAAGGTGTGTGATTGTAACAAGGGTTATGTGGGGAGAATGATTAAACCCTTAAAACATAGGATAATGAAACATGTCCATGCCATCAAAATAGAGGATATCACGCTCCCAGTATCCAGACATTTCACACATTATCCTAAAGGATGATTGATCAATTGTAGCTTTTAGGGAATAGAACACATCCCAAAGCTCATTCGAGGAGGGGATAGACTAAACTTGTTCAATAAACGAAAATGTTCTAGATTTATATGTTCGGTATTTGACACTATCTGGTATGAAAATTGACTGGGAATTGCAACATTTTCATCGATATCTTTGTTTAAATGATCCATGAGATTATATTTAACTGTTACTATATAAGTTATGTGGTGATGTGTTATTCATTTAAGCGAGATAGATGTATCTTTCTCCTTCAGTAGCTTGCTGTAGCTCTATTGGCAAACCTTGCCCATGTGATCGGGCTGCCCCACGGAATCCTGGGAGATGTAGGTCCCCTGCGGAGCATTATTGTAATGGCTACCACAACTACTGCCTCAATGCTCATGCGCAGGGTGTGCCAACATGGCCACCGTGACTTGGGAGCTTCTGCGCATGCACAGCTATCGGTAACCGGAGCTCTCTCCCTCTACTGCCCCCAGCCGCATTTGCCTCCCCCTCCCAGGGGGACACTGCTATATCTATATTTATATGCATATAAATATATGCATTGGTATGGAGTTTTATTACATCATAAATCTGATAGCATTGTTCATATTGTTCACATATGTACTTGTTAGTTATTATTTTTCTTTCTCTCTTTCTTCCCTTTTTTATTTCCCTTTTTCCTTTCCCTCCTTGTCCTGTTTTCCTTCCTCCTTCCCCTCTCCCCCTCCCCTTCTTCTTTGTTCTTGTTTTTTTCCCTCCCCCTTTTTTCTCCCCCTCCCCTCCTCTTTTCTCTTTCCTTTTCTTTTCCTTCCCCTTTTCTCTCTTATATTTTCATTTTGTTTCCATACCTTATTATTTTTCCATTGACACGTTATTCATATGCTTATATCCATGCGGTATAGTGTTTCAAAAACATAAAATATATATATATATAAATACATGGTTTTGAAGCAAAAGGTGGCACTGTGTGCTCATTTGTATGTCATTTCCAAAATCCCTTGCTGCAGTGGAAGTGCTGTGTGCTGGGTGATAATGGTGAAAGGCGGGGTTGCAGACATGCAAATGAGCATACAGTAATATTTCCATTTTATATATATATATATATATATATTTAATCTATGCCATAGTATGTGGCGATACACTTGAGTTTCAATTGATATAGAGAGGCTTTTTCTTCATGTTATATTATGGGTTTTTTTAGTCAGCGTGCTACTTTGTCCATAAATTATACCATATGTATAATATATATTGCTTGTGGTTACATATTTATCAATAATGCATCATAATAGACTTAATGGATGGAGTACATCTCATCATATTTAATTTTTTGATGTATGTATGGATGTGGACATGTATGCTCCAAAGGGTTAAGCTTTGTTCCGTTTGCTCACAAAGACATATTACAGTACCGACACACTTTATTGCAGTGTGGTCGGTACCGCAAGCCGGGAGATTTCCCGGCTTGCTAGTGGCCGCCCCTCGGCGTGCCGCGCGTCATAGACGCGCGGTCACGCGTCTTCGGGAGCCTGCGCCCCCTGCACGCGCGTCCAGGGCTCCCCGAGGGAGCCCTGGTGTCCCGCGATCGCGGGACGGCGGCAGGGGGTTCCGGGGGACCTGGCGGACCCGGCAGCGGTAGGGAGAGCGCCCCGATCGGAGGGCGCTCTTCCGCTGCTTCGGCGCGCGCCCGTCACACTCGGGCGCGCGCCAGGCTACTGCTGCGGCCAAGAACGGGCAAATGCTCGAATAAACTTGGCCGCAGCAGTATATTTCTTGTGATAACATTTATTAGGTTCAATATGATGAACCACAGATTATATATCATTTAGGACAGGGAATGCATTGTATACAATATCACAACTATTTGTGATGTAACATTAATTATTTACTTCAATCATTTGCAAATTATCTAACAGGTGTAAAAGATGAAAACATTCACCCTCCCACCAGTAAGAGTGGGAATATTGTCAGGGTATTTTACCTGTATCTTTATGTTTTTTAACTGTATGAATCAATCCAACTGATACACATTGAATCTAGTCAGTGTTCTTCCATTTTCTTAAGGCACTCAGTGCTAAACTATCTTTGAAATTCCTTGCCTTCGTGAATACCATTTGGGGCTTCTCTGGCAGAAAGTCCTGTAATACAGCGTCTTGTTGCAGGATATGCCAATGCTTTCATACAATTTGATATATTTTGTGTGAATCTTTGTTATATTGCGTGATAAAGGGGATACAATTTGATGCAGTTTCTCTAATGGTTTTCTCTTTCAGCATAACAGTCCTATCCAATGCTAGAACTTTTTGGGGGGCTGATTTAATTAGGGAAGGATCATAATTTTTCCCCCCAAATTTTTTTCCAAAATCAGTGGTTGTTGCTTGAATGTTTCTATATCTGTACAATGTAATCTAATGCGCCTAAATTGTCCATAGGGGATGTTCGACAACTACCTCCTATGGTGATAACTTGTATTCAAAATAAATTTGCTGCAATCTACTTCTTTAAAGTGTGGTTTTGTTAATACAGCTCAACCCCGTTATTGTATTGTATGTCTTTATTTATATAGCGCCATTAATGTACATAGCGCTTCACAGTAGTAATACATGTGGTAATCAAATAAATAACAGATAATATAAATAACAAATCATGGGAATAAGTGCTTCAGACATAAAAGTAACATTAAGGAAGAGGAGTCCCTGCTCCGAGGAGCTTACAGTCTAAGAAGCCAGGAGAGGGATTTCATGAGGGGAGATGCTGAGACAGATCTAGGAAAGAGTAGAGTGATTCTGGCAGCAGCGTTTAGGATAGATTGTAGGGGAGACAGGTGAGAGGCAGGAAGGCCGGACAGAAGGAGGTTGCAGTAATCAAGATGGGAGAGAATGAGGGCCTGAGTCAGAGTTTTAGCAGTCGAGCAACAGAGGAAAGGGCATATTTTTGTGATATTGCGGAGGAAAAAGCAACAAGTTTAATTAATTAATTCTAACTGTTATCTAACACGATTTTATAATAATTTTAACTGTAGCCCTGGGTAGTTTTGGGGCTATAGTTTTTTCTCCTCCTGTGCAGTAATCCCTGTTAAGGGCAGGTTGCCAGGAGTAATCATGGGTTTTCCCCACACATATGCTGTGCAGTGAGGCAGTGAAGATAGTGTCATCAGGCTCTGTGTCCAATCACAGTGACACAGGGGTGGTGCCTATTGGAGCTACTTATTGCATAGCAACAGAGGAAAGGGCGTATCTTTGTTATATTGCTGAGGAAAAAGCGACAGGTTTTAGAAATGTTTTGAATGTGAGGGGTGAATGTGAGAGAGGAGTCGAGTGTGACCCGTAGGCAGCGTGCTTGGGCTACTGGGTGAATGATTGTAGTTCCAACAGTAATGTGGAAGGAGTTAGTAGGGCCAGGTTTGGGAGGAAGTATGAGGAGCTCTGTTTTAGCCATGTTGAGTTTAAGGCGGCAGAGGGCCATCCAGGATGATATAGCAGAGAAACATTCAGAAAGTTTGGTTTGTACAGCAGGTGTAAGGTCAGGTGTTGAAAAGTATATTTGTGTGTCGTCAGCATAGAGGTGATAATTAAACCCAAAAGATGTTATTAGGTCACCTAGAGAGAGTGTATACAGAGAAAAGAGAAGAGGTCCCAGGACAGAGCCCTGGGGTACCCCCACAGAGAGATCAATAGAGGAGGAGGAGGTGTTAGCAGAAGAGACACTGAAAGTACGATGGGAGAGGTAGGATGAGATCCAGGATAGAGCTTTGTTCTGAATACCAAGAGTATGGAGAATGTGAAGGAGAAGAGGGTGGTCCACGGTGTCAAATGCTGCAGAGAGGTTGAGTAATATGAGCAGAGTGTAATGACCTCTGTCTTTGGCAGCATGGAGGTCGTCAGTTATTTTAGTGAGGGCTGTTTCCGTGGAGTGAGCAGTGCGGAAGCCAGATTGTTGAGGGTCTAGGAGAGAATAGGTGTTGAGAAAATGGAGCAAGCGAGAGAATACAAGACGTTCAAGGAGTTTAGAGGCAAAAGGCAGGAGGGAGACAAGTCGATAGTTAGAAAGACAGGTAGGTTCAAGCTTGCTGTTTTTGAGTAATGGTATGACTGCTGCATGTTTGAAGGAGGATGGAAAGGTTCCAGAACAGAGGAAGGAGTTAAAAATGTGTGTGAGCATAGGGATTATAGTAGGAGCAAGAGGTTTTAGGAGATGGGAGGGAATGGGGTCAAGAGGGCAAGTGGTAGAGGGAGAAGAGGCGATCAACAGCGACACATCCTCCGCTGAGACAGTGGAAAAAGAGTCAAGGAAGGCAGGAGGAGAGTTAGGAAGAGGTGTAGGATGGGAGGAAGAAACAGAGGGGATGTTCTGCCATATGGATTCCACCTTTTCCTTAAAATAGTCAGCAAAGTCCTGAGAGGAGATGGAGGAAGGAGAGGCAGCTGAGGGTGGGTTGAGTAGAGTATCAAAGACAAAGAACAGTCGGCGTGGGTTAGACTTGTGCATGTTGATTAGTGAAGAAAATAGGCTTGTTTAGCTTGCGAGAGGGCAGAGTTGAAACAGGATAGCATAAATTTATAGTGAAGGAAGTCTGCGAGAGTATGAAATTTCCTCCAGAGGCGTTCAGAGGAACGAGTGGAGGAACGCAGCATGCGCTTGTGGGAATTTAGCCACGGTCTAGGGTTAGAAGGGCGAGGGCGGCAGAGAGAAAGCGGGGCATGTAGATCAAGAGAGGAGGGCAAGGCAGAGTTGTAGTTCCTGACCAGGTTGTCAGGGTCTGTAGCAGAGCTGAGGGAGGAGAGTAAAGTGGACTCAAAGTCAGGTAAGTGAATAGAGCGCAGGTTTCTGCAGAACCGGGGGGTAGATGGAGGTGGAGAAGGGGAGAAGCGAGATAGAGAGAATGAGATGAGGTGATGGTCAGAGAGAGGAAAAGGGGAAATGGAGAAATCGGAGAGAGAGAAGTTTTTAGTGAAAACCAGGTCTAAGTAGTGGCCATCCTTGTGGGTGCTGGCTGCAGTCCACTTTTGAAGGCCAAAAGAAGAGGTTAGAGAAAGAAAGCGGGAGGCCCAAGGGAGAGAGGGGTCATCAATGTGGCAATTGAAGTCCCCAAGGAGAAGAACAGGGGAGTCTGAGGAGAGGAAGAAAGAGAGCCAGGATTCAAAGTGAGAGAGAAAGGCAGACGTGGGATGAGTAGAGGTAGGTGGGCGATAGATGACCGCCACATGGACAGGGAGAGGAGAGAAAATCTGGACAGTGTGAGCCTCAAAGGAGGGAAAAGCAAGAGATGGAGGAATAGGAAGGGTTCGGTAACGGCAAATAGAGGAGAGCAGGAGCCCCACGCCTCCACCCCTGACATCAGTGCGCGGAGTGTGGGAGAAGGAAAGGCCACCATAGCACGATCCCTATAATACGCGGTCTCAGCGTGGCTCCCATTAAATTATTTTTTTAAAACAAAATGGCCACCGTGATCAGGGGTTCAACGAAGACCAACCCGGCATCTGCAGCTCTCCTCTCCCTGCTTCATCAGCTTTGGGCGAGGGTGGTGTGTGTGTTTTGTTTAAATAGGGCTCTTGTTGCCTGTCCTTTCCCCTATGGCTTTTGACACCCAAAGACTACATCTCCCAGCATGCTCGCTGCCTGACAGAGCCTCGTGATGTGTTATTAAAGTTTACCACCCACCAAAAAATTTTTTGGAGGGCAAACTTTAATAACACATCATGAGGCTCTGTCAGGTAGCGAGCATGCTGGGAGATGTAGTCTTTGGGTGTCAAAAGCCATGGGGGAAAGGACAGGCAACAAGAGCCCTATTTAAACAAAACACACACACAATCAACCGAAGCTGATGAAGCAGGGAGAGAGCTGCAGATGACGGGTAAGTCCTCGCAGAACCCCTGATCGCGGCGGCCATTTTTTAAAACGCGATTCCGGTTATTAAGCGATCTCATTATGTGGACCCTGAGTACCGCGTTATAACAGGGTTCAGCTGTATATATTATCTTTAATATAAATGGTAAGATCCAAAAAGGAAATAATGTAGATACGCTATGAAATGTAGAAGAAAAACGCAAATTCAAGTCTTTCACATTCAGATATTCTAGAAAGGTTTTGAGGAGGGCTTCTTCCCCCTTACAAATAAAAATATCGTCTATATAATGTCGCCAGAGGAGCAAGTTTGCGCCAAATGGATTTGGCGCATATAGACAATATTATTTTTATTTTCCAGATACCATGGTAACTCAGGGAACATAACGTCCATAACATGGATGGACTGGTTGTCGTCTACCCTGTCAAAATACCCTCCCAATTCTTTTTTCTTTCTGTACCCTCTAAACAAAAAAACCTCTTTCTTTAATTTTTATTTTTCACCTACTGTACGTACTTCATAGAAAATGTATTTACGGCAACAGTTTACAAAAAAAAAAAAAAAAAGAAGAGCTGTGAGGTTTTCCCCTTTGCCCAATAAACCAATATTCAAGGTATTCATCTAGAGAAGTCCTCTTGGCTCTATTACAAACATGAGCACCCATATTTGTTATTGCACTTTTGTTCCATTAATTATATACACTTTTTAAGCAAATATATAAACGCAGACATTAGGCCGTGCTTATAGTGCCCGCGACGGGCGACGGTGACGTTGCCCAAAAACAAATACATTGCTGCCGACGCGTGCGCTTATAGTAAGCGCGACGGCGACAATGCAACGGAGCGACGTCGCGTCGCCAACTTTGAAAGCTAGAAATATTTGATTTTTCAAGGGCTGTCACCTCATGTGACAGCCCCTGAACAAATCAAATACCAGCACGCCCGCGACACCACCGCAAAGTGAAATATAACTTTCGCTAGCAGCGACAGGTGACGTCACCCGTCCCGTCGCGACGCCGGTCGTGGGCACTATATGCGCGGCCTAAGACTCAGTATTTCCATTTGTATACATGTAAAACAAGTAAAAACAAATCAAGAAATGTAATAATACAGAATAGAAAACATTGAGTGTTCATCCCATAATGAAGGGAAGGACTGCATTGGTGAATTTAACTCTGAGCTAATTATGGGAAATTAGCTGGTATGTCTGTAGCTAAGCAATTTCATTTTATGCCACTGCCTCAGTGATCTGTATCCAACAGCTTCTTTTCATATTATTAACCCTATGCTCTCCGCCTCTTCAGGCCCGCATCTCTTCTAACCTAAAATGTATCTTCCCTTAATTATTGCAAATGGCAATGTAATTCAATGTACACCTTAAACAAAATATTTTATTTGTTAGTTTATCTTTTTTATGTACCTATAGCACCCATCACTGCGATATGTTTGCCCAATTCGGATGGTAGTTACTTGTCTCCAGGCCCAGTACCTCTTTTACTAGTTAAAGCGTCAACATTTTCTTAACAAATATCCCCAATTAACCTTGTCTTGTTCTGTCTAATACAACATAGCCTTAAACAGACCTCTCTATTGGGATTATTCCTTTAGACTGCGATAGTGCAAATCAGAGCATTATCGCTCAGAAAGTCCTATTGAAGACAATGGTAATTTCCTTGTTAAACTCCCATTCAGTGAGAGAGTGCCCCGGATTGGTACTTTTGTGTTTTAATGAATAACCCCCTATTTTTCCCTATTTGTATACAGTTTATTCAAATTTACACAGCAACAAACGTACAAATATATTTTTTTTGCTAAAGGAAGGCATGGGGAAAGGTACATCATAAGTACAAAGGTGTTTGTTCAAGCACTTTATCAGTAGGGTTGCAAATCTGCAAAGAAAAGATTTCATGGTATTGCTGGCAGCATGCTAGAGATAATTTACGACAACGTTTTCTTTGAAATGAGCATACCCCTCTCTCTCTGCAGCTTTGTCAAGAACAAGCCCTGAAGCCCAAACTGCAGAAACCGCCACACCGCTCTTGCATATTATTCTCAACTCGCTTGCCAGGGCATGCTGCCAGCTTGGAAGGCCAATTCATGAATGCTTAATAAGCAGAGCAGAAAATGTACCACCAGCATGAGCATGGTTTCACTACACAGGATGGCAAGAACTGTGTGTTGACCAAAGTTGGTCGTGGTTTGAAGATAAAACTATATATTAATAATTGCACAATGTAATGGGAAAGCAATGACACGAGAGAGATACCCGTTACAGGTCACGTGCTAGTAATGAAAGATGTATTAACCCCTTTACTTCCAGAAGAGTGGCAGAGCAATGTGTTCGGTGACCCTTCTGGCTGTGAAAGGCTTGTAATAAACACTTTTCCCACAGATTTAGTTTTCTAAGTACTATAGGTGGAATAAGAAATGTTCCCCAGTAAGAATTTGTCCTTTGTGTGTTTGCAGTTTGAAAAACATTCAGTGCACATAGCGCACATAATAGGTATAACAGTTTGAATGGTTTTGTTTTCGCTGTGAAGTAAGATTTTCTCTGTATCTTGTGATTCCTTGTTTGTCTGGCAGAATAGCCTGTCAGATAAAGGCATTGTGCAGCAAGATGTGAAACGCATATTTTTTATCTTCATATAGAAACTATTGCTGTGTTTGGAAGTGTGTATTGTGATGGTTTACAAAATGCTGCAAACAATTATTGTTTCCATCTTGCAGTATATGTACGTTGGTTGGCAAAGACATACTTTCTAGTGCGCACAATGTAGTATTAAGCTTACCGAGAAAAATAAAATGAAACATCTTTAAATGTAAGATTTAGCACACCATCACATATGGTCCCATGAAGTGTGCTCTGGCTTGGAACCATTTTACATAAGCTGGGCCTGTGTTTTAGGTAAATCTCCGAGTGGTTTTTAGTAGTGATGGGCGAATGTGTGAAAATTTAGTTAGCAAACGTCTCTATTTCTGCGCAAACTCTCACAAGTTTGATTGAACCTTTTGTTATTGAAAAAACATGCAAAATTATGTCACTTTTTTTTCCCGCTGCAAGTTTTTTGGTTAAGTTCGTCAAAGCTTGCTTTAATTTTAAGTACATTTTTGCTTTCACTTAGTCACATTTCTGTCTCCCCCTGCAGAGTTTGTCACTCTGGACAATGGAATTTCAAAGCCCAGCTAAATTCATTCAGAACCCTTTCAGCCTACATCTGAATTGCCCCAATAGTGGCAGCAAAAGAGTGGCAGCCGTTTACTGCCATTTGCTGCTCGGTTACTGGGTTGGATAATCTCTTCAAACACAACACATTGCAGGCCAATCCTAGCTCTTCTAACACAATTATAACCTTGTCTATAACTGTTGCATAGGCCCACAATCCTACATTATCTCTAACTGTCCATGAAATGTCTGGAAATTGAATGTATAACCTCTTTTCATTTAATGCAACCATGTACCTGCATAACTCTGTGCCCAGGATTTACTCGGAAACGAGAGGTAACGCTCAATGTACTACTTCCTTGCAACACATTTTATAAATAAAAGGAAATAATAAAAATAATTAAGCAAATATTCCCTTTCGCTTCATTGAATTTTCACATAATTAAATGTAAAAAAAAAATTCATAGAGGTGACTTTCTTGAACACAGACAAATTTGCAAAAAGTCCAACTTGCGAAGAAACACAAGTTTTGCAGCGGATTCAAACCGTGGCAAAGAATTTGCACATCTCTAGTTTTTATAAGCATATGACATGTCTACAGCCTGTGTAATAAAGCCACTCTGCATGGCTGTCTGACAGTAAATAATTGAAAATGTTTTCTATGCTTTGTGCATTTCCATATGGTTCACATGCCATTGAAAAATCCCCAGAAAACCTCTATGTTTTTAACTTAAACGTACTCCATTATTTTGAGTACATATTCTTCCTTCCTAAAGAGTGGTGAAGTATATACAGTAAATATTAAACTCTTTTTAAAAATAATTTACCTACACTAAATCATTTCATTCCACTACTTTAATATATATATTATACTCCGCTACGTTGGTTAGGAACTAACTGGGGCCTGCGGGATCTCTCTGTCCTAGCCCTAAGCAGCCTGACTGGCTTCCAGGACATACGTTCCCCTCAGTGGGCTCTGGCAGCTCTGACCTTTCCCTAGCAGTTCCAGAGGATATCCTCTCTCCGGTCCCTGCCAATCCCAACAATATCACTGCACTTCCGCATAGTCATCTGAGGAGTTCCATAAGTTCCCCTAGAGGTGTGGAGGACTACGAGCTGCATAAGCTCCCCCCAGAGGTGTGAAGGACTACTCTGCTATATATATATATATATATATATATATATATATATATATATATATATATATATATATATATATATATATATATATATACATAGTTACATAGTAGATGAGGTTGAAAAAAGACGTAGGTCCATCAAGTTCAACCTCTGCTAAATTAGACAACAGATACCTTATCCTTTATCTATACTTACTTACTGACCCAGAGGAAGGCAAAAAAAAAAACCCCAGAGTCATATAATCCAATGATATCTCATAAGGGGAAAAATAAATTCCTTCCTGACTCCAAGTATTGGCAATCGGATTAATCCCTGGATCCACATCCTTCCCATGTATACTTATTTGGTATATCCCTTTATACCTTTCCCATCTAAAAAGATGTCCAGCCTTTTTTGAACAAATCTATTGTATCTGCCATCACAGTCTCCATGGGTAATGAATTCCACATTTTAACTGCCCTTACTGTAAAGAACCCTTTCCTTTGTTGCTGGTGAAATCTCCTTTCCTCCAACCTTAAGGGATGGCCCGAGTCCTTTGTACTGCCCGTGGGATGAATAGTTCTTTTGAAAACTCCTTGTACTTTCCCCGAATATATTTGTATATAGTTATCATATCTCTCCTTAGACGCCCCCCTTCTTAGTTATCATATCCCCTCTTATATATGTATATATATATACATAAAAATCAAAAACGAATAGACTGCACCGTTCTGTGGCTAACAAAATGCTTTTATTTGTGCGAGCTTTTGAGACACACTGATCTCTTCTTCCGGCGGTGTTACAATGGATAAAGCAATAAAGGTTTTTACTTAAAAACAGTTCGTCCTGGAATGTATCTGTAACTGAAGCCTATTCCTCACCCCTGTGCAGATTTATGACTTAAGGTGTTAACTGGTCCCTGAATGTTAGTGATTTAAGAGTATGTGTGTGTATGTAAATATAAATTTAGAAAGCGCCCACAATGTATACAGCACTTTACAAAAGGTGTGTGTGGAGTGGGAGTGTATACCAATGGTGTGGGTAGGTGTATAAATGTAAGAGGGTGTAGACACTATGTGGTCCCTAATGGTATATAGGGATGTAATTACATTGTACATTTGTATGTGTAAGAGTCAGCTGTGTGTGCATTCATATTGCACAGAATGTATAGACATGGCCTTTAGCACTAATGGAAAGAGTATTCTCTTGTGTCAGAGTAGTGACACATGAAGCTGAGGTTTTGGTTTAGGCCACCACTATGTGTCCCGAACAGTTGCACAAATTTGTATTCATGCAACCGTCTCTCTTTCGGTGTTCTAAGATTACCTTTGAGTAAGGCCACCTTCAGATCGTCTTATGGCAGGAGTCAAAGAAATGTTCACCAACAGGACTATATTTGTCTCAGCATCCGAGCAACTGTTGCTAGGGACACATAAGCCCGCATTCTATACTGGATTCTCTCCTCAAATCCCAGCAGAATCCAATCCTCTGGAATCCTTCCTGACATTTTCAGTGACAATGCAATAGTGTACTGTGTAAGGAAAATTAAACCGCCCCAATCAAGCCCTAAAGTTCTCCTCACTAGAACATTCAGAAACTTTAACCCACAACAGTTTCTGGATGACCTTACCAACTGCCCTTGGCACAGAATCAATTTAATTCCTGACCATTATTCTGCACTCGACTATTTCCAATCCGAGTTCTTAAAACTCTGTGATACCCATGCTCCACTACGCAGAATAAGGGTACGGGGTGCCCACCATCCATGGCTTACACCTGACCTTATAGCACTCTACCAGTTCAGGGATGCGTTGTGGAAAAGCCACAAAATAACTGGCACTACCAAGGATCTCAATCACTACAGATGCCTGCGGAACATGTGCACAAGGCAAACAAGGCATGCAAAAGCACAATATTACTCTGACAATCTCCTCCAGAACACATCAAACCCAGCTAACTTCTGGAAGGTTATCAACAACATATTCCAGCCTTCTAACCATCAACAGCCAAGTAATATCACTAAGGGCGATATTACTCTGACAAACCCCACCGACATTGCAAATGCCTTCAATGATTACTTTGTGGGGTGTGCTACTAACTTATTAGCAAAACGCAACACAAACCACATACCTGAATCTCATCCTGGGAGTACCCCTATAGCCCCACCCCCTCCCAACATTGCCCACAATTTTCAATTTGGCCCAGTATCCGAAGAGGAGATTACACAAGTGCTCCTCAAATTAAAACTAAGCAGCCAATGTGGACCTGACTTACTACAATCTAGGTTCCTAAGACTTGGTGCCCCAGCAATTGCCAAACCAATTGCTTCCATAGTCAACTCTATCCTGTCTGCTGGCCATATCCCTAAGACCTGGAAAGCTGCCAGAGTTGTCCCAATCTTCAAAAGTGGGGACAAAAACACTGTCTCAAACTACAGGCCAATCTCCCTTCTCCCAATTCTATCCAAAGTCATGGAAAAATATGTCCACTCCCAATTAAGCGATTTACTATAACAAGACAAATTTCCCTAGCCAATTCCAATCTGGCTTTCGCCCCAAACACTTTACCGTAACTACCCTGCTAAAAGTTTGCAATGAAATCCAGTGTGGAATGGAAAGGGGTCAGCTCACTGGTGCAGTATTCCTAGATTTTGCAAAGGCTTTTGATACTGTTGATCATGCTATCCTGCTTAACAAACTCCAGAGCTCTGGAATAGGGAAGCATGCTTTAAACTGGTTTCAGTCTTACCTATCAGGAAGAGCCCAACATGTGTCCATCTCAGGCGCTAACTGTAACCCCCTGGCTATTACCTGTGGTGTCCCGCAAGGCTCTGTTCTGGGGCCCCTACTCTTCTCAGTGTTCATCAATGATCCTCCCACAGCTTGTCAGGAAGCCTCAATACACATGTATGCAGATGACACAATCCTATATGCACACAGCCATAGCCTCTCTGACCTTCAACACATACTTCAGTCTGACTTTTTCAGACTCGAAAACTGGATTTCCCAAAACAAACTGTTTTTAAACACTGACAAGACTGTAACAATGGTGTTTGGGACCAAGACTAAATTTTTAAAGCTTCCAGCGACTGAGCTCCAGATTACAACCAACACTAACACCACCCTAACTCCTGTTACTAGTTTTAAATACCTGGGCATATGGTTTGACTCCCACTTAACATTCGGGATGCACATTAATACCCTGACAACCAAGACCTATGCCAAACTAGGGGTACTTTACAGGAACAAATCCTCCCTAAGGATCCTGATCAGAAAACGTATCGCACAGCAGATGCTAATGCCAATTATTGACTATGGAGACATAGTATATGGCTCAGCACCTCAAACCCACCTTAGCAAACTTAACACCCTCTACAATTCAATTTGTCGTTTTGTTCTCCAATGCAACTATAACACACATCATTGCGAAATGCTCAAAGAACTAGATTGGTCATCACTCGAGTCTAGGCGCAAAGTTCACCTTTCCTGTCTTGCTTTCAAATTCTTTATGGGCAAGCTACCCAGCTACCTGAACAAGCTCCTCACCCCTACCACATGCAGCACCTATCACCTGAGATCAGACTCCAAAAGACTATTCATGGTCCCAAGACTCAACAAAGTATCTTCCTTCTCTTACTGTGCACACCAAAACTGGAACAACCTATCAGGGACTCTTACATCCACCACCAGTCTAAGTTCTTTCAAATCTAAGGCTGACACACATTTTAATATGGTCTGTAACTGTTTCATACGCCCATAATACAAATTATCTTTAACTGTGCATGCAATGTTTTGTATATAATGTATACCCTGCTCATTATGTAACTGTATTTGTAAAATATGTATTATTTGTCTTAACTCTGTGACCAGGACATACTTGAAAACAAGAGGTAACTCTCAATGTATTACTTCCTGGTAAAATATTTTAGAAATAAATGAACCATCCATCTCAGGGGAGCCTCCACAGAAGCAGGCATGTCTGAGATAGACAAACAGAGACATCAACACCAGAATAGCTCTAGAGGGTTCTGTTTGCATTGTCTGCAAGCCTGAGCACAATGCCAATATACTCCATGCCTAGCCCCATTCCGGACCATCCCCACTCCCTCCTAAGTCTGCAATGTTCATAATACGTTTAAGAAAATGTATGCTTGGCTCTTTCTTTTGCTGTATTGTTTACTTTAATGCATTTGTTCTGTGGCTGGAGTCTGGTGTGATTGTCATAAAAGTATTTTTATTATTTTAAATGGAAATGGGTTAGGTGGGCTATAGTTGCTTAGTACTTTAACCCCTTACTAACTATGGCAGCTATTAAGGCATAAATAGTGAATGCCTTCATCACCACTTTGGTTAATAAGATTTAAAATATATTTCTCAATTCAAGATGCAAAGTGTCTATTGCAATTCAATATATTCCTAGCTTCTTCGATAGTAATTGAGCTTCATTGTTAAACGGAAATACTGTCATTTGTCTGTTTTCCTCACTAAGTATTTTCTTTATATCCAATGCTACTTTAACCCAATCCTTACTGCACTTCTTTCTGGCATACTCTGTAGAAGAGGTTATCCACTTTTATTTTATTATGTGCTGTATAAATACTATTATCTGACTTCTAATAGCTTTCCATATAAATGTTGATGGGACATCTCAGGTGTCATTATTTAAATACTATCCACCTATTATGCTTTGTATATCACATGCCTCTCATCTCCACATTTCTCCACCAAATTGTCTCATTTCATCCCCCCATCTTCTTTTTGATTGTCTTGGCCTTTTGATCTCTCTTGCAATCCAGTTGAGTACGATCTGTGTCCAACGATGGTCTTTTCTTCTTGTGATATGTCCGGCCCACTGCCATTTAAATCTCTTTCCCCTTGCGATGATGTCAAATACTTTTTTTTATTTTTCTTGCTTTTGAACCCATTCATTATTTTTCCTTTCTCTTCGGGTAATACTCTGCATACATGTCTACATACTTCTTTCAGTTGTTTGAAGCTTCTGAATTATCTTCACACTTTACAGCGCAATTTTCAACTCCTAGCAGATATATCAGAAAAAATGCACGCGTCAGAAAAATAAAATAGATTCTTCATCCCACCGGACTATGATGAAAGAAAGACACCGCGGTGCTAAGTCATTCTTTCATCATACTCCAGTGGGATGAAGTATCTATCACACACACAAGGAACTGGGGGGTGGGGGGGAGGGTGTGGAAGGGCAGCTACCCCAAGTGCAGGCTAATAGGAGGCATATAAACCCCCCTTGGCAGTGACTTAACCTTGATCAGTGCTGCAGCTGGTGACAGCGCGACATCAAAGCAGGATTGGGTGCTGTGAGCTGTTCAGGGAGGAGAGATGAGGGAGAGATGCAGGGCTCTGCCGACCCATGCTCTCCATAATGTCCAGAAGAGGAGTTACTTTTTGCTGCTGTGTGAAGGTATCCTGTGTGCCAGTCTGCTGCGTGTTCTTCAGTGTCTGTCACTGTGCTGGGTGGTGTTTGATGGAACTTGCCCCAGGTGCAAAAACACCTAGTTACTCCTATTTATCTTTTAAACACCTAGTTACCCCTTAGGAAGCTGTCATAGCGAAACACGTATGGTTAGGGTTAATTCCCTAATTCTAATAAATGTGCCCGGCTGATGAGACAAGTGACACAGAAGGCACATAAGATTCATCTCCTGGTGGCATCATAATTTGGGGCCAGAGATGAAGTGGCACGAGCAGTTGGCGTGGCGACCCGTCCTTACGGAACCAGTGCCGCCTTGGGCATGCTGCGCTACGGTCTCATAAAATGCTTGTTATCTCTTCGAAAATTGTGAGGGAGATTTTAATGTGAGATATAACATTTTTATATCAGAGTTATACTATGTTTTTTCTCTCTATTTGAGGTGTGAATGGAGAGGATGCAAAGAAAATAAAAAATACACATACCAAACACTGTATGGCTGGTTGCAGCATGGCTAGTAGAGTCAAAGGGGTTTGTTTGTATCTTACTGGTACAAAAAAAAGGCACATATGGGGGCTTACCAAAAAATAATGGTCTCACACATCAACATCAAAAAGGCTGCCAGTCACATGGGAATCTCTTTCCCCGCCCAGAAAAATTATTTAAGAGACACTTCAATTCCATGCTTCACACTTCGACATAGTAGCTGCTTGCTCCCCCTGCTGTCTTCTAATGTGATAGACCTAAGTCTGTTACAATACAGTATATGTGTGTGTAATATACACTGTATGTATATACATATATATAAATCAAATAAAAATAACGCTTGTGAGCACATTCACATGTCTTAGACAGGTCTCCAACCCTGCTCTTTGCCATTATCACCTAGCATACAGTGCTTCCACTGCAGCAAGGGATTCTGGGAAATGGCATGCAAATGAGCACACATTGTCACCTGTTCTCTTAAATCCATTTTTACATGGAACCCTTAAGCTAATGGTCACTGGTTTAACACTGCTTTCCAGCACAGCCTGGGATAAGATGCACAGCCAGTTAACCCACTCACAGACAGCTGTTTCAACATTTTGGGTCTCATAAGTGTGGGATTGGTTGTACTGGCTTTGCAATTTAAGGCTGGGTAGGTTTCACCACATTTATCTAAGTTATGGTGGATGAAAAAGGTGACAAAAAAGCCTCCACCGTATAGCATATAGCAAATAAAAATATTGCTTTTGAGCACATTCCCATGTCTTAGACAGGTCTGCAACCCTGCTTTTTGCCATTATCACCTAGCATACAGTGCTTCCACTGCAGCAAGGGATTCTGGGAAATGACATGCAAATGAACACACAGTGTGTGTGTGTATATATATAAATATATATATATATATATATATATACCACATACAGTAATATTTACAGTTGCTATATGCTTTACTGTGGAGGATTTTTGTCACTTTTTTTGTGGTGAATACCTAGTCTAGTCTCAACCAGCTTAGCCAGCAACCAACCTCACACTGATGATACCCATCAAGGTTGAAACATGTCTGTGAGTGGGTTTACTGACTTTGCATCTCATTCCAGCCTCTGTCTATAAGCTGTGATAAAACAGTATGCATTGGCTTGAGGATTTGCTTGTGTAATACGAGCTTGAGACAAAAGGTGGCACTGTGTGCTCATTTGCATGTCATTTCCCAGAATCCCTTGCTGCAGTGGAAACGCTGTGTGCTGGGCGATAATGGGGAAAGACAGGGTTGCAGACCTGTCTAAGACATGCAAATGAACATACAGTAATATTTACAGTTGATATATATATATATATTATATATATATATATATATATATATATATATATATATATATATATATATATATATATAGTTTCCCTACTTCTGATGATGGTTAGTAAATACAGCCCTTGGAGAAAAATCAAATCTAAAACCTAAACCAAATTAGTTTTTGCAAGATCAAAACTAGCCTTTTTTGGGATTTTTTTGCACCAAAACCAGATTAGCATTGTACGTGCCCACACTTACAGTTGTCTACCTCCCGATAAAATGGCATCTCTAACTTTAAAGAATACAATTTCCCCTGCAACATGTCTTAGTCTGACCCAAAATATTTGTTTAAAGTTATCTGACATGTAGATGATTGCTTGCTCAAATATGAAAAAAAATCTACATCTACTGATATATTATGTAGCCCCTTGCTATATTTCTCTGACCTAGGGCCTCATTGAGCTGGATGAGCTGCGATGTGTCGGGACCTAGAAAAAATCAGGCCCTTTTCCTGCCTCGGATTGATGCCGGGGGTCTCCAGAGCTGATAGCCATTAATACCAGCACCGGAGCCCCCCGGAATGCATCCGATGCAGGAAAAATGCATTTACAGCAACTTCATTACCTTAGCGGCTAACCGGTAAGGCAATGAAGGGGTTAAACACCCATGCCAGGCTTACTGTGGCTAGCGAGGGTGGGTGAAGGGGGAATTTGGCCCTTAGTGGCTGTTTAGGCCTTGCGGGGGGGTTTCGGTGGGACTTAACCCCTTCATTACCTTAGCGGTTAATACCGCTAAGGTAATAAAGGGGTTAACCCAACCGCTACCCACATGCAAGGTCTAGACACCCATCCTTAGGGTTAATACCCCATTCACCCATCCGTGAGGCCTAAGCACCCACCCCGGACTGACTATACCCACCCTGTACCCATTGAGTAGTATAGTGGTACATCATACCCATATAATAATAATATGGGCATGATAAGCCTCTATAGCACTCAATGGGCACCCTAATTACAATACATTAATACACAAGACACACAATAAGGAAACATAACTACAAAAAAACACACCACTAAATAAAAACAGTAGCCAGCTAATCCAATGAATATAAGCAATAACAACATCAACAATGAATTAATTAAACCATTAACCAATCAAAACAATTAATTCCTAAACCAACTCAAAATGAATAGTAACACTAACCAATCAAACCAATTAATTACTACAACATTAATGAATTTAAACATTAAAATACAAAGAAATAAATTCAAACAATATCTGAAATAACCATAAAACGCATTAGCTAACATAATACAACATTAACTAAAAATGAACACCGATCGCAAACATTGTATTACCATTAAGCAGGAAAACAAACAAACAATGACATCCACATAAGAAACTGAAATAAAAGAAAAACAACAGCAATACCAAGCCAGAAATGCCCCCCCAAATATTGTCATAATAATGTATTAATCTGTACCCTAAAGTGGTACAGATTAATATATTATCAGTCAATGTGCCTCCCCCAAAATCAAAACACACATCCAATGAAAAAATCTGTAAAAAGAGACATTTACACACATTGAATATATAAGTTACCATTAGAAGCGGTGGCCCTCCGACTCCTGGGGAAACAGGAAGCTCTCGTACCTTGGAGGCCTCCAACAGCATCCGATGTCATCCGCCATGAAGAGCCGGATCAGGTACCCAAATCTTCTTTTTTCTTTCTTTAATCACCTTCTTCTATCTTCATCTGTCACCATTTCTTGATCTTCTTTATCTTCTATCTTCATCTGTCAATCCAAAAAGCCACATGGTAAATCCCAACCGATGTTGTCTCGTCGTGTTCTAGGGCTCAAATGAGGCGTCACGGCCTTAAATAGGGCTTGTAACGTCACATTTAGCCTCAAAATGGTTAACAGCCACCTGATTGGCTGTTAAAACCATGTTCCGATTTTAATTAATTTTTCTTTAAATGACGTCGCTTAAAGGGAATGATTCCAGCCAATCAGAATGGCTGTGCTTCATTTGCCTTTAAGATGATGTCACTAAATCCAAGATGGCTGGCGTCACATGGTATTTCAGCCAATCAGAGTGTGGAATTGTTTCCCACGATCTGATTGGCTGAAATACCATGTGATGCCGGCCACCTTGGATTTAGTGACATCATCTTAAAGGCAAATGAAGCACAGCCATTCTGATTGGCTGGCATCATTCCCTTTAAGTGACGTCATTTAAAAAATAATTAATTAAAGTCGGAACATGGTTTGAACAGCCAATCAGGTGGCTGTTAACCATTTTGAGGCTAAATGTGACGTCACAAGCCCTATTTAAGGCCGTGACGCCTCATTTGAGCCCAAGAACATGACGAGACAACATCGGTTGGGATTTACCATGTGGCTTTTTGGATTGACAGATGAAGATAGAAGATAAAGAAGATCAAGAAATGGTGACATATGAAGATAGACGAAGGTGATTAAAGAAAGAAAAAAGAAGATTTGGGTACCTGATCCGGATCTTCATGGCGGATGGCATCGGATGCTGTTGGAGGCCTCCAAGGTACGTGAGCTTCCTGTTACCCCGGGAGTCGGAGGGCCACCGATTCTAATGGTAAGTAATATATTCAATGTTTGTAAATGTCTCTTTTTACAGGTTTTTTCATTGGATGTGTTTTTTTATTTTTTGGGGGAGGCACATTGACTGATAATATATTAATCTGTACCACTTTAGGGAACAGATTAATATATTATTATGACAATATTTGGGGGGGCATTTCCGGCTTGGTATTGCTGTTGTTATTTTTAATTTCAGTTTCTTATGTGGATGTCATTGTTTGTTTGTTTTTCCTGCTTAATGGTAATACAATGTTTGCGATTGGTGTTCGTTTTAGTTAATGTTTTATTATGTTAGCTAATGCGTTTTATTGTTTTTTCAGATATTGTTTGAATTTATTTCTTTGTATTTTAATGTTTAAATTCATTAATGTTGTAGTAATTAATTGGTTTGATTGGTTAGTGTTACTATTCATTTTGAGTTGGTTTAGGAATTAATTGTTTTGATTGGTTAATGGTTTAATTAATTCATTGTTGATGTTGTTATTGCTTATATTAATTGGATTAGCTGGCTACTGTTTTTATTTAGTGAAGTGTGTTTTATTATTGTGTGTCTTGTGTATCATGTGACGCGGGACATTTCAATGCCGAGGAATACTGGCATCCCATAAAGGGGCCTGTATCTTGGGAAGCAGGGGGTCCCTGGACCTGAAACCAACGTGGTTCAGCTCCGGAGACCCCCTGCACATCTACACTATGAAAGAAATTTATATTAAAATAATTTTCGGGCGACATTTCCGCTGTGAGAGGCGGCTCTCTCAGAGCCACTCTCTCTACAGCAGAAATGAATCGCCGGTTTAGGCCTTTTCAGAGGCTCGATGCTCTCGCTGGCAGCAACTCGCCCATTTTGGGAATTTTGCTTTCACAGGTAATCAAGGCTTTCTGAATACCGTGATAGCAACGCCCAAAAAAACGGCATTTTAAATGTCCTGGCAATAATTTTTATCAACCTTCTCTGAATGAGGCCCCTAGTATTGTAAGTCCTGGTAATAGCAGGAGGTACTAGTGTTAATCCCCTCTCACTTGGCCTAGCACAGAGGTGGGCAACCTATTTTTCAATGTACAGTAGGCACAGGTGTGGCAAATGAGAAGTGAAAATCGCCACACCATGTAAAAATTGAGAAATTAGGCTGCTCCATCGAACATTTAAAACACACACTGTTCGTCTGCTTCACTCAAATCAGCACTGTCCCCTGCTGCTGGTTCACTCAAATCAACACTATCTCCTGCTGCTGGTTCACTCAAATCAACACAATCAACTGCTGCTACTTCTCTCACCTCAGCACTATCACCTGCTGCTGGTTCACTTCATTGACTCATTCAGAAAGTGGAAACCAGGACACGCCGTCAGGAAAAGGTTTATTTTTCTGTGGGAGCTGACAAACGCAAATTCGCCATAGTTTCATGGCCAATTCGCCACCTGTGGTGATTGGCAACAGGGTTGCCCACCTTGGGCCTAGCATGTGAGTCAGACTTCCCCAAAGTTACAATGTCACAGTTTTCAGGCAGGTGCCTGAAAAAAATTGGAGTCATATGCCAGGGGAGTGGGTTTGCTTTAGTGGGACCTGCTTAGTTTATGGGGTAGAGGGGGTAGAGGGGGTAGAGGGGTTAGACCCACCCCATGTATAAAAAGGTACTCTTGTTCAGTTCTGTTCCTGATCTGCTCCTTAGGGAGTGGGAGTTCTGTTCTGCCTTACCCCTTAGAGGGTAAGGGTCTGTTCTGTTCTAGTTTTGTGCTAGCCATGGGCTAGGGATGAGGATGTCCATGACTGTTCAAGGAGGAAGACCAAACTAGAGGGGACCTGTGAGTTAGGCTCTGACCCTAGCCATACCAAGCAAGCTTCAAGGGTTCTACCTACTCTGGTTTAAGATGGGATCAGTAGGAAGTTTATCTCTCTTGCAAGAGAAGGCCTAAGAGGATGATGTATGCTGTGAGTACAAACAATAAATCCCTGTTGCACTGTTGCTGGTACTCCAGAATGGTTCCTGTTCTATATGAGTTTCTGTGAGGGGTCACCCCTGCCTCTGGCTGGGTCCATACAGGATGGACGCGCTGCACCATATCAGTATCATCTTATCTTACCCATCCCAAGCTCCCTCTGTGGAGGCACAGGCTCCTGTAATACCTACAGGTGAGCACCACTAACACCTAATAACACCAGTAATATCATCTATCATCCATCGGGGGAAATAGGGGTGTTACAATTATGATATGAAGACACAAAAGCCTTTGTACTGTAAGTGTTACATGGGACTACTGTTCACTAAATGACAGGTGAAACGACATGTTTTTTGTTAGCTACTGATTCCATCAAGGTCCATTTTCTATGTGGATTGTTGTTGAAGAATAAATTCACATTCTGCAAATTCTAACAATTTATCACCACATTCTTTAGTGAATTAGAAGAGCACAAAATAGCCCCACAATATTAATTAAAAAAAAAAAAAAAACAGAAAGACCCAGCGCGCAACATACAAAGTGACACAACATAAGGTTGCACAATCTGTTGCAGATCAATTTATTACAAAATAAAAACAAGGTAAATAATAAGTCTCACTCACAAGTGAAGTGCTTGCACTCAAGTACAAGGATGTGGCACAAGTAAGCGGAGCAGTGCTCCTTACACTGGCAAACCTCTTCGTGCTGCGGTCTCCCACTCTCTCCCTCTGGATCTGCATTGGGATGCCTCTCGAGCCATCGCATGTTAGTTCCTTCTGGTGTGCAGGTGATGACGTTGCGTTGTCAAGGTAATGCCTCAGCTTCTCTGTGGACATCCAGCTGAACTTTACCTTCTCGGTAGGCCACGGTCTTTCCTGTTACCGTAACCATACATACCAACTGGCGCACCGTCTTTCTGCTAGGCACAAAACTTTGCATTGAAATCTTCATAACAATCTTGAGGTGCCAATTTCCTTTGTAGTTAAGTTGGTTGATTTCATGGTAGAAGTTTTGCAATTCATTGTCTGTGTGACTTGAGCATACTGTAACCTTGGATTATTTGTTGTCTGTATCTCTTTGTCTACTGAATGACGATTCTGGCTGCTCTTTCCAAGGAGCTTTCATACTCCACTATGCTGTTTCTCCATCTCTTGTTAACGATGGGGCCTACTCCACTGATTCTTCCAGTTTCTGTACCTCTGTAATAGAACAGGTGTCTGCTTTTGAGCTCGAGGGGGCCTTCATCTTTTCTTTTTACTTCACTAAGGCCAACAATATTCCATTTAATCTTTTCAAGTTAATCTTCCAGTTCTTGCAGTGCTGCTTCACTAGACAGAGTTCAGCAGTTATAGGTAGCCAGATTTAAATTACAGCCTTTGTTTAACCTCTGGGGATGCTTAGCACCCTTTGCCTTCACACCTTCTTCCTGAACACTTTCACGTTTAGGGACAATCCAGCCTCCATAGACTGAGGGTTATTTCTTTTTGGGGGTTCCATATGTGACAGTTGAGGTCTTACTCACCTCATTTGCATGTTGCTAATTACCTTTCCCACTTCACCTGGGTATATTGTTCAAGCTTTCATAGACATCACATACTTTGGCAAAAATATTTTACGCCATCAACTATGTGATGCTAAACCCATTTCAGTAGGTCCTACACTATAGTAGAAGTGTGTATACACACACACACACACACACACACACACACACACACACACAATATATATATATTTAACACTTTTTTAAAGATTATTTTTCTTTCATTACTAAGGCACTTCTGTTTTTTAACCAGTTTTAACTGGACTGTAACTCTGCCATAGCACATAATGGGCTTCTTAAATTGTATCCCTTTAGGGACCACATTCATGTCACCCTCCCCCCCCCCCCCATGCTGTTGGCTGCAGCATTTAGTTTCTTCTCTCTATGCAGTGGAAGAAATACATAAGACAGTATAATATTGGTAGTGTAGGTCTTGCTGAAATGGGTTTACCAATCAGAGTGGTTGCTGCACCATGGGACTGCCGCCTTTAATGATGACATTACAGATGTGGTTGTACAGCTATGACATATAATGGGTAGCAAGGAACCTAGGGTAATTGTATTAACCCCCGGGTTACCATAGCGACCATGCATGCCTTCACGGACAGTATAGCTTCAAAGGGATTCCTTAATTACTTTCAATTCGGAAAATAGGTGGCAGGTATATATTACATTGCATTGCAATATATACCTGGCATATATACCTGGCATCTTCCTTCGCTTATAGCTAATGTGAGCCAGCATAACTGCCAGCTAGTGCCGGGGTGTTTTCTAATGCCATGTTAGCCATACTGTATGCAAAGGAGGGCCCTTGTTGTGCATAAAATAAGCTTTCTGGAACTACATTAAAGTCAGGAAAGCTTACGTCCATTAACTATTTAGGTAATGTAAAGTTAGTTGCCCTGATTTAACCAAGCTGTATAGATCTACCCCTAAGTTCTGAAGCAGGAAGGAGGGTGTTTTGGAAGGGGGTGAGTGTTTTGGAGGAGGGTGGATGAAGTTTTGGAGGAGGAAGGAGGGAGGATTGACATTGGCATGACACACAAGGATGTAATAAAATGGGCACTGTATACATGTGCTTTATACAATGTCCTTCCTAGCCTATTATCTTGATGTTATTGACAAGCGTCATATTGGCAATAATTTGTGCCTTGCAACTACTAGCAATATTTGTAGACTCAACCCAATCCCCTCCACTTAATTAGTATCTTCTCTACCAAATATTACCATCTCCAGTAGGCAAATGGTGCGTCCCTGTATGTGTGCCCTATTTATGGTCTATTCAGTCATTACATCAAATCCATTTGAAATGATGAGGGCATCCAGTGGATGATGAGGTTTTGCAAGAGGCAAGGGATATTCATCGGTTTTATTAACAGGCTAGAAAGTTGTGTGCATCTCTATTCACCCGTTTCCCAGACAGGGTTCTTAGTCACCTAGCGACTTCATTATCTGTGGGTTCTGAGTACCATCAATAATTTTTTGAGCAGTGGTAAGCAAACCTTTTCTCGGGTCCTGAGTACCATAGTTTTAAGGCAATCGATGAAATGTAATTTTGTATGTAAATGGGGCTTCCGACCTCCATATTTTCAAATACATTGGCGATCCCCAAAATATGAAGAGAGGGTTGAGAACGTGATGGAGTTTTTCTAGGAATGTTTGAGGTGGCCATTGTTTTCTTGAATCGTATATGTTCAAACTAAAAGGGAGTAAAGCATAGTATTTTTCTTGTTTTTGCCTGACTGGTTTGTCACAATTGATTACAACGACTTATTTGCCTGTCAAGTTAGTGACTATTTAACAAGGCAATGGTTTCCATAAGTAGCATGTACGTAGCAATAATCCTTCCCCTACAGAAGGTTTGATAATGCAGCAGATAGAAGTTTTCTTTTTTTTTTAAACCTATAATGTTGCAGAATTGTTCATATTTTGAATGTATGTAGAAATAGCTGATTAAAAAACATGTTACAAGATGATATACTGCAGGTGGTAAAATGAATGTGATGGGGACTGTATATTTAGGATTGCTCCTGTGCAGTTGGAGATTTAAACCTCCATATTGTTTACCCAGCAAAGGTTGCTACTAGGGACACCTTAGGAGTTAAGTTCTCAGGAAGCAGGGGGTCCTCGGAGAAGATTCAACACAGTTCAGCTTCGGAGATCCCCTGCTTCCCACCTAGAAGAAAATCCCTTCGCAGAACGGCACCTTTAAATAAAGGTAAAACATATTCAGTGGTCTGCATCAGCACAAACGTTCCTGAATGTGCTCCTGTCTCATACACAATACACAGTGTTTATACTAAAGACATCAATATTTTGGGGCTGTCTAGAACACTACAGGTTTATTCCCCATTTTTAAGGAGTTCTTGTAAAGCCTTAGCTTGCTGCTTTGAAAAGCTTGTATAATAGCCATGTCTGAATTAATGGTTTGAATGAATCAGAAAATCAGTCATCTGAAAGCCGTGACAAAACACAGACATGGAAAATATTGGCAAGAGCAACTTTTGGCAGAATACAGGGCGTCCTATGTGACAACGAAGAACCATTTCAGTTACAGGGAGATAAAGTAAATCAAATTTGTATGACTTTTTCTCCTCTGCATAATAACCTTTATTTCAGAGGAAATGAACTCAGCAGGCATAGCAGTACTGTACAGATCAGAGTCACGGCACAGTAAACCCTTTCCTTGCAGAAACACTTGCCTGCTAACATGACAGGCTTCTGAGACTTTGTGAGAATTCAGCAGAGATTTGCATTTGTGAAGAGGATTTCTAAAAAGCTGACCCATCTGAGAGCACAGGTACAATAAGTGTGTAACCCTGTCAGCTAAGCTGTTCCATGCTTGGCATCTAGTGTCTATTTGTTGTTTTTGGGGGGTATGAAGCAATCCTTTATAGAACAATGCTTTACGGTCCTTCCCTGACTTGTTTAAAAGCTGTGACTACATAACTATTCATTTAAAAGCATTGAGGGGGTTATTAAGAAAAAGTGATCTTGTTGCCAAACCAATATAAAATACCATATTTACAAATTAAAAGACAATTTGAAAAGGAATATATTTCACATGACTGCAGCTGTTTTTTATACGAGTATTGTCCATGCTTTATAGAGAGAAAACATAACCCACTTAATTCGGTTTACCAGCCATAAGGTATATAATATAATTAAGTGATTTATGCAGCTCATTGCAACCTGAAGTGATTAAGGTAGATTTGTAGAACTCGTTTCTTGAAAGGTTGTTGTTTTAAGAAGACGCTTTATTTCCATTATTGGAGAGTTGGTATTCCTTTTGTAAACTTGGTTGTGAACAGCAGTCGTTACATCACTACCCACAACTGACTTCCCACTAACAAGTCCCAGAACAAATGGAACAGCAGACAAGGGTTCCAAAGCACTCCTCCTTTTATAGTTATATGCACAGCATCATAGTCTTTATATGAGGATGTGTCAGTGTGTACATCAGTCTGGAATAGGTTGGTCAGCAATGACATTCGTGCAGGTAGATGATGGTAGTAATTACAAAATCTATTACTCTAATTGACAGGACTTAAGGGAGAATGTCACCCTCTTTGCTATTGTACCACTTGGTTCTGGACAGCACCCATCACATGCTTGCTATTGGATGTCGGGTGACGGTGAAACAAAGGTTTTCACAGCCTTCCAGCACTTGAGACTCTGAGATGGTTCATGTGTAGAAATATGTATAATTTTTGTTTTACTTCTCATTGCAAGTCACTGTGTTTTTGTTGCCCGATTTAATGTATGTTAGTTTCGGATGAGTATGGAAAGACATACTGTACATCTTTGGGTATAAAAAAAGTGTTTGTTTTACTACAGTATGCTGCTCTATTGTACTTAAAGATGCTTGTGCAGTCAGAAATACCTATGCAAATCCACAGGACAGTATGAAAGACTATCCCGCTGGTGAATTAAGGTATCAAAACAACAAACCTACTGTACACTTCCCTGTGACAGTACAGCTGCTAGAACTATGAATGAAAGTACTGAGCAAAAATAAAACTTGTGGTTTTCAAACCTTTGCTGAGGGTCCTGAGCCAGACTAAGTTTCTGAGGTACCCCACCCAACATTCTAATCATAGGCAAATGATATGCACTCACCTGTGTGCAGGTGCATTGGGGCTTCCTTAAACCTGGTATGGCCAGTGGATCTAATTAGGACTGCTTGCAAACCATCTCAGATACTAAACAGGCTTGTGGTTATTTATCTAGAGTAGAGGTACGGTACAGTATTCTTTTCCATAGCTCCATAGTAAACTGTAATTGTTTTTCCACTTGATCCCTTGATAAAGTATCGTGTGCATCTTATACTATATTAGTGAAAGCACTGTATGCCTGTCTGGATGTCCTGTGTCCCTAGGGGAAATCTCATTGGTCCCTTGGGCCGCCCACCCCCGCACACCTCTCATTGGCCTGAGGCGACACAGACACACACACACACACACACACACACACACACACACACACACACACACACACACACACACACACACACACACACACACACACACACACACACTCTCTCTCTCTGTTGCTTGGCCTCACTCTCCCCCGTCGACCGCAGCTCACCTTCCCCCCCCCTCTCCCGGTGCCCCTCACTCTCTCCCCCACCTCCCACAAACCCGCACGCTCCGCAACATCCCCAGCCGCACTATCACGTGTGCTCCTGGACGGAGGGGAAGCGCGGGCCGGGCCTCCTGCACTCACCCTCACGTGGCGCGGGTCTCCTGCCCCAGCCTGCAACTCTTGCCCCCCCGCCAGCTTCCGAACCCACCTCCTGCCCCAGCCTGATGCCACGGGGATATCCGTGCCAGGAGGGGAACCGTCTGCCGCCAGGAAACACCACCCGGTCAATTTAAGTCACCCACCGTCTCCCACCCACGCACTGTCACCCAGTTACCCACCGTCTCCCACCCACCCACTGTAACCAAGTCAAAGTCACCCACCCAGTCACCCACACACCCACACACCCACACACCCACCCAGTCACTCACTCACCCACTTTCACTCACTCACCCACTTTCCCCCAGTCACCCACTTTCCCCCAGTCACCCACTTTCCCCCAGTCACCCACTTTCACCCAGTCACCCACTTTCACCCAGTCACCCACCCACTCACCCACCTACCCACCCACTCAGTCACCCACCCACCCAGCGACCCAAAGTCACCCACCCACCCACCCAGCGACCCAAAGTTACCCACCCACCCAGCGACCCAAAGTCACCCACCCACCCAGCGACCCAAAGTCAAACCGACCCAAAGTCACCCACCCACTCAGTCACCGACCCACCCACCCACTCAGTCACCCATCCACCCACACACTCAGTCAACTGAGTCACCCACCTAGCTGTCAAGGGGGGGGGAAAGCCCAACCCTGTCGCCCGCCCCCCAAAATTACATCCCGGGCAACGCCGGGTATATCAGCTAGTTCCTAATATAGATGAGGCTCAGTTCAAATGTTCAGTGGATACTCCCTTCAGTAAGCATGCTTGCAATAATATGACCTGCTGTTAATCTTCAGGCATACTGTAGCTACGTTTTTTTCATTCTCTCCTTTCCTGATAGTGCCAGGAACAGTTGATAAGATTAGCAATAAAAATGAAATAAGTCGTTTAAAACGTTCCCCTACAATGCTGATTAAGCATGTTGGCAAGGATTCCACACAACCTGTGGTATCACTGCTCAGTTTAGAAGGAGATGCAAAATGACTTAATACATTTTGATTTCCAAAGAATGTGCTACACCATCTTACATTTTGTGATCATAAAGTCTTTTATGTACATTTTTAACCTTTTGAGTGCCAAAAGGGACCCCAGTACCAGGTTGCCTCAGCCCCTCGGATACATCACAATCACATCTCCTCTAAGAGTGATCACGTTATCGTGGCATCACTGATTGTGGGATTAGAAGAGGAGGAATCCTTCTCTTTTGTTCCTCTGCCTGCTACGCCGCATTCAGCGCTCCACAGGAGGGAAGAACACAATCTCACACACAAAAACATGTGATAATAGGTATACCGGACGGCTAGTTTGAAAATTAACAGAGAAGGCACAAGGTTACACTCCAGTGTAATGTAAATGTGACCATGACAATCAGGAGACACAAGAGTGAAATGTTGAAACGAACAAAACAGTGAATGTGTATGTATACACACATAAACCCAGCATACACACACACACACGTATATAAATATACTGTATATGTAGCCCTCTTTCCCCCGAATAAAGAGACTCCCATACTGCCGTCACCTGTTTGGCTACAAGAAGGCCTGATCCTCCGCTCCTGGGAGCCTGGGGTATCGTTTGTTTACCTTGGTGCAGCGCCTCCACCTGCAAGGGATCCCAGCGTAGTGGGAGGAGCCCCTCACAGTAACTAATATACACAGTAATTACACACGGGTATTTATGAACAGCATTTACTGACGTAATCCACGACACAAGAATAACAGGGCCTTGCAAGGCCGCACCCATACAGTAACACCTCCTGGGTGGAGCCCCCAAAGTACTGGAGTGCCTGGGCACTTAACCCCTTCGTATCCACAGACTGGACCCTCCCCAAAGAGCGTGTGTGGGATAGTGCTACCCACAGTGTGTTTGGTCGTTGGTGCACATGTAGATAATACCTCCCTGGTCCTAGTCCAGACCAGGTTAACTGAGCAACTGAGTCCGTGGATCGCGATGTGGTCGCACGCCGTCATCTGCCTGGTCCTCAGCTGTGCTGATACATAGGCGGTTGCCTCTTGAGGGGTTTCCCGATGGAGTGTACCCCTATAAAATAGTCTAGGTGATGTACGCCTGGATGTGGCCGCAGACCGCAGGTTACGCATCACAGTATGGCATAGACACAGTGTCCCTGACACTACACAATACAGGGAAAGTGTCCCTACCTATGGGCTTCCCTATACAGCTGCAGGTGCCTACGGTGAGTCGGGGACTAACAGGGGCCTACAGGGGAAAGCTGTCCTAGTCCCAGGGCTACTGGCACCTGGGACCCTACCTTTCTCCTCTGCATCCTGCTCCCGAATGGATACCTCGTGCTCTGAGCGTGCCAAATGTATCTTTTGCTTGCCGAGATCCTTGCCTTCCTATTGGCTAGCCATCCCAGGGGATTCTGGGATATGTAGTTCCCCTGCGGAGCTCTTACATAATGGCCGCCGCTTGCTCTATGCAATATGCATGCGCAAGGTGTACAAAGATGGCCGTTGGGCCTCGTAGTCTTCTGCGCATGCGCAAGTGTCTCTGTGCATGCATGCCAAACAGCAATGGCGGCGCCCGCTAGCCGCAGCCGCCCCGCAGCTCCCGGCGACCCACTACTAACACGCAGCCGTCCCTGTCAGCCGCAGTAGCCTCCCCCTTCCCCATGCCCAAATAGGCGGCAAGGGGGGGGGGGGCAGGGGGACATGGCTACATCCTTCCCCTGGTGTGGACTCCAACGTTACCGCTTGGGAATAACGTAACACAAACATGACACGTTATATAATAAAAATGCAGGCTAATACATACAACTTAACTGATGCGGGCTCTAAACAATGTTATACAGTACAACTCAGTAAACATGTTAATAACGGAGGTCAGCTTGTCTTTAGCTGACTGCTGAGACTCATAGGGCCTCATTCAGAGAAGGTTCATAAAAAAAATCACCGGACCATTTAAATCACCCTTTTTATGAGCGTTGCTATCACGGTATTCAGAAAGCCTTCATTACCTGTCATAGCAAAATTCAAAAAACAGGTGATAAGCCGGTGATCTGAAGAACGACCCTCTGAAAAGGCCTTACCCGGCGAGTTGTATCTGCTGCAGAGAGAGCTGCTCTGAGAGAGCCGTCTCTCCCTGTGCAAATATCGCCCGAAATTTATGTGTATAAATTAAAATTTTCTTAATAGTTTAGATGAGCAGGGGGTCTCCTGAGCTGAACCGCATTGGTTTCAGCCTCAGGGACCCCCTGCTTCCTGAGATACAGGCCCCGTTATGGGGTGCCGGTATCTCCTATGCATTTTATTCCCATGGTCACGTGACACGGACATTTAAATGCATAGGAGATACTGGCCCCCCATAACGGGGCCTGTATCTCGGGAAGTAGGAGGTCCCTGAGGCTATCCGCTATGGTAATGAAGTTTACTGTAAATGCATTTTTATTGCACAGGATTCATGCCAAGGGTTTCTGGTGCTAATATTAATGGATATCAGCTCCAGAGATTCCCGGCATCAATCCTATGCAGGAAAAATGCATTTTTTTTCTAAGTCCCATCTCGCCGCTTCTCTGCAGGTTTCCAACACCTTTAAGCCAACTTTTTCTGGCGTGAGAATTTTGTGATAAAATCACCATTCTAGAGCGGTGATAGGCGTTCATAGCCAAATCACTGCTACTAGAATTGCACGAGTTTATGAACATGCCGAAAAGTGGTGATAAGTGGCTTATCACCACTGCCTCAGTGATTTTTTTTATGACCAATTTTTTTTGAGCGATTCAGTCTTTTATCACCCACTCATCACTGCTTACTGAATAGCAGTAGCATTTTGGGTGATAAGTGCTTGATAAGTGGCTTATGAACGCTTTCTGAATGAGGCCCATAGTGGGGTGCCCCTATTTGGTCATAAGCCACTCTAGTAGGAGGGCACCTCACTTGTTGACTTCTGTGAGTCTCTTCTTCTTGGGAGATGCTATCTTGGGCTTGAGGCCCCGATCCTCTCATGGGAGGTGAACATGGGTGCACCAAATCTCTATTGGGGTGAATAAAGTATCTGCTTTGGTGAACAATGTCTCTTATAGGGACGAAGCTCGGGCTTCGCGGATCAAGTGGCCGGCTTATTAAAGCCGCTGGGGAAGGTACATGAGGTGGGGGCCTATTACCCATTACTCCTTCGCGAGGTGCCCATCAGTCTCCATTGAAGTTGGTGGAGGTTCCCTCCAAAGGATCTTGAGTGGTCTCGGTTGCTGAAGCTGGAGTCTCTGCAGATTCTTCTGGCTCTCTGTTTGTTACTTCAGTCTCTGGTTCAAAGTCATTGTTTCCCACTTGTGGAATGGGCAATAAATGGTTTCAGTGTCAGGCCTTTAGCCTTCCATCCGCATCACGTATGCGGTATTCAGAGAGGCCCGGCATCTGGGACTCTGCTTCAAAGGTTCTTCTCTCCAGCGATCAGCCAGCTTGTGTTTGCCGGGGATCCCTAGGTTGCGTAGGAGAACAGCATCTCCAGGCCAAAGTTCTCAGTAGCGGACTTTGTGGTCATTCCTTCGTTTGTTCTGTGCATTCAGTTGGGCGGTGGCTTTTTCCGCCAACTGGTATGCACGCTGCAGGCTGTCCTGAAGTCTCTTCACATAGCGGTAGTGAGCCGTATTGGTTACCCCATCGGTAGATACCCTGAGACGGATGTTTACCGTCAGTTGTACCTCTCGCCCGAACATCATGAAGTACGGTGTGTACCCCGTAGATTCATGCCTGGTGCAGTTATATGCATGTACCAGTGCTTTGACGTGCTTGCTCTATTCAGATTTCTGAGAGTGCTTGAGGGTGCCTAGCATGTATAGCAATGTTCAGTTAAATCTCTCCTGTAGAGCGTCTCTGTAGACGGACGTTCACAGAGGTACACAATTGGAGTCGTTATAATGTGAAATTATAATAGGCTTTATTGTGCCCTTTCCTTTTCATCAGGAAATTATCCAAACACAGGGGGGAACAAAGCTTCCATTCACTTGGGAGTATTTCTAGTGAAATCCTTGCAATTAGTACACATCTCCATTAGTTAAGCATTTCTCCCATCCCAAACACATAGCTTGAAAATAAGCAGATATAAGCAGTCTCTTAATAATGAAAGTCTTATCTGTTTATCAACTGTAGAGTAAGCTTCTCTGCTCTCCTGGAACCGCACCCGTGCGTGCACAGAAAAATATCAGTATCCAGGTTTAGAAGTCTTATTGGGTGTCTTGCAATCAGCTCTGCTGTGTGGCTGGCAGAACTCAAGACATTGTGGTGTCTCCAAAGGTCAGCTCTCAGTCAGAGCTAAAGAGAGTCACTTCCTGTCTCAAAGGCAGGCTTTTTGTAAACAATCTAATCAGGCAGGTGATGTTTAGTAATTAACTACCACACTGCTAGATTAAAGGAACATTACTGAACAGGGATAAGTCCCCTGTTACAGTCTCCATCTGGATGATACAGAGTGGTTCTAGACTTCTTGATGTTTATTAGGTTGAGCAATTTCTTGATGAGCCTACTCTCAAAGTCCCTTCTCTGGTCGGAGTGCATCCGATTTGGCAGACTGTTGTGTATGAAATATTTCTCCAACAGTACTTTGGCGACTGCGAGAGCCTTCTGGTACTTTGTCGGGAATGCTTGGGAGTAGTGAGTGTAGTGATCTGAAAACAAAAGAGATACCGGCGCCTTACAAGTCCAAAATGGTGATTGTCCTGGAAATCCAAAACATAGGAATAAACATCCAAAGGAGTGACCTTTCAGTTCCTAGGCCGTCGGATGATCAGATACGACTTCCTCCGTGTATTACGTGATATAGAATGAAAGAAAGAAAAATGTAGTGCAACACAGCAAACATATGATGGGTTACTCAATGACAAAACCTAACACACCTACATGACAATACAAAACAAACAGGACAAACATAGGACATACAAAAGCAAGGCTGAAAATAAAAGATGATTTAATACAAATCTAAAACAATATAAAATTGGGAATAAGCGAATGACAGAGAGACCGCCAATCCGGTGGAGTAAAAGCGGAGCCCTACTCACAGGATGACTGATGCAAACAGGCAATAGATATCGGGTGTAGAAAGATGTAAGTCCTCCTCAGTTCGTCGAGACAAGCTTACAAAAACCCTACACGTTTCGTGCGCTTGCACACACTTCCACCCCCCGACGAACTGACGAGAGGAACGCTCCGGTTTTGGATTAGCAGCAGGAAGGATAGTTCTCCTCAAGGCCCGCCCACCAGTGACGTAATATCCGTTTGAGGAATACGGAACACGGGAAAGCACAGGATCACGCCGGTGAATGCTACTGTGCAGCCAGAGGAGGACTTACATCTTTCTACACCTGATATTTATTTCCTGTTTGCATCAGCCATCCTGTGAGTAGGGCTCCGGGCTTTTGTATGTCCTATGTTTGTCCTGTTTGTTTTGTATTGTCATGTTATTGTGTTAGGTTTTGTCATTGTCGCTTATTCCCAATTTTATATTGTTTTAGATTTGTATTAAATCAGCTTTTATTTTCAGCCTTGCTTTTGTATGTCCTATGTTTGTCCTGTTTGTTTTGTATTGTCATGTAGGTGTGTTAGGTTTTGTCATTGAGTAACCCATCATATGTTTGCTGTGTTGCACTATATTTTTCTTTCTTTCATTCCATATCACGTTATACACGGAGAAAGTCGTATCTGATCATCCGACGGCCTAGGAACTGAAAGGTCACTCATTTGGATGTTTATTCCTATGTTTTGGATTTCCAGGACAACCACCATTTTGGACTTGTAAGGCGCCGGTATCTCTTTTGTTTTCATGTCCATTTCTGATTTGTACTAATCAGGTTCCACCAGGCAGCCTAGTACCCCATTAGGGGGTTCATCCCGTTAGAGGGAACACCATTCACTTGTTTTCACTAGCGCTATCTATACATCACCTTTTTTCTTTTTTTGATTTGAGTGTAGTGATCTGTCACTACCAGGACATTGCCGATACCTCTGGAGTCAGGCTCGATGCACAAGAAGTCCATGCAGACGAGGTCCATGGGACCAGAGCTTTTCAGATGGCCCATTGGAGCTGCACGGGTGGGCTGTGTCTTTCGCTAGATACACCTTAGGCATTTCTGGCAATGAAGTTACACGGACACGCGCCTCCAGCCGCGTGTGCTGCAGGTAAGACTTGGGCCGTAGCCATTGGTGTTACTACCACACGGCGGCGGAGTTTGCGGCACTGAAGGATTAATGCTGTGGTGGGTCCCATTCAGAAGAATGGATCCCCGCTGCTCCATCTTGACAGACACTGGCCTTGTGCCACAAGCTTTTGCTTGGTCGTCCGTAACACTGAGGACAGTATGTCTTGCTACATCTGTATAACCCCCAAATCTGTTCAATACTTGGAGAATTGACAGAATACTTAGTCACCTTCCTCTGAAATCCATAGTTAGAAAATATGGGTGATCTGCTTCTTGATGGCTGTATTCTAATGCAGGCTAAGGTATTTTAAGGCAGGCTAAATACAAAAAAAGATAATCATGCTTCTCGTTCTCTTTATTAAAAGAAGAAATAAATATTGTTCATTGTTTTTCTACAGAATGTCAAAGTTCTAAAAAAAAAGGTAACAAGCGGAGGGCCATTTTGCAGATTTGCTTTTAAAATTTAAGACAAAGGGGGGTCTATGTAATAAAATCTCTCTGGATGCAGAAGTAGGGCGTAATCTGTGTTTAAGGTTTGCACCAGATTAACCAATGAAAATCGTATCATTCCTTCCTATGGCAATGATTTTCTTTGATTTAAATGGTTCTGGTTTTTTTGCAATTATTTTGCCCAACTTTTTCAGTGGGGAGACGGATATATACAGATATAGCAAGAGTGACGGAGCTCCACAGTCCCAGATGAAAACACTTAAAGTGGCATCTCGGGAGATAGTTCTGCCATGATCGCTCTGGAGGGGGTCCATGATTCCCATCGGTTCCTCGCAGTGATAATCCTCCGGCACCAGGGAAGTTGTGGCCCCCCGACTACTGCTGAGAACAGTAGGTCTGTAGACCTCAGGAAGTCCTGGGTGTTATAGGCATCAATGTAATGTTACATGATATTTAACAAAAGATAGCAGCATGTACTGTGCAGTTCTAACACTTGTGATACAATATTATTACAAAACAAAATCATAATAAAATCCTCCCCCGTGAAACATTCCTTCCAGCTGTTGTCAGCTGCTGTCATGAGATGGTCTCTCTCACAAGCAGAGCCATACACTATCTCACAGGAAGTGACTGTTGCAAAGCAGAGAGATGCATTGAACATAGCAGCATTCAATGGAAAACAATGTAGTCCATGTATGATATACTGTAACATAGATATTTTATTTTACCTATGTAGCCCTGGTAAGAAATGGGGCTATAGTTCTATCCTCCTCCTGTGTGTAAACTCTGCTAAGGGCAGATTGCCAGGAGTTGACATGGGTTTCCCCCGCTTATGACACTGGGTTGTGTGAGTGAAGGTAGGTCACGTGACCCTGTGTCCAATCAAGAGATGCAGGGGCGGTGCCTACTGGAGGTTACATAAAGCAGTGTCACTTCCTATTTAGTGCAAGAGTGAGAGTGTGAAGTGTTAGAGTAGGAGATAGTGTTAGGAAGCAGAGGAGTGATCAGCTCATGAGTAGAGCTGATCTACCCATAGTTAGTGAGGTGGACCAAGTACCTCTCACCCTGCTTAGGGGGTTAGGGAAGAGCTAGCCCCACTCTGGATGCCACTCTGTACCTGTCGGCTGCTGCTGCTGCCCTGGAGAATAAAGAGACTGCTGCTTTTAAAGAAATCCTTGTGTGAGACTGGAATCTCTCATCCCTGTGGGGAATCTCTGTGGTAAGGATTCCACCCCGCATTCCTGGGGCTTACTATAGATGGAGGCGCTGCACCATTGAACCAGAACGAAGGCATCCACCCCAGTAACCTGTTCCTGTTATCCCCCCATCGCGGGAGACTCAGGCCCTCCTGTCGCCAGCAGGTATGCACCACACAGAGACACCTAGCCAGATCCCAGAACACCTTAGGGGACCCTATCTGCGATTGGGAGGGGGAAGAAGGGCTAGACCTACATTTAAATTATTACACATGGTTAAAGTGCAGAATGAAACTGATCAGGGACACCACTGGCAAGAGAGTCAGTAAGGCTAGTCCTCTGCCGGGGAAGCAAATGGTGTGTTCTGTCTGTACTAAGGCAAGGCCCGTTCATAGTAGTGGTAGAAAAGCACCTTTGAGTAATCAAAAATCATGTATTTAAAAAGTATTTAATTCAACACAGGGAGATGTCAAGTGCTTATTGATATTGTTGGTCAGTTTTTTTTGACAGCAGATTCATTTTTCACGGGAGAGGTTGTTAGCATGTGTTATAATCCTGCCTAGCACACGACACAGGGGCATAGCTATAGACTGGGCAAAGCCTGGGGGCCTGTGCTCTTGGGGGCCCCACTCTCCCCCCCTGTCAATGGCCTGGTGTGTTAAGAGGCCCGGCCCCCTTCTCGCACATTCATTCCCTGCAGCGGGCAGGAAGCACAGAGGGAAATCCCTTCCTCTGTAGGTGTGCGGGGCCTGGGTCTGGGGGCAGGGCCCTGAGATACAGCAGGAAGAACAGAGGGGAAATCCCTACCTCTGCAGAGCCTCTGTAGGTGGACGGGGTCTTAGTCAGGGGGCGGGGCCTCAAGTAGTGCAGCGTGGAGCTGGAGCTGCAGCCTCAGAGACAGGCTGGGAAATGTGAGAGGGAGGGGAAGGGTTAAATCACAAAGGTAAAAACAGACATGAAAGAGAAGAATACAGGAAGGAAGAGACACAAAGAGAAAATTAAGTACAAGAGAGAAATACATAAGAGGGAAATGAAACACATGAGGGGAGAAAAGAAAGAGAGACGTGAGGGGGGAAGAGAGAGAGAGAGAGAGAGACATGAGGGGGACAGAGAGAGGATAGAGACATGAGGGGGAGAAAAGAGAGAGCGACATGAGGGGGAGAAAAGAGAGAGGGAGAGACCTGATAATGATGATGGGGAGAGAGCTGATGATGATGAGAGGGAGAGCTGATGAGGAGCAGGGATGATGATGATGATGAGGAGGAGGAGGGATGATGAGAGAGAAGATGGGGGAGGGAGAAAACAATTGCAGTCAGTATTATCTTATATTACTATGCTGATTTATTTAAAAAACGTATTGTGAATTTTACACAACTTTGGAGAAAAAAGCCAAATAGTATTTGAGAAAAAAAAGCTATTGAATCTCATTGTGGATGGGTGAAGAGAAGGTTCCCACCCTCTACTTTACCCAGTGGCAGATTTCCATTAGGCCTGGGCCTAAGTTTGGGGTGGCAAAAATGTCCGCCCCATAAACATTTGCCGTGCTCTCTGGCCTAATGGATCACATCATTGACATTGACTGAGAAAAAAGTGCAGAAACAGAACTTCTGGCTTAAAAAATAAATGGTGAGTACATGGGTAGTCTATATTTTATATGTAATCTATATTTATATGTGTGCGGTATATTTAATTTTGAATCTATGGAATACGTCCACTTATAATGGGGCCCTGAAAAAATGTTTTCCCGGGGGCCCGCGCATGTCTAGCTACGCCACTGACACGACACACAATTAAGTAGTCAGAACTGTTGCGTGGATGGGTTATTTGAGGTTGGGAAGTCTGATCATATTCAAATGTATTTACTGTAATATTGAAGTTGCTATATTATCTGTAACCACTTGGTAGAGCTATGACAACATTGCTTTTCAATCCATTGTTCTCATTTAATACAGCAAATACAAATACCACATATGAGCACATTCACATGTCTCAGACAGGTACACAACCCTGCCTTTCCCCATGATCCCTCACCATACAATGCTTCCACTGCAGCCAGGGATTATGGGTAATGACATGCAAATGAGCACACAGTGTCAATTGATTCTATTTATCAATATTAACATGGATCCGTGTAAGATTATGCCTACAGTTTTACATAATTCATTTACTAGAAGCTGCTAGATACAGAAAAGCAAAGGTCCAAAATCATACAGATTTTCCTGGCTCTCTTATTTTTCCTGAATGAAAGCTTATCGGGCCATCTGCATTAGGGCTATAGAGGGAGTGAATAATTAGAGGTGGGTGGAGCTAAACCTTCAGTCACAAAGGTGGGGCGGGGTGGCACTTACTGCTGCGGCCAAGCTTAATCTAAAGCTTGACCGCATTTTTCTCTGCTATTTGAATTTTCCTGCCGGAATTGGCCGTGCGGCAGCAGCATCTTGCGGCTGCGCGCGGCCCCGTTTCTCCATTCAGCGCTAATGCGCTGAACAATGGAGGCGCCCCAAAAAAAGCCCACGCGTTTGAACGGGGAGCGGCAAAATTACGCTGAGGCAGCCGCATTAGATTTATGCTGGCCGCCAATGTAAACATTTATCTTATTTAATATGTGCGACATTTACAGGAACGATTTCACTATTCAACATAGACTACAGTTAATATCGCACCAGAGGGAAAAAAGACCAGGGCATATTATAACAATTTTATTACCCAAGTCATCAAGATTGCGGTAATATTTCACCGGGGTGCGATATTTTTAGACTAATCGCAATGCGGTAATTAACGGAACAGATAATACTTGGTTAATTATGGCATCGCGATCATTGGAGCGTGTATTGTCATATTACCGCCATAGGGTTAGGTAATAAAAATAATATGATACACCCTAAAGATGCAGCGGCCGTTATTCGAACACTTCGCACGGTGTATACCTCGGAATACCCATGTAATGGCGCGCAATTTCTTCCAACCGTACCGCCCTAAGACGCACGTTTACTCTGGTTTTTATCGGGTTCAGAAAATTGCATTTTAGCTCGGTCTGCAATACCGTCGAGAAACTCAAGTGGGCAATCGCAAGTTGTTGTCTTAAAAATCTAATAGCAATTCAACCTGTCTTTTATTGCCGTACAGTTCTGTAAGTGTGTGTGTGTGTGTGTGTGTAATTTGAAGATTAAAGTTACGAGTTCATACTGTATGGTGTACATGGGAAAGAATTAAGGGCCTCATTCAGAGAGGGTTGATAAAAATTATTGCCAGGGCATTTAAAATGCCGTTTTTTGGGGCGTTGCTATCACGGTATTCAGAAAGCCTCGATTACCTTTGATAGCAAAATTCCCAAAACGGGCGAGTTGCTGCCAGCGAGAGCCTCGAGCCTCTGAAAAGGCCTAAACCGGCGATTCATTTCTGCTGCAGAGAGAGCGGCTCTGAGAGAGCCACCTCTCACAGCTGAAATGTCGCCCGACATTAATAAATATTGTAATAAACATCAATACATGCCCCCCCCCCCTCCGCCCAAACCCATACAGTACAGTAATGGGCAAAATAACTATTATCCAGATATGGATAATAGATTATTTGCCCATTATTAAACACTGCATTAGCATACAAAAATAAAGTAAATAAATACAGTTATACTTACCACAACAGCAGGTCCCTCTGTCCTCCGTAGCAAGAAAGCAGATATACATAATAAAGACATTCTAATGGCCCTAACCCCTTAATCACCTTAGCGGTTACTAACCGCTATAGTCATTAAAGGGTTAACCCACACTGACCCGATACAAACCCGGGAGGCCTAAGCACCCACCCTGACTGTCTATACCCACCCTTTACCCATTGAGTAGTATAGTGGTACATCATACCCATATAATAATAATATGGGCATGATAAGCCTGTATAGCACTGAATGGGCACCATAATTACAATACATTAATACACAAGACACACAATAATAAAACATAACTAAACTCCAAAAAAACACACTTCACTAAATAAAAACAGTAGCCAGTTAATACAATCAATACAAGCAATAACAACATCAACAATGAATTAATTAAACCATTAACCAATCAAAACAATTAATTCCTAAACCAACTCAAAATGAATAGTAACACCAACCAATCCAAACAATAAATTACTAAACATTAATGAATTTAAACAGTAAAATACAAAGAAAGAAATTCTAACAATATCTGAACTAACCATAAAACGCATTAGCTAACATAATATAACATTAACTACAAACGAACACCAAACCTTTTATTAGCATTAAGCATGAAAAAACAAACAATCACATCCACATAATAAACTGAAATGAAAAAAAGCAACAGCAATACCAAGCCAGAAATGCCCACCAAATATTGTCATAATAATGTATTAATCTGTACCCTAAAGTGGTACAGATTAATATATTATCAGTCAATGTGCCTCCCCCCAAAAATAAAAAAACACATCCAAAGAATAAACCTGTAAAAAGAGACATTTACAAACATTCAATATATTACTTACCATTAGAAGCGGTGGCTCTCCGACCAGCGGGGTGACAGGAAGCTCTCGTACCTTGAAGCCCTCCAACAGCATCCGATGCCATCTGCCATGAAGATCTGGATCAGGTACCCAAATCTTCTTTTTTCTTTCTTTAATCACCTTCTTCTATCTTCATCTGTCACCATTTCTTGATCTTCTTTATCTTCTATCTTCTTGTTGTAATCCAAAAAGCCCCTATGGTAGATCCCAACCGATGAAGGTGAAATAAGGATACCTGGCGCTTAAAGAGTCACTGTGTCCATAAGAAACAATCCAGTCTTTAAAGAGTGTCTCAAAGTCCAAAACTAGAAGTGGATGGCTGTAGTGTTTCTTTACTGCTGCTGCTCTTCAATACACCTGAAATTGATAGAAGGGTACACCATTGCGCAGTACTACTGATGTTTGATGTTAACCCCTTAATATCAACTTCCCCAGTGTGGACTGAATACACTTACAGGAGTGTCTTTTTCAGGGTACAGTGGAGACAATCTGTGCTTTATTCCCTTTTTGATCTTATGTACCACGAATCCCCTGGGTACTTCCTTTATCTCTTGGGATTTCGTGATTCCCAGAATCACCCGAACTCCACGAGCCCACAGACAAGGAAAGTGAACAATTGCAAAAAAGGGGGGTTACAAATTTATTTAAAAACGGCTTAAACAAGCCTGACAAAACCGGCTGAATTAGCCTGCACTAAAAACAAGTGAATGTTTACTCACATGTACTCACATGAATACATGCATTTCAAAACGTCATGAGGATGCCGTCCGCAGCTTGTAATGTGCCTCCTGTGCTTGCTCCGGATAGGAAGGGCTCTCTCACAGCATATCTTCTCCGGTTAGGTGTAATTAGAGTCTCTCCCCCACTCGGCTGCGTTCCGGTTTGTAGCCAAGGGTTCTGGCAGACTCCTCACCTCTCAAGCCACAGAGACTGCACTGCACTGCTCTCACGGGATCCTAACTCCTCCCACCCTAACGCGTTTCGTGACGTAGGCACGCCACTTTCTCAAAGGAATCACAACCGATGTTGTCTCGTCGTCTTCTTGGGCTCAAATGAGGCGTCACGGCCTTAAATAGGGCTTGTGATGTCACATTTAGCCTCAAAATGGTTAACAGCCACCTGATTGGCTGTTAAAACCATGTTCCGACTTTAATTTTTTTTTTGACATGACGTCACTTAAAGGGAATGATGCCAGCCAATCAGAATGGCTTTGCTTCATTTGCCTTTAAGATGATGTCACTAAATCCAAGATGGCCAGTGTCACAAGGTATTTCAGCCAATCAGAGTGTGGAATTGGTTCCCACGATCTGATTGGCTGAAATACCATCTGACGCCGGCTTCGTGACGTCATATTAAAGGCAAATGAAGCACAGCCATTCTGATTGGCTTCACGGATGGGTGAAGGGGGTATGAGCCCTCAGGATGGGTGTCTATGCCTTGCGGGTGGGTAGCGTTTGGGTTAACCCTTTTATTACCTTAGCGGTATTAACCACTAAGGTAATGAAGGGGTTAACTCCCCCCGCAACCCCCCCGCAAGGCCTAAACAGCCACTAAGGGCCAAATTCCCCCTTCACCCACCCTCGCTTGCCACAATAAGCCTGGCATGGGTGTTTAACCCCTTCATTGCCTTAGCGGTTAGTCGCTAAGGTAATGAAGTTGCTGTAAATGCATTTTTCCTGCATTGGATGCATGCCGGGGGGCTCTGGAGCTGCTATTAATGGCTATCAGCTCCGGAGACCCCCGGCATCAATCCGAGGCAGGAAAAGGGCCTTATTTTTTCTAAGGCCCGACACATCACTCATAGAGGCCATCTCCCCACCAATTTACCTAAACTTTGAGGTGAATTGGATTTGGGGAGAAGATCGCCTTTTAGGCCTGCGATAGGCCGCGACAGCCGACTCGCGGGTATCTGAATCGCGTGAGTTTATGATCCTCCCGAAAATGGTCGATAAGTGGCTGATCGCTGCTCAATTGGCGATTTTATTTTGATCATAAAATTTTGTGTCGATACAGGCCGTTATCGAGCACTTATCGAGGCTTTCTGAATACGAGTAGCCATTTTGGTCGATAAGTGCTCGATAAGGGCCTTATCGAGGCTTTCTGAATGAGGCCCTAAGTGTTGTATTTGTACAGGATAATAAAGGGAAAGGAGTAATACAAAAATACAACGTCGCTTCTTTTTCCAGATGTTAAATAATTTTTCAGCTCATGAGAAAGACCAGTTGTTGGTTGAAACGCATGGGAGGTTTTTTATTGTTTACCTTTATGTTGCAATAAATATTTTTTCATCTGTACTCAACTCTGGGACCACAGTTTTTCATTACACTCAGAAGAGAATCAGATCGTTTTGGAGTGCCCTGGAGCCTGTTTTCTATTTAGTACACAGTACGCCCACTTTTAACACCTGCAGCTCGTGTCCATGCCCGTGAAAAAAATTCAAATAGGGACACAGTGTATAAAAGGTAACACAAATTGCATAGCCTCCCACACGCTGAGCTCTATCTGAACATGCTCTTGTCCATATACTGCATTGTGCATTATTCCATCTGCATCCATGGATCAACCCCGATTCCACAGATGCAGGAAATTGCTTGTTTCTGCCGTGCCGACCACGAGAAAGCGAAAGGCGGAAGATGTTTCCAAGCCAAAGCCAAAGCGAAAGGAGAATAAAGAAAACGTTCTGAAGACTCCAAAGGAACCCTGGACCTTATTATGTGAAGAAGAAAATGGCTGCTATATACTTAAAGCAAAGGCTTTGGACGCCCAAAATTGACCCGGCAACCACCCACAACGCTGCTCTGCTGGGAACCCCCAGCTCATCTGCTCCAGCACCCATCCCCGGGACGCTGCTCTGCTGGGAACCCCCAGCTCATCTGCTCCAGCACCCATCCCCTACGCTGCTCTGGTGGGAACCCCCAGCTCATCTGCTCCAGCACTCATCCCCGACGCTGCTCTGCTGCGAACCCCCAGCTCATCTGCTCCAGCACCCATCCCCTACGCTGCTCTGGTGGGAACCCCCAGCTCATCTGCTCCAGCACTCATCCCCGACGCTGCTCTGCTGCGAACCCCCAGCTCATCTGCTCCAGCACTCATCCCCGACGCTGCTCTGCTGGGATCCCCCGGCTCATCTGCTCCAGCACTCATCCCTGACGCTGCTCTGCTGGGAACCCCCAGCTCATCTGCTCCAGCACTCATCCCCGACGCTGCTCTGCTGCGAACCCCCAGCTCATCTGCTCCAGCACTCATCCCCAACGCTGCTCTGCTGGGATCCCCCGGCTCATCTGCTCCAGCACTCATCCCCAACGCTGCTCTGCTGGGATCCCCCGGCTCATCTGCTCCAGCACTCATCCCCGACGCTGCTCTGCTGCGAACCCCCAGCTCATCTGCTCCAGCACTCATCCCCGACGCTGCTCTGCTGGGATCCCCCGGCTCATCTGCTCCAGCACTCATCCCTGACGCTGCTCTGCTTGGAACCCCAAGCTCATCTGCTCCAGCACTCATCCCCGACGCTGCTCTGCTGGGAACCCCAAGCTCATCTGCTCCAGCACTCATCCCCAATGCTGCTCTGCTGGGAACCCCCAGCTCATCTGCTCCAGCACTGTACTGTAGTTCAAAATGTATAGAAAAATGTTTTAACAAGAAAAAAAAAACCTGTTGATTGTTTTAAATTGTTTAATTGTTTAATGTTTTTAATGCTTGGTACTGTATACTCATTTATTTCTATTTCTGCTTTGCATGTGCATGTCTGGAGCTGGGCAAAGATAAAGTGCAGGAAATCCTCCCCCCCCCCCCCCCCCAATACTGTCAGGTAAGACACAGTGCTCCAATCTATAACTTGTTATAGTTATACTGTATACAGTATTGAGTTACAGTATATACTGTACACTGTAGTTATACTGTACAGTATATAGTATGACAGTAGTTATAGTCCAATATTGTGAAATACTCAATGCCTTTTTTCTTTTCAGAGGCAACCTACTACAGTAGCTGTATTTTTGTATTATTCATTTTTCCTTGATTATCCTGTACAAATTAAATTGTTCCTCATTTGAACACCCCCACCCCCAAATAAAAATTACAGTATGCCATCCACCTCATAAAGTACAGTATACATTACTTTAGAATTAAAAAACTAGTGATTGATTGTAAGAATGGCAAAAATTGTTAAGCCCATGTCGAGAAAAAAAAGGGATGTCTCTTTTTTTATCAGTCTTAAAATTCACACACACGCAATTCGCCTAAATGTGATGACACGCATATGCGTTTCAACAAGGTTCCAATGAGACACACGCATGCGCCTAAATGTGATGACACGCATATGCGTTTGAAAGTATTGAATAATAAATAATACATATAGAGTAAAAGATATACACTTTTATTTTTGGGGTTTCTTAGCAGAGTTAATTACACATGCAAGTCTATTGTAATTACACTGCAAAATGCAACATCAAACAGTAATGATGATTACAATACAATGTAAAAAAGTATTGAATATGAAAACATAGCAGCATACTGTATAAGGTTTTCTATAAAGCACTGTCACTGTAAATGTTCTGCCTCAGGCTGGACATTTTGCAGGTATTCCGGCGGGACAGGTAGCAAGGATTGCCGTTCACCAGGTTTTCACAGACGGTCAGACTGTTATTGTAAGCCAGTGCTGGTGCCGATGCTGGTGCCGGCGCTGGCACATTGCTGGATTGGGATTGACAAATCTTATATGATTAAACCTGACCTTTCTCCTTTTGAAGTTGCCATGATCAAACATACTGTAAAAATCTGGGACCACACCCCAATACCCTCTTGTACAGTATCTCCGGCAGGAGGGGCAATGCGAAAAAAAGACTGATCGCTGCTTAAGCTTTTTCTTATCGAAACGTTTCCACCCACGAACGTCAGGTGAAAATTTGTAAAAATCGTAGTTTGAAATGAAATATTCATATATTTCTGCTACAGTCGTCATATCTGTTCCAGCATTTATTGCAGAAAATATTAAAAATGCATAACTCCAGGCAGGTTTTTTATACATGTATGGTGTACACATGGTGTCCAGTCCAGTCACCAATTGTACAAGGATACTGTAGAAATGTAGAAAAAAGCACACAGATTTGAATTTTATAAGTTTTTATTATGAAGCGCCTAAATTTGATAACGTCTTTAAGGTCGAATCACAATGGACCACTGTGGTACTGTAGACTTGGTTTTTATCTGGTTTTTAAACACCTGCAAATTGACACAGTAGCACAGACAGAACTGTACACATTACAATGCATTAATTTCTGCCACCTGGTGGATATGCGAAGAATTGCACCCAAAGAAATCCGAAACCATTAAAACAGATCAACCGCGGTAAACCGCGGGTGCCTGGCGGTGTGAAGGCGGCGTGAACGTGGGAATGTGGCATGAATACCGCGTGGAATACAGCTGTGCACACAAAAAATTATTTGTGATTTGTTTGAATAACGGCTTCTGCACCTGTATGCTATAAATGACATTAACCCCTTTGCATGTTGCTACCAAGGAATACAAGGGTTTAATTCTACTAAAATTACCCTACCTACCCCCTTTGTCTACCGAAGTACCTTTCTTACAATGCCTTACTAACCGCTAAGGCAAACATGTTGAGTAATAGCCAATAGCCCTATGTGGCTAAAAGGCTTTTAGCTACAATAACAAAAAACATATTACAGTAACCAAAACATAATACATCAACATTAATCATACTATTATTAAAAATTATTATTAAAAAATAATAATAATTTCAAACATAAACCCATTGATTGTCATTGTAGCCACCTACGCCCTCCCAATGGGAGCCTAGATTTCCATTGTGTCTATCAATGGGAAACTGTAATAACATTGGGTAATTTATCCCATCCTGGATAAAGGCTATTCTCATCTCCTGGCCTGTAGCCCCCTGGAACCAATCTAAAAAAAGCATGATGGCCATCAAAAACAAGAAGAAAAAAGAAACATAAAAATCAACCCAAGGCCCAAATGGCCATTACTCAACAGGGGAGGGGGATTATGTTTGTTAGGGGGGTAAGGATAGGTTATGGGGGATCGGTTTTGGGTGTAGTTTTCCTTGGGAGGATGGGAAGGCCCCCTGTGTGGGGTGGTTGTAGGGGTGGGCCCTTGTTTGCCTTTGTGGTTCATACGGCATTGCCTGGCAATACCTTATATCCATTTATGTACCCAAGGAGGTTAGGTAGTGTCATTTCATCTGTGGATTAAAGCCTTTACAGCACTTAGTGGTCAGTACATCATGGAAACCCATAACTAGCTGACCACCTTGGGGAGCTGCTAAGGGATTAATATGTAATTAAATGTGTTGAGAATAATATTTTATCACCTATTTCCATGTTGGTTTAGCTAATCTTGCCTATTTATGTTATGGCAATATGGGGCTAATGCAGTGAGGACTAGGTGATAAAAGAATGCAGAATTTGTTGGCGTTAGCCCGGTTCCGATAAGTATTGGGACTTGATCATTAGCACTAAAATGACAACATTTATAGTTAATAGTTATTTTGGTACCGGTCCCGATATTTTATATGTTTATGTTTTTTTTGCAGTATAATGTTGATGATTTACACCATAAAATAATACATTATTTTTTGTCTACAATACTGCATTTTTTTTGCTTATCGGAGTTCGACACAAGGCCATAGAGCTTTTCTCATCCAACTTTCTTTATCTTAAAGCTTCTAAATCACTCCAAACATGAAACATCTAAAAATAATATAATAAAAAATTCCTCTAGGAATAATCACCTTAGGAGAGGATGATTAATGCCCCATGTGGATTAAAGGCCCTTAACTTCCCCGTAGCCTTTAATCCCTCTGCCCGGTGAATTCACAGCCAGGCCCTGTCCTAGGATTATTAAGTAATAAACACAGCAAATACATGAGGCCCGAACAGATCAATGACCCAAGCTATAAATGTAACATACATTGAAAGATAGCTGAAAAAGAGAACCTGGGCAGATACAATTACTTCAATCAATGAAAGCTGTGATGTAATAGCAAGATCCTCTGCATTTTATGTGTCTCTAGACAATGATACAATCACAGAATCGTGGTTGGAGACAGTTAAATATTTAGGGTTTCGTGACAATGTAACAGAGCACTGCAAGAGACTTTAAAATTGCATTTCCATTAAGTAAAATTACACAGGAGGCTAAAAGGGTTGGTAATATTTCATGGTAACCAAATGTCTGCGTTGAAAGGTAATTAAATTAGAAATCACGTTAACCAATTATATTAATATAAGCCTGTGATTTGTGGTTATGTCATTTTGTCTCCCTGATTGACAATTCCACACAGACTGAGAATGCATTAGCCATCCAAGTAATACCTTATCGTCAAGGGAAAGTGCAAAATGTATTTTTTTTTTAAACATCACTGGGAAGTCAGCAGTGGATTCTAAATCTTTAAATATAATACATGTCTACGGAAATTCCTGGCATATAACCAGGGGATTATGTGTTGTTAAAAATGAGGAAATAGGGTGCCGCAGATTATGTGCGACTTTTTTTTTAAAGTATAAAAGTATAACATTTGAAGATTATTATGCATTTCTTTTTGTTTGCGCATCGGTTTTGAATAAAAGTACAACATCTGAACGGGTATTTATTTATTTTTGGTTGTGCATCATTTATTTAAAAAAAAATTCAATTTCAGCAGCCTACAGGTGTAGTATAAACCGCCGCGGGTTATATGACATTTCTAAAATCTTTTTTGCTTGTTCCATAGTCCCGTGGATTATAAAATGGAAATTACAGTATTAGGAAATACAGATGGATCTATTTTGACTTGAAAGAAAAAGTGGACCAGTGCTAGTGAAAATCCATATACTTCCTTATTTATTTTTTCACCTCACAGGAAGCAATGGTTGGTTTCATTATAGCATGTTTGGATGAAATGTTTATTAAATTACTTCTGTAAGGAATTAAATATATATATACAGCTCAACCCTCTTATAACGCTGTGCTTGGGTCCAAAGAATAACATCGCGTTATAAGCGGATCGCGTTAGAAACAATGTACAATTGTATGCATTGTACAATAAAGTATTTAAGATACCAAAAGTCGTGTTGTAAAGTATTCATAAATACGAAAATTGGGAGCCACGCTTGCATCACGTTATAAGCGGATTCACGTTGTAACAGATCACGTTATAACGGGGTTGAGCTGTATATATATTGCATTTGGCATTTTTACAACTACTGTACTTTGATTTTGTTTTGTGTTCTCTCTCCCTGGTACACTAGAATCTGCACTTCAAAAATAGACATGTGCATGAGAAGTAGACAGTGTAAATATTAGTATATACAGTAGTATTTTAGTATTAACTGATCATAAAAAGGTGACGTGGATATTCCACACATAAATGGCTTAAAATTCTTTTTCTAGACCAGGGGTGCGAAAACGGGGGGCGTGAGATTTTCGTGGGGGGGGGAAGGGTGCAGCAGTAACTCTGTAACTTGTTACCTGGTCTTCGGCGGCTTCCAGCGCCACGTCGCCATTTGATGCTGTGGGTCACATTACGTCGTGTTGCTATGGCAACACAATGTCACATGACATTGTGACGTCAGAAGATGCCGGACACTAGGTAAGAAGGTTGGAGGGCGCTAGTAGGGGGGTGCAGACTGAAAAGTTTGGCACTGCTGCTCTAGACAATACAGGCGTAAGAAGAGGACGTTCGTTGCATCCATTTGTGTTATATTTGCATTATAGCATTTTTTACATTGCACACAGATCTCATTAGCGCAGCAGTTTGAGCCAATTCAGAATGGGTGGATTTCACACAAAAATAGAAGATTAGTGACCCGAACATTTGATATTGTCCATTGTATTATTGCTCTTAATAAATAATAAAACTTAACATAATTGTTACTATAGCTTCTCCCCAATCTTTCACTGATGCAAGAGATCATAAATCCACAGCAAGTGTTTTCATATATCAGCACTTATAGATGTAGATGTAACACAGTATGAGCTTAGCATAGAAACAGGCCTTTGCAAGAATTACATAACGTAGCTCTCAGCAAAAAGCTTTAGGGGCCTATGCAGAGAGCAGCGAATTTTAAAATTGGCGAATTTATTAAAAAGTAGCTTTTTTGGAGAGTTTTATTCTCCATATGCAGAAAAGTGCGAATTCTGCTATGTTTAACATGGATGCGTGTGGCGAGTTTAAATTGGCGAGATGCGCGCTTCAGAAACGTGTAAAAACAAATTCGCGCCTTTTTTTTCCCTTTGCAATGGCCGCGAGCGGCAGCTTCTTGCCAATTTTTTCTGCCGAGGCAAAAAGGAGACAATCGCGCCATTTTATTGGCGCGAACAGCCGCTAGATGCCGTTCGCGCCTCTCTGCATTAGGATATTTTTAAAACTGGCGAGATTGAGGTTCTCGCCAGGCGCGAGGCGAGTTTTACAAATAGAAAAGAAAAATTGGCGCGTTTTTTGGAACTCGCCATTTTCTGCTGCTTTCTGGGCGATTTTCTCCAAAAAATGGCGAATTTCGAAATAGCACTACTCTCTGCATAGGCCCCTTAGTGTTGTATTTTCCATGAATTAGGTGTGAAAGTATTACCACATTTTATATAGAAAAATCTTCAAAACAAGCCCTAAATTCATAACCTGTTCCTACACTTGCTGACTGAGAAACGGTGGAACGGAAGATATTTTACCAAGTAGTCATCATGTAGCAGGTTACCAAGTCCTGTCCTTGGTAATAGTCATGGCACGGTCAATAAAAAAAATCACCAAAATGAATTAACATCCTGTTCTTGCTAAAGCAAATACGAGTAATCTTGCACATAAACACCCGTTTCATGGCTCTGACTCCAGAATGTAGGTTATAAATAAATGACCTCAGGTCTCTTACGACATGAGCTTTCTTATCAGTGAAATATATTGTTAAAAAATATCCTTCTTTGCTCTAGCTGTATAGTTAATCTTAACATGTACTGTTACTGCTACTCAATTCAGCAGTCAGTGCTCTTATGTTGGAAGTAGTATAATAATTTAGCATTATTTAGCAAATTGTTAGATCCTATGAAATACGCAAAACTTTCCAAAAAGCTGAATTTGCCATTGTGACTTTCTCAACAGCAACCGCTTAAAAAATGGATATACAGTGGGGCCATATTTACTAATTAGTGATAAGCCATAATAAATATTTTGGTGCTGGAAGACACCTTCTAGCCCATTCATTCTGCTGTGATACACACGGATACGGGGGAAAATATATAAAACGGGGTCTATTATAAAAGTATCAAATTTATAAGGTCGGGGAATCAAAAAGTAAAATAAATACAATTGGAGCAAATATTGCACCTGATGTTTAAAAGAAAATGCTGTGCTCTATTACTTTCAATGAGATGTTTTGCTTTCTTAACTCTGCCCCAAAATTGCATTGTCGACAGCTTTACTGAGGCAAAAAAAAAAATTAAACTGATGCTTAACATCCAGAAGACTAAGATCCTTCAGCAACAGGCTCTCAATGAGCAGTCCCCAGCTCACGATGGAGAACAGGGAGGATGGAGAATCATTCCCTGTACCTCGAACCTCTTGTACCTCTTGCAAGGAAAGTTGACATTAGGGAAGAAATCCAAAATCTCCTCAAACATGCAATTGTAGCCGTCAGTTGCCTGAGGAAATTGGTGTTCGAAGATCTTGGCATCAGATACAGAACCAAACTCATGGTTTATTATGAAGTCGTGATGCTCTCCTTACTTTACAGATCTGATATGTGGAAAACATACAGAAGACAGCTCCAGATGCTGGAGAAGTATCCTCAATTTTGCCTGAAGAAGTTACTTCAAATACAGTCCAATTACAGGTGTCCCAGTATTGGTGTCTATCTTCCGACTGTAGCAAGGAAAGACAACGAGGAAATGTTCATCCAATTTAAACTTCACTGGTCTGGACACGTTATCCAGATATCTGATTATACACTCCCGAAGCAAGTCTTATTCTCCTAGCTCGGTAAAGATGCACGCTCTCAAGAGGAGGGCCGGGCAAGCACTCCAAGGACGTCCTCAAACCCAACATGAAGTGCAACATCGATACTAACTTGTGGGAGACTATTGTCCAAGACCGCCCCAGATTGAGAAATGGTGTACTGCAAAAATCTCAGCACTTCCAAACCCTTGGTTGACACCAGGAGGCAGAAAAGCAAGTGCAGCAGAAGCAACGACCCATGATCACCCATTCTGCCCGGAAACAGGTGCCTGAATAGTGAGTCTATCAATCCTGGATTGGCTTTATCAGCAACCTTTGGACACACAGATAAGACATCCCGGCCTGCAAGGGTTTATCAATGATGATGAGATTAAATAAATGTGTATGCTGTATTTCTACGTACACTGAGGATTAATTGTTTATTTTTATTGCTATTTTAATTGTACGGGACAAATGAACAACGGAGTGAAGCAGATTTTAATGAGCGATTTATGAGGTCCTTGGAGAAGTTACATTTGTTGCAGGCCCCACTGGCATGGAACTGCCTTAAACTCTGAGTGTAACAATTAAAAAGATAGGTTTAATAGAGGTTCAAGTACTACTTTAGAAATGTATTTTTAAAATCAAATAAAAATACAGACAAAAAAATAACTCTAATAACAGATCCCAAATCGTACTTGTTTGACCAAAGCATTTTTATTTTATGTTGACTATGAAATAATAGGTATGTTCCACATTGTGAGATTACTACCATACTGTACACATGTTTATTAGGGCTGGGCTTATTATGTGTTTAAAATGTAATGATTGTTAAAAAAATAACGAGATAATCGGATGATATACATCAAAGCATTGGGACATTTAGTTAGTACTTTATACTAAGAAAATGTGACATCTTACATTTTCAACAGGAATAAATATTAATGCAAATACAAACATATATTTAGCTAATAATGATAAGCCTGCTAACCACACCAAGGTAAGTCTCAGTGGCAGATTGTTTATTTATTTACATTTTATGTTGGGCCGAATTAAATCCTTAGCAGCACACTCCTAGTGGGCACCACTATTTTACATTATTGTACACTTAGCATAGGGACCTGCTACTGAGACTTTCCTTGGTGTGGTTAGCAGGCTTATCATTATTTGATCAAATTATGTAACCAAAAGTCTCCTTTGTTTTACAGATTTAGTTTTCACTGTGAATATTTTTTTTCTCAATGTTGGTGGCTCGGTGGAGAAGCGCTGGGATTCACTGTCTGTTTTACACAAATGTAAGGCCAATGTTTTCACTAGCTGCATGCTCCCGACACAGAGAAGCGCTGTGAATATATATATTTGGTTACATATATTTAGCTAAGTTTACATTTACACAAGTGTATCTCTATATGTTTGCTGCATTTTTGGTAGCCTCTCAGTCCTGCTGATTAATTGCATGATTGTACAGTATACTGTTCTCCTGAAAATGGTGTGATGTATTTGTGCAATGTACCTCACTGTATACTGTATATACTAAGCCATAAAATAGCTATTGTGAGCACTGGAGATGTGCTGGATACACTTAGGTGGTTATAAATCTGTCTTTCGAAAGGAAACGTCGCCACTTTCCATTTTTGCGAGTACATTCTGCTGTATGTATTTGTCTTATTCTTCTAGGTTGATACCAGTGTTATCCACGCACGAATAATTGCACAGGGTGGTGATTACATATTACCAGATATTTATAACTGACCTGTGAAATTGAGTTGTTTTTTCATTAACAATAAAAGTGTACTAGACAAGTACACCAGAGCAGTCATCCTGTATGCGGTGCACACCACACAGAGAAACTGCAAGTAGAATTATCGTTTTAATAATTAGCATTTATTGCAAAAGTGGTACTTAATACTGCACCTAAAAATAGGATAGGTCCCCAATGTGACCAACATATGTACACACACACACACACACCAAAAAACAAGGATAAAAAGTTAACCCCTGTAGGCATGTTCATCCAGTGCTGGTGTAGACTACAGTACTTCAACAGGATGTGGCGATTGTTCTGAGGCAGTGTGCAGAGAAAAAATAAATTGCTGTTAACGACTTATTGCTGATTAATGGCTAATGTACCACATAACTCGTGTATAAATGAAGGTACTTCTTAGCTAGAAGTGCTATAGAGCCTTCTGATACAGCAATATGTAATGGGTATAAGGGAGATGATCCCAATCCTCAGGGCTCAGCTGTATGTGGAAATAACTTGATTGAAGTCTCAATCAACATGTGTCTGGTCATAAGAGCATGTAATAAGCTGTATGAGGCTCAATGTAATATAATACAGATAGGTGTACAGGTACAACTGGAGGAGTGACACAGAACTCTATATATACCATAAAGGCACTGTCTAAATCCCCAGTAAACCAAAGTACATACCTATTGATCAATAGATCTGTGATGGAGCCTCAGTGGAACAGCTGCTCTGACTCAGAAGTGTGCGTGCATCACGCCTGCATCTCGAATAGACAGTGGGTGGTCCCGTGGGGTCCGTCGGCGGAGCACTGCTGCTGTAGAAATTGGGGGCTGCACACCAGTTCCAATTAAAAACTGCTTTATTTTGTGGTCATCAGGAGTACAATTCAAACACTCTGATTTTTAATTGGAAATGGTGTGCAGCCCCCAATTTCTACAGCAGCAGTGCTCCGCCGACGGACCCCACGGGACCACCCACTGTAATGGGTATAATATCTTAGTCAATCTTATTGTAAAGTCTTGAACAGAATGGTCTCCTTAAATTGAGCCCAAAGATTTGGCCCAGTAGGTTACAGAGTGCTACAAGTTCTGTTATAATGCAACAAATGTAGAAACCCATGTAACAGAGTAGCTGTAATAGAGACATGCCTTGGAGAGCTACAGTGAGGAAAAGCATCAGTTCTAGCATAGAGTACAGTAGATCTAAAAGTTTGATTTTCAGTCAATATTACTTCCAGGGAGACTGTTCAAAGAGTGCAAGCTTCAATAGCTTTAATTAATGGTCAGATGAATCACTATTGTGATGTTGATTGGAAATACTGAAATTAGATTGGTATATCTAGGGAACACCCTGAAATTACCGCAGCACTTGCATAAATATATCTGTTAAGCAGTTATACAGTGTAGTAGATCTTAATTAGCACAATGAAGTGGTACAACAAAATCCAAAGTGGAACAGCTTAATTGAAGCTGATTGGCTTGATTTCACTTCCTTGTGGTTTTTAATCAGTATACAGTACATTCTGGCCAAGGTCAGTAGCTTAGTCATAAAACTGTAAACCAAAATTGTAGATCACAAGCGGTTGGAAGTGGGAAATCACTGCCGAGTGCTGTGGGCCGGTGCTCCCAGGGGACTTCAGCAATATCTAAAATCTCCAAGCATATGAGACCACCGAATAGACTTGTCGTGTGTGTGTGTGTGTGTGTGTGTGTGTGTTTGTGTGTGCATATATATATATATACGGTGTTTTCCCTGGGCCCTGCTGATCCTGACCCATATGTAAGAAAATCCCCCAATTACATGGATGTGTGATATGTGGTGCACCTGCTGGTAACAGGACTCCTGAGTCTCCCGCTGGGTTGGTAATGGGGAATATCACCATGACAGGCATCTGAGGTAGTGTTCTGTGTGTAGTGAGTCCTACTCACATTCGATGCAGCGCCTCCACCCCATCAGGATCTCTGCAGCAGCAGGGGGAAGTATCTGATGGGGAACTCCTTCTTGGTGCATCCTCCTGGGGAATAACTCCACACTCACACAGGAGGGATCTTTTGAACCAGGGCATCTTTAATGTCATCTCCATAGGCAGACTGCCCCTCATTGCGGACGACACTTAGCCGCTCGTTTCTTTGGAGTACTCCAGGCAAAAGGTTCCTCCTCTCTTAATAGAGTTGTTTCCACCTCTCCCCTAAGGGAGATCCACCAGCTGTGCCAGGTCCCTGGACACAGTGTGCAATTCAGCTTGCTCTGAAGTATCTGACAGGCAGACTGGCCCTGCTGCAGACACTTCGCTCAGGAACATAGAACATTAACCAGACACACTAACTTTTGGCAGTTCTGTCTTATATAGACTCCAGAACAGACCCACCCTTTGTTTCACTAACAGTGGACGCAAAGCATGTTGTCACTTCCTTTGTTACATATGACACTTCACCAGGGTTTGAGGGCAAACCTCCATGATTGTTACTGGCAACCCTGCCTACTTACCAGGATTACTGCCAGCATGAGAAAGATATGTACACCATTTTTACACATGGCTACAATCTCCCCCTGGTGGAACCCAACGGCCTGGCTGGGATCTAAATTTGTGGAACCATCCTTCAGGTAGCACTGCAACACATAACAACATAACAATATAATATTACACATTATGATGAACGCATTTCCATACTGTACATATAACCAGATACATCCTAACTTAGATGGTGTACAACCAGGATTACTCCCTGATGGAGTATCCATTTTAATACTAATGCCTGAGATCAGGTTTCTTTACTACCTTACCCTCAGGATATCTCTTGTACTACCATACCCTCTTAAGGTGGCCTGCGCACAGCATGGTCCACTGGGTTTAGAGCAGCAATACTATAACACTCTGGGTGAAATACAGAACACCCACAATCAGCCCATAACTCTGGCCTGAATGCTAGTGGACTGAGAGGATCATGCCCATACACTTCCTTAAGGCATCTCCTGGAGATGTAAGCTATCTTTTCTGCTGTCTCATTATACCAATTCTCATCTGATACTTGACGATCCCAATTTTCTATGGAACTATCAGTATCCCAATTCTCCTCCCCATCACTGTTTTCTTCACCAGCACTAGATTCTCTCTCCTCATCAGTGGAACCCATTTCAAACTCAATTTCTCCCTCCCATCGATGGCGGAAATAAAGTAAAGCTTTTTGCCGATTCCTGTCAACTCTTGCCGACACTGGAGGCACATAGGGTTTTACCCGGGCAACAGGCACAATAGGAGCAACATTACCCAAATCCCCAGACTCTTCACTGGAATGAGTGCGCATACCATAACGCTTCAATTTCCCTTTAGCCACATGCTTAACTATAGTAGGGTTCATCACCGGAGACTTCACATATGTTATCACTTCCCTCCCCGATCCCTCATCATCAGGAGTCACACAATCACCCCAGTCCTTAGGCCTTTCCTCTGATGCACCCCGTGACTCCCCAGACCACCCTTGGCTCGATCGGGACCCAGAGGGAGACGTGACAGGGGCAGGGGCTGGGGCAGTGGCCTTGGGCAAGGGGAAGGAGGAAGTGTCCTTATGCTGCGGTATGTTGCTCCGCAGCTTGGCGATGCCCCGACCGGTACCACCGCTGGGCAATTCAGGCTCACCCATCTTCTCCTTCCCCAGACTCCGCAGGGTCTGCCGGTACTTGGCCACCTCTTCTTCTGGCAGCCCAGTGCTGCACGGCGGTCGCGGTGACGCTGGTTGCTTCCAGCCGGCTCCGCTGTGTCCGCTGGAAGTGATGTCATCGATCTCACGGGATGAGGCGCCGCCAACTTGGGTTGGGTTCCCCACCGGAACCTCTTCCTCCAGAATGACATCCGCCGCCGGAAGTGATGGTTCTTCTCGCCGCTCTGCTCGGGCCTTGGTTGGGCCTTCCTTCGCCGTTATCACCATCGAAGCCTGTGGAGGGTAAGGGGGTGTCTCACCGCTCCGTCGGCTTGCGATGGTGTCTTCTCCACCTTTCACGCTGGGAGTCACCACGGCCGTAGGACTCATCCGCTCCAGTTGCACCAGCGCAGGGGATCGCGGACTCTCCAGACTCTGCTCCGCTACCATGCAGGTAAGTGCTGGCTCTTTTTCAGCACCGCAGTAGTGGCTCGCCGGTAGGTGCATCAACACCGATGTCGGGCTTGCTTGCTTCTCATCCGATGAAGCGGACTCCGACACGGGTAGTGATACTTCCACAGGGGACCGACAGCGAGGCTCCGGGTTCTCGCTGCGGTTGCAGGCCCCAGTTTCTTTCTGCTCTGTAGCAATCATCAGCAACGATCCCCATTCTCCGAGATCAGTTTTCTCTGTCTTCACCTCAGGCGAGGCTGCAGCCGTCAGCTTGGCTGTCTTTCCGCCCACCTCCACGGTCTGCCCCGGTACAAAGGACTGCACGGCCCACAGATAACAGATGCCACATTGGGAACACCTTGCCGTGGTACTGGCTTCTCCGCCCGGCAATCGGCACTGCATGCACAGGCATTGCAATGTTTCGGTATCACCCGCCTTTATTACCAGGAAGCCTCCTGGCAATGAGTAGGGGTGTGCTGCAATGTCCATTTCTTTCTCACTTGTAGTACTGATTACAGGGGACACTTTGCACAGTGGTCTTGCCTGTTCACCAGCTCCTCGCAACTGAAGGGCAGGGGTCGTTCCTTTAACTCCCCCCTCAGCTAGCTCCATTCTCATTTGACAAAGATAAGGAACTCTCCCCCTGGTAGATATTAGGGGAGGGTCCCACAGATTCACTGGGTGACCCAGCACTGGCTCTGAGCCTGTCACAGTCCAGGAGGGCGCGGCCACAGCTCTCGTTTTGGCGCTAATCCCGGCCAACTTTCAGCAATCTTAGCATTTGCAAAATTCTCTTCACTCGGCCCACGCGGTCTCCCAGGGATGCGGGAACCGCCATCTTGGTTTGCACGGCCATTCACTATAGCAACTGAGGTAGATTTTTGTCAGTTGATCACAGTCTGGCAATCAGGCTCTCCATCCACTCCACACATAACAACAATGTCCTCCACACTGTCCTCCAGGGTAGCACCCCGGGATCCTAGGCAGGACAAAAATGGCACGGCCACAGCCTTGGCGCCACTCCATAACATGCTTGCAAAAGTCCCTTCTGCAGCTCGCTCTGCTGTGGTATACACACCACGTGTGCTCTCTCCGTCTGGCGCTGGCCGCCATCTTTGATTCTCCGCACTGCGCAGAACTTCACCTCTTGCGGTCGCCATCTTTACTTGGTAATTTCTATCACACATGGTGCTCCTCTCTGCGGGGCAGTTGCCATTTCGATGCAATGAAGAATGCCAGTGCACCACTTACATGTATCTAATGTATGTTTGACTCGTGTACTACCTCAGGCTAGGCTCACTCTCTCAGTGTATGCTGTGCCTACCTTCCTCCAGTCTGTGCTCTGTGGTAAGTGTCCTGGCTCCTGGCTAGAGTACTCTGGCTTCTCCCATGCAGTACTGGGGCATCTACCTACTGTTGGCCACCTCTAGTGCAGGTCCTCTCTGGAATTCCTGACCCGAGTTATGAAGGCTATTCCCATGAGCATGGCATCCCACAACTAGCTGCCTCAAGGTGACTAGAACAGCTATAGCCCTGTCTCCAGATCCACTTTACTCCTCTCAGGGCCCCTAGGGTGTGCTTTGCGATGTCACCATGACTTTCCTGACTACCCCTAGGTCCCGTCCCCATACACAGCACTGACTGGCAGCATACACTCTCCCTGTTTCTTAGTGTGCCTAGCAAAAGTATAACCAGGGAACACGTCGCTACCCCAGACAAACACACATACAGTCTGTATATAATCAGCTTGGTGCAAGGGAGAATACGCAATAGAGAACACACAAATAATTAGCCAGGATTATATAAAGCCCCCTAATATTGCACTCAAAGGCAGGTGACAAGGTAAATACAATATCACTACATAGAAGGCCACAGAATAGCCTAATCCCAAAATAGGGTAACCGCCAAAGGTCACAAAAGGAAAATAATAAATACTTTAATCAATAACTAAAAACCGACGAAACACAATAAAATGCAAGGGTAAAATCCCCAGATGTGTGGAGTCACGGAACAAAGACAGGAATAAGTAATGTTCCAAAATAACACAGCTATATATATATGCAATCTGTAGACATCTGTGTGCAGCAGCACCGTATCCCATATAATCATAGACGGCTGTGAGCCAGAAAGGACAAGCAGGTTTAGTGTGTAACACCGTAGAGTAGGTGCAAAGTGGCCCGCAAGTAAATACACATGGAACCGGACCAATAGGTTCCTGTATCTAATAGAGCAATAACGTTTGCCCCGTGCCTGCAATGCGCTCACATACAACCTGTCAGGCAGTCTCTTGCAGCTGGTATAGTAGCAGCGTGTGCCCCGTAAGTCATCTGGAGCTTCCCGTGTCTCCTAGCACAAGCCGTGTGTACGTCAGCGTAATGACGTCACGTGTTCCCCGACGTACGTTTCGCGCGACACAGTTTTCTACAGATTGCATATATATAGCTGTGTTATTTTGGAACATTACTTATTCCTGTCTTTGTTCCGTGACTCCACACATCTGGGGATTTTATCCTTGCACCTCTGTGCATTTTATTGTGTTTCGTCGGTTTTTAGTTATTGATTAAAGTATTTATTATTTTCCTTTTGTGACCTTTGGCAGTTACCCTATTTTGGGATTAGGCTATTCTGTGGCCTTCTATGTAGTGATATTGTACTTACATTGTCACCTGCCTTTGAGTGCAATATTAGGGGGCTTTATATAATCCTGGCTGATTATTTGTGTGTTCTCTATGTGCCTAGCAAAAGCCTGTCCTGTTGATACAGTCTCTCAGCAGCGCCTCCAACTGTAACGGTGTTTTCCCTGGGCCCTGCTGATCCTGACCCATATGTAAGAAAATCCCCCAATTACATGGATGTGTGATATGTGGTGTACCTGTTGGTAACAGGACTTCTGAGTCTCCCGCTGGGTTGGTAATGGGGAATATCACCATGACAGGTGTCTGAGATAGTGTTCTGAGTCCTACTCACATTCGATGCAGCGCCTCCACCCCATCAGGATCTCTGCAGCAGCAGGGGGAAGTATCTGATGGGGAACTCCTTCTTGGTGCATCCTCCTGGGGAATAACTCCACACTCACACAGGAGGGATCTTTTGAACCAGGGCATCTTTAATGTCATCTCCATAGACAGACTGCCCCTCATTGCGGATGACACTTAGCCGCTCATTTCTTTGGAGTATTCCAGGCAGAAGGTTCCTCCTCTCTTAATAGAGTTGTTTCCACCTCTCCCCTAAGGGAGATCCACCAGCTGTGCCAGGTCCCTGGACACAGTGTGCAATTCAGCTTGCTCTGAAGTATCTGACAGGCAGACTGGCCCTGCTGCACACACTTCGCTCAGGAACATAGAACATTAACCAGACACACTAACTTTTGGCAGTTCTGTGTCTTATATAGACTCCAGAACAGACCCACCCTTTGTGTCACTATCAGTGGACACAAAGCATGTTGTCACTTCCTTTGTTACATATGACACTTCACCAGGGTTTGAGGGTAAACCTCCATGATTGTTACTGGCAACCCTACCTACTTACCAGAATTACTGCCAGCATGAGAAAGATATGTACACCATTTTTACACATGACTACATATATATATAGTATATGCATAATCCTTGTTATATGAAAAGCAGAAATAAATGCTTAGTGACACATATTGGCATACTGATAATCCTCCATTGGAAAAAAAAGACAAATCTTTGATGATAGGCAGCTCACATAGCAGCCAATGCCGGTTGCACGTTCTCGGTCAGATCCAGGCAAATCCCAGGTGTGCTGATCCGAGCCGATGTAGGAAGAAAACCATCAGTAAAAAAAAGAAGTAGTCAATGAGAGGACCCCCATAAAAATTGTAGTTTTATTGCTGCCACATGGAAAGGTAAAAAACACACCACCTATGCGTTTCACGCTTACAAGTGCTAACAAGCCCTTTGTCAGAGGCCATGGGGCCGTGACACTTTTCTCTATTGTGCACATATAGCAGTGTGTGTCTGCTAAGATTTCCTTTCCTTCTGTGTGCTGATTTTTCTGTATTGCTGATTTTTTGATACATTAAAAAGAAACTAGGTGAGACCAAAAGCAAAAACGTAAGTCCTTTATTATGTTTTTTGAGTGCTGATCCAGTTTGTTTTAGTTGTATGCATCTTATGGTGTGGATGCAGGATCATAGCACCTGAATTGTGTTAGACAGGGTGGGTGCTAGTTCATTCTATTTGTTTATCAACAAAGTCAAGTGTGGTCAAGTGCAGTTGGATTAAGTGATGAGTTGAAATCAGAAGGAGTTGCAACAAGGAAGATATACAGTATAGAAGTACAGAAAATTGTTAGCTCTTAGTACTCCACCATGTATGTGCACTTGGAGCAGCTGTTTCAGGGAGCATACCTCTGTGAAGTGTGAGCAGGTGGTCTCTTCGGAGTCGCAGATTGCTGATCTGAAGAAGCAACTTGCAACACTGAGGGACATTGACAATCTGGAAAGGAATGTATTGCTCACTGAGCAGGCCCTGGATGGGACTAGTGGTGCAGAGGGTGGAGGGGTGACTGAGGACCAGGAATAGGTAGGTATCTGGGTATTTAAATAATTAGGTCAGGCACATCCATGGTAGCATTTCAGGGCTCTAAGCCCTTTCTTCAGACCTAACACCCATTAGGTCTGAAGAAAGGGGTTAGAGACCTAAAACGTTACCATGGATGTGCCTGCTCTGATTTAGAGTAAGCTTTATTACACTTTTGACTCCTTAGTGCCGCCTTCTTTCTTTTGATAGATATATACAGTACAGTATGTGTGTGTGTGCGTGTGTGTGTGCGTGTGTGTGCGTGTGTGTGTGCGTGTGTGTGTCTGTATGTGGCGGTGTCTATGCTTCTGTATATCTATCAATTTGTTTGTTGTTGTGTTTTATCAGTATTATTTTTGGCTAATTATATTGCATATGACATACATACTTAAATATAAAGCACAAAAAAGCACCAGATTACACAAGTTTATGATTTGTTTACATTTTCCCTGTTTGTCTGTAATCCAAAACCAAAAACTTTTAACGAGTTTTGACAGCGAAAATCAAAATACAAAAAAAATCTCTAATGCAAACTGTATTCTTGGCTATTTTCTTGATTCCCAAATTTCTATACTGTAGCACATTTTAAGACTCCAACGCAGCTCTTCAGCTCTGTCGCTCCCATTTCCAATTCAATACTTTCAAGGCATAAATTACTTGAATTAAGATTGGATTTTTAAAAACAGGATTTTCTGGATAATGGATTTCAGAAAGCTGAGAAACTACTTGAAAAAGTAATCAACTACTTGATTATGTCCCACAAAATACACACACCATGTCTCATGCTTTGAAAACCAAATGGAAAAATGAAAATCAATCGCAATAAGTCCCTCACATTCATTAAACACCAACCCTTTACATTTACTGTCGTTGAAACTCATTCCCGGTGTGCTAAATCATCAATGAGAACCGTTATCATAAATTCTGTGGGGGATTAAACCAACTTCTCCAATAATAATTGTGCATCTTCATTAGTTTCATTCATGAGGAATTACATGTATGGTGTTTCTGCAAAGAGAATTCATTTTTCGACTTGAGGATGCCAATTTGAGTGGTTATTACCAGTAAAGAGAATGCATTGTGAAGAAAAAGCATGTGTCTCTCGATAGATAAAAATTCCCATTGTGAAAGCTTTTCAGCATTCAGAAAGACAAGTGTTTTTGAGAGCATAAATTCATTTAAGTTACTTCTGGTCCCTATGAGACACTCCTCATTTTCCCCCAGATGGTTTGGAATACAATTTGGAAATTGTCATGCCAATGAACAAGTTTTTGTTGTATCTTCATGTAACAAAATGCAGAATTTTAATGAAACGCATACAATTTACTATTTCAGGGGTGTGCAAACTGGGGGGTGCACCCAACAGGGGGGGCACAAGATTACCTAGGGGGTTGCGGCAGTTACAGCGGTCTAGCGCTCTTCCCCAAGGCATTTCAATTAAAGGCCGTGGGAGGCGTGAGGCCTCTGTAACTCCCTTGCCTGCTCCTGGCTCTTCAGCGATGCGTCGCCATGGCAACACGGCATAAAGGGGGGGGGGGAGGGGGAGGCGTACCTTGACAAAGCGCTCTGTGTAGCGTGAAACGTTGGTGGGGCTTTCTGGCCCTCTTTTTTCTACAAGACCATTAAATAACTATTTTTTATGGGACACACACTCTCCTGATCATTTATTTGCTGGATACTTGTTGTAGTGCTCTGCCTCTTCTCCTCCTTTTTGTTAAAATAAACAGCAATATATTGTGAAATTTGGTGGCAGAAATCCTAATCTCACTTGGAACACTCTGTTATATTGTTTTTTCAGTCTGGCCACACCAGAGTTTTTCTCCCATCTACAGGCAACATATTTTTCTGACTATTCTCTTGCACACATGGCACTCCAACCCTCATACACAGCTAAACACGCAGACATGCCTTCCACACTCTTGAAGTTGTTTAGCTCCATGCATCTGAAGGAAATCACATTCTGTATCAGATTTCCTTCATTACAAATTCATCTTGTGACTTGAGTCACATGCAACGTAAACTAATTTTTGCTCTCAGAAAGAATCCGAATAATCGGGATCTACTTGTACAAACAGACCATACTGACAAATTCTAACTTTCCTAAAACATCCTGGCCCCATGGAAGATGGGTTGCTTTAATTGCAAAGGTTTCATGATGTGTAGAGGTGGTATGATTGGAGGGACATCATTCAAACAGACTCACTCCAGTAAAGAAATCACTGGCTGACTGGGTGGTTCTATTTGGATAAAAAGTCAGCAGTGAGGCTTGGAGGCCAGGAGACCAGGAGGGAGAGAATGATAACATCATAAAGAGAGAGAAAGACTTGTTAATATTTGGAGAAGATAACTACAGAAAGATACTATGTGCAACGATTCTTAAGAATATCATAATCTATTTGAAACATCATTATTGCTATTCTTACTATTTTTGTATGTAAGTAATTATTTTCCAAATTAAACGTTTTGTTTTTGTGTGCAGCGACAAGAATGCTGGATTCTGTTATGCTGGAGTAAATCTATAGAAAATATGCAAATAAGGATATTTAACAGCCCCCAAATATCCTCCTTATGATATGCGGTTATATATCAGGTACCGAGACCTGTACAAGGTGGACACGAGCAAACTACTGTTGAGATGTGATGCTCGATGGATGTATCAGTTGGATACAGTTACAACTGGAGGTCTCAACGAGGACCTAAAACATGGGTACTTTTTATGAGACTGTATTCTGAAATGTCACACACCACTATGAGTGGTAACTTGGAAGTTACCTTTACCTTATGGACTATATCTTGGCTTGATCTTGTACAACTGTGGACTTAATTCTGTGCCATTCTGCCTGCATACTGTATCGAACTTACTGTACGTGCCAAGCTGTTACTAACGGCACCAGACAAAGGGGCAACATCTAGCGGATTTTGTTGCTAGTTCCCAGATAGATTCTGAGCCCAATTATACACTAACTGATGCCTTACTACCCACTAGGTTGATACTGAGGTCACCAGTAGGTTGCACTATTGAGAGTGACCTATGGGCTAGCATCGAATATATACCCTACTACACATCTACCCATATCATCAGGGGTATTTCTTAATACTGTAACTTGGGCTTAGCCGAGTGCACGGCCGCATCCCATTATGTGAGCTCCCACTGGGATATGTGACTTTAAGCACCGCCCCAATACCACTTATACAGTTTAAGTACATCTATTAGGCTGTGATATCCAATAGTCTGTTTGCTCAACATCATAAAAATAGGGACAACTAGCTTGTAAACTCCCTACGGACCTCCAATAATTTTTCAACATATTATACAAGTTAAAATAATGTCAGTAATTAGAACATGAACTAAATAGTGAATACATATTTACAGTTAAACATACTTAAAAATAAAAACTATGTGCCTGAGTAAATTAAAGTAAATTTTTAAAGTATACGTTAGTGTTAACATATTGTTGTCATACTTGTGTGATATACAGTTATAGTGCTTAACGTATTTTTATTTCACTTTTGTGATGTTTTTTTTAAATACGTATTCTCTTATGTTTTTGTACTGTAGCACAGTCTGTTTAAGACCTGTGTTTGTTTCACGACACTCTGTCATCACACGTTCAGACTGAAATCTGTTTACAGCACTGACGTCTTTGCACCTTTTGGCTCCTTTGTTCACCTTGTACTTATAGCACAAATCTTCTCTTGCAATATATCATGAGAAAGGCCTGCAAGAGGACCGAAACGTCGATCACCATCAAATAAATGTGATATTTTTTCACAAGACAACATGAGTGCCACCTCCTCATTTACTTTTGGGTTGTCGGTGGTAGCTGTTTGACTACGGGACCACTGTTACTAAGCATCGGTGGCATGTATTAACATGAGTGCACCACACTGTGAACTGTAGAAAGTTATGACTAGACATCCCAAATAAATAATTCAATCATTGAAAACAGGATATACAGATGGAACCAACGTTATTGCAACCTGTGTCGCCATTCCATTGGTGAAATGGCCCAATAGTCATGCCACTTCTTACATGCAGCTGGTTCAAAACAATGGCTCCTTCTCCACTGGCGTGTTGTGTATGTCCCACTGCAGCGCACACTGTGTTGCAATAAAGTTGGCTACATTTGTATTGACCTACTGTATCTAAATCATATTGCTCTTAAATAACATTTTGTATTTTCTCAAATTTTTGTTTACTTTAATGCCTTCCAGGAATTTGTGCCATGAACCAAATTAGTTTTTGAATAGGTCATTTTTAATTATAATGCTTGCCTTATTAGTTGTTTTTCCTGTCTTCGTTTAAATGATGTCTGTAAGAATATATGGAAGCGAAGAAATGTGGGTAATTACTTTTTGAAGTATGTGTCTTTCACTCTAATACCTAACAAAAGCGTAACAAGTACAAGAAGTCAAGTTTTCAAACAAGCGGTCAAGACTTCATTGTTACTGAGGGTATTACAGTATAGACCATGAATAGCTGTTCAGATGATTTCAATGATCTCAAGTAACAATGTTCCCTTGAGACCTGGTTGTTGTGGAAACTGAACATGTCAGTCTCTTCTTTGCATATAATTCTAATACCATAATTATGACACACCATGTCAGCACAGTTATAATTACAGGTCAGGTAGAGTAATATAAAATAATTTTCAGGAATAACTTCTAGTTTTTACCTGTGGCCTTGGTATCCCCTACTGATATGGACACAAGTACAGTAATCAATTTTTGTTTTGTTTGCAGTTCAAGTGCATTTATAATCTACAGTACAAATCTTAATCTCTTCAAATGTGTCTGCAATACGTTTCAAGTCAGATTGGCATGTACATTAATAAATGCATTGTTTGTATGTTTCATGTATTTAATGGCTCAGAAAGAGGAAGACTTGAAACTATGTTACTGTAGATGAGGAAGAAGGAGGAGTTAGAGCCAAAAGAGAAGAACACATACAGGTGCGCCGACGAGTATTCTAAAACTTGCCTTAAACTTGCCTTGAAAATCTGGGGCTATCACCAACATGACTCAGGTACATGCTGGGTACATGCTGCAACATTAAAGTGACATTTCTGCAGAGACTAATGGCCCGTTGGATTAACACAGCAGGGGTCCCTGGCAGTCCCATTCAGTTTGAGTGGGACTTCCAGTGACCCCCTCTGTTAATCCGATGGACCATTAGTCTCTGCAGAAATGTCACTGGAATGTTGCAGCATGTACACAGCATGTACCTGGGTCCTTTTGGTGATTGCCCCAGTTTTGTTTTACAATACTCGTAGGCACTACAGTACAGTACTGTACACGGTAGAAGAAATAGACAAAGCTTTTAGGTTATTTAAGGGAAAGCTGAAATAAATTAGAAATAGTAAAGGCTGAAGATTGGGATGTGTGTCAAGGTTTGAAGGAGAATCCACAGGGAGAGTCTGTAATACCGAATCAACAGAAATACAGGAATACAGCTGATACAGGATCAGCTGCAAACTGTCCTTTCTGAGTAAAATGCAATTTGTGGGACTGGGCCAATGCAGCGGACTATGGTCTGAGCTCAAATTCTGTTTTAGCAATACATTTATGCAAAAAACGATATCTAAGGACATTTTAAAGGATACTTGTCATCTTAAATTAATTGTGATCATTGCAATACTGGGCACCCCCTCCTCCCCGGAAAATATTCTTAATCACATCATGTAAAAGAGGGCATCAAAGACGTAGCACTGAGTGAGATTCTTTGTACAGTGCATTCACATTTGACAATTCTGTACTCTTGGTGTGATACGCACTGAGTCTGATCTGTTTGTACACATTTACTGTACACCCGGCATTCATTGACTCAGATGTAAGAGTAACACAATGAAAGGATATGGGGGATAGCGTTTTGTTCTGCTTTACCCCACACAAGTTGATCCCATCCTTGGATTAGGGGAAATTTAAGGTGCCTGCCAGGCACAAAATGTATCTTCCGAAGTTGCATTCAGCTTTGACACTATCCGGTGTCCATAGTGGTGTTGTAAAATGTAAAATGCCCAGGGCACTAAAGATTACAATGCTTTTGATCTACAAAACAAAATTCAAATCCATACTCAGGTCCACATGTATCCCCGGAACTCTCACTGGTCCGGGTTGTTGCCTTCCATGAGGTGCTTACTCTACTACAAAACAATTAGTTCACACTCAAGCAAGGGTCCCTATGTCCCTTCCGGGACTCCGATCTGGGATATTAAACCTGTTTACACCTAGTGAAACTAACTCTTAAAACTACTTACTCCTAGTGAAGCTAATTCTTGAAACTGCTCCGTGACGGGGCGCACATCCCTAGACAGTCTCTTTATCTGTGATAAATGCCTCCACCTTTCAAACTCTTGTTTAGCTCACTTCAGACACACACTGGTATTGGTGGTCAAAAGTACTTCGTATGGTGCCTCCCATCGGGGATCCATACCTGCCCTGATTTCTTCATTTCACCCTTTCCTCTCTCTGACCATCATCTCTTCTCATTTTCTCTCACTTCTCATCGCTATTCTCATACCTTCTATTAACATTATCATACTTTCAACTCTATATCTCACATAACTCAGTACACTGTTGATATCCTGCACATTAATCATCTCTACCTTTCAGTGCTTCTGCATATTCCTTTATCTCTTGCTCCTCAGTAATGTTAACATCAGTTTCACTTCCCTAATGAAAAACTGAAATGTGTGGTTTTTAACAGTTCCACAGTGATAACATCCATGAGCAGTGTAATCATTGTTCTGAGATCGCCTATAGTCACATTATATTTACTCAGCCGTAAGAGGGGATCATAATATTACTAATATACATCTTACATACTGACCTTAACTATCTGATCTTTCTGGATATAACTATTTTAACAGCTCGTTTTGCTAAATATTTACTTCCACATTTCTCATAGCTATGGGGTCTTCTCAAAGGGTATAATATACTTTGATTTTAATCAGGGTCACCCGTACGAGTGCCTCTGTTCTTTCTTAAACAATTGTGTGAGAATTCCACTATACTGAAGGTATCAACCATACCTCTTCTTGCCCAAACTGGCAAATAGTCGGTTCAAAATCTAACTAAATATAAACTATCGCTTAAATATCCCCTCAACATCCTGGACACTGTTATGTAACTGATTCTAATTCGGCACTTTTTATGCTGAGAAGGAAGCTGGGAGTCTAAACAAAGATAATATTGGACCAAAATTGACCTTCACCGCACAATCAGTCTTTGTCAATAAAGACATCAGACTCCTCCAATTTCTCTTTCAGAAAAGAGGAGACCATCTCAGTATAAATATATGTTTCACCTTCATATGCCCTTAGATAAGCAATTCAAAATTGTGCTTACAAGGGAGGCCACCCTCAAAGGCATCCTACTTCACACAATAAGCTGTCAGGAGACAAATTTGTCACGACGCAGGCAGAAAATCTCCCCCTCTTCAGTACTCTTCTCACACATGTGGATCCGTTTATTCAATACTTCTGTCTACAAAACTGGGGCAAAATCAGGGCAAAAAAACAGCGCCAGTTTGATAAGAGAAAAGGAATGCCATAGATAATCTGGTGTAATTTGTTGGTAAATTTGCTGATGTTTAGTTGCTGGCAGACTTTAGAAAATCACTATAGTATGGAAAATTACGAAATATGTTGTTGACAATGTATAAAATGTATATAACACAGTGTGTGAGCGTACTCGGGTGCTAATGAGAACAACAGGTCTATTATGGGCTCTCACCCTCCCTACTGGGTGACATGATGATAGAATTAGAACACTATATTAGAGAATTGTATTAAAATAATGAGAGTGAATAACGGCGATCAACGCTAGAGTGACCCTAAAACAGCAGCAAGCTAAGTGCTGGGGTCCAGAGAAGTAGGAGGAAGACTGTTGGCTATCGATAAGTCTGTCACGGAAATGTCACGGGTGCTCACCACAAACCGGACTAGACCGCAAGGCCAAGGCGGGGATACAGGTAAACCACCGCCCTACAGCATAGTGGGCGTGTCCGGTAAGCAGAGTAGTTGTGGACAGCCTGGGTCAGGGTAGGAGAGTGTCGGATCGTAGAGGTACTTGCCGGGATCAGGGTTGGAGAGGTTAAGAGTAGTCAAAGTCCAATGCCAGAGGTCGAGGAGAGGAGAATGTAGAAGTCCGATAAGCAAGCCAGGGTTCAAGGGTGCCAGAAGTCAGGAGTCAGGATAGAGAGCAGGATCTATAACAAGGCGATAGGAACAGACTGCGAAGTGGCTTGTAGCAAGCACAACCAAAGACTGACTATGTTCAGCAATCAGCCTAGGGCTGATTGCACTATATACTGAGAGGAGCCAATGGGGAACTACCAGCAGTGCAGTCAGAGGTAGGTAGAGCGCTGGTAGGCTGAGGCTGGATGCAGGACAGGTCTGAGAGACTGCAGGTAATTTGACACCCCAAGGGTGGCCATACACACAAGCGTGTGCGCGTGCACGCATGCGCACGACACCCGGCGGGGATAGGATGGTGGAGCAGCTGTGAAGATGTGGCTGGCAGGCGCTAGCGCATACAGGAGTCTGCCCCAGCGGCGCGCACGCTCTGCAGGGGATGCGCAAGCAGCCGGGCGGAGGAAGGAGGAGGAGATGCGGGCCGGATCCTGCGTACAGACAAAACAAACAGTTAAGAAAAAAAGCATATACAGTAAATCAATGCAGAGCTGTGTGCAGGCAAGATAGGAGGGGGAGAAATGGGTCTGTAAAAGGGTTATCTGAAAATGAAAACAAATGAATGAACATTGCAGAAATAGGAATAAAAAGGAGCACACATTAGATAGATTAGATTAGTCCTCGCTATCCAACGTTTCACTTTACAATGAATGGCATATCCAACGTTTTACAATGCAACCCTATGGGCCGTTTTTTGGAGCCGAAATGTGTTATCCAACGCCTGAATGCGTTATCCAACGCTCACCGCCACTGATTAACATGGGACTCACTTTACAACGGTTTCACTATCCAACGCTACTTCCAGAAAGGATTCCGTTGGATAACCGAGGACTTCCTGTATCTGGGAGATATGCAAAGTATATTTAAATGACTCACACCCCACCGTTCCCAAAAGATTTCCATTAGACATATACTGGCAAGCCGAAAGTCTTTGCTGATGAAGGGACAACAGGATCAGAGCTCACAACCTCTACTATTCAGGGCATCAGCTTTACCTCAGATGCTGGATACTGCCAATGCCGTAGCTCTACTGCTCTATTGCTCACACCTGTACCTGATTAAACATGTGGTGGACACTATGCCTGGCTTCCTTCCAATACTTTGCATATCCTATTAGTACAGTATATCTCTCTGGTAATAACAACTCTGCTCCTTTTTGTGCACAAAGCACACAGAACTGACAACCAGGAAGTGGAAGTAGTCTTCTTTTAGAGGAATTCAGGAGTGTCCATATGTATGATTAGCTACAGGTGTGAGCAGTAGAGCTCTAAAGTATGCTGTGATAGAGGAACTACCCAGCATCTGAGATTGTTCAATGCTAGAGCTAATGCTCTGAATAGCAGAGGTTGTGGATACTTATCCTGATCCACTATAACTCTTATGAAAATATTTTAGAAGTTGTGGGGTGTCAGTCATTTAAATATAATATACTATAATGTCCCATTAGCATATCTCCCAGGTATCTAAGGTGTGCTCCATATGTTATATAGAGGGAGGTTATAGGGGGAGATCTATAGAGATCTATATTGTCTTTGGGAATCTCTCTCTCTCTCCCGTTACATAAAGTGGTTCAACAATCGTCCAATGTTTGTTGATAATGTTTTCAGTTCTATATGAATGAGTAGAGTACTGTATGCACTGACAAAGGGAATGTGAGATATCAGGGTGGGTAAAAATGTCTTAGGTTGTAATAATTCCTCTTGTGTTTTACAAAGGCATTAATTTGCTTTGTGTTGTTGTCATACCCTCTCCTGGTAAATGTCATTGATCCTCGGTGTTGCTATCAGATCATCACTAACTATCATTTTATGCCTGGGGTTCTGGCTGCATGGTAAGCTCCGAATTGTAAAAGATGTGAAAGTGCTCTCAAGTGATATTTTTATTCTTCACTGTACGGTGGAGGGTTTTTGTCACTTTTTTACCCAACATAACTTATTTAATGTGCGGTTGAAATCTATTCCAGCTTCACGTTGTATAGCAAGTGTAACCAGCCTCACATTAATGAGGCCCAAAAGGTAAAAAATAGATATCTCTGAGTAGGTTTACTGGTTCTGCACTTCTTTAACCCAGGTTGTGGGGAAATCTGTGTAAGGCTGCGCTTAAAGTACCGGCGACGCCACGGCGCAGCAAAACAAATGTATTGCCGCCGTCACATGCGCTTATTTTAAGCATGACGCGACGGAGCGACGGTAGCGACGCTGGCGGTGCGAATTCCTGAAGCCAGTCAAATTAGATTTTCAGAGGCTGTCGCTACATGTGACAGCCTCTGAACCAATCAAAGATCTGGTCGCCCGCAACGTCGCCAGAAAGCAAAATACAACTTTTGCTAGTGGCGACGGCAACGGGTGATGTCATCCGTTGCGTCACCATCGCGCGCACTATAAGCGCGACCTAATATAGCCAGCATAAGCTTATAGGGTTTGTACATGTTACAATGGATAAGAAGCAAAAGGTGACACTATTGTATGTGCTCTTTTTCATGTCGTTTCCCAGTCCCTGACTACAGTGGAAGCACTGTATGCTAAGGCCTTGATTATACAGTAGAGGCAACGTTTATTCTAACATTTGCCGTAAACTAGCCTGGTTACATTCTGGGTATGTGCTGGGTATGTGCTGGGCTAGTTTGAGGCACGTTTAAGGCATTTCTGCATTGACTAACGACCCATAGGATTAACACCGCTGGGATCCCAGGCAGTCCAATTCAGTTTGAATGGGACTGCCAGGGACCCCCGCTGTTAATCTGATAGGCCATTAATCAATGCAGAAATGCTGGGGCTAGTTTAAGGAAAGTTTAAGGCATGTATTCAGAATGTACCTGGGTGTTTCCTGTTTTTTTTGGGGAATTGCCACTGGTTTTTGTTCGAATAAGAGTTGCCTCTACTGTATCAAGTGCCGCAAGGTGGCAGCGCTATTCTGTGGTGTCACCCAGTGCTGCCGCCGAGTAGCATCTTGATTATACCGGGCAGGGAGAGCAGAGGAGGCTTGGAGGCGTAGCGGAGGCGTAGTCGTGAGCGGTTCACCCTCATTGGCTGAACCGCTCACGTGACACGGCCGTCGCAAGAAAAAAACAAATTCCAAAGTCTCTTCCCCAGCAGTCCGCTTTGCATTACAGTGCGCAGCGACCGTCGCCAGCGGTTTGAGCAGTTTCATTGGAATTAAGTAAATTGTTTTGGTGCCGCCGCTACACATGACGCTGCATGCGTTTTTGGGCATAGTTACGGCCTAAGAGAAAATGTGAATGTGCTCACAACTGATATTTTTATTCGCTGTGCACTGTATGGGGGAGGGTTTTTGTCACTTTTCTACCCACTATAACTTATAACTTTACCACTTAATGTGTGGTTAAAAGATGGATGAAAGCTACTGGAAGGAGCAAACTATTTCTTTCAGTCGGTTTGCTGTTGATGTCAGTTTGAAGGTTATTGTTATTGTTCATTGAATTTCAGTTTTGTCATAGTAAGCAGCAAATGTAATTGTGCACTGCACTTTGTTAAGGTCAGGGATAAACTCCTCCAATCCCTCCTGGAAGCCTTTCCATATGCAGAAAACATAATCTATAAACCAAAGCAAAACAAAAGAAGACATGAGTGGTATACAGATTGGGAGAGTATACAAAATTATCCTCAAATCAACAAATTGGCGTATGCCATGTTGGACCCCACAGTCGTCCCTTACAGTTGCAGAAAAAAAAAAGTATTTTCTAGTCAAAAGTAATTTTTAGTCGGGTACCAAGATCAAGAGTTTCAAAATTACCTTATCACTTATCAGTGGTTCCAAGTAACTTTCAATGTTCTCAATGATGATGTTATTCATGGGATATAGATGTATATAGGGATTCAACATCTAGTGTAGAAAGGATATTAAAATCATCAGCTGTGGTACTTTAGGAAATAACCTACTAATGTCAGCATTTAATCAATTACATTAACAAATCTTTGCTCAGAAAAAAAGGAATAAATACAATTGTCCTTGAATTTCCTGGTCTTCTATTTACCGTTAAACAAAATTAAATAAACAGCTTAATATGTTTAAGACTCAATATTCTCAACTGGCTTTATACAATCACATGAATATTATATAGCACACCTAAACATGATCAAAACTATTTGTACTGATTTCCTCTTAACTTTTTTTTTACTCCTCTCCTTTTTAATTTTTTTTAATAAATAAAATTTAACATCAACAAACAAAAATCATAAGATTAACAACACAATACGCAGAAAAAAGGAAAAGTCCTCCAGCGCGTAGACTCATGCAATCATCCCAAACATATAGAATAGGGAAGAAGAAAACAAAGACACAATGGTGTCTCCGTGGAGGTTGGCAGCTGGTTGGATAGTGGCTGTCTTTGTGAATGACAGTGGCCTGGAGGTTGGCAGCTGGTTGGATAGTGGCTGTCTTTGTGAATGACAGTGGCCTGGAGGTTGGCAGCTGGTTGGATAGTGGCTGTCTTTGTGAATGACAGTGGCCTGGAGGTTGGCAGCTGGTTGGATAGTGGCTGTCTTTGTGAATGACAATGGCCTGTAGTGTTCAAAGATCATCAAACGTGTTTCGCTCAAAGCTTCCTCAGTGATATCTATATTTTAATATTTTTTATATGCACATGTATATATTGTTTTAGATAACATTAGCTCCTGGTTAGTTGGTTAGTGCTACTTTCCTTTTCTTTTTAACAACACAATACAACAACAAAACAAGACAGCAGGGCTGGGACAATGTCAAGAGGAGGGCAAAGGTTGGTTCTCTTCAATGGCATTCCCATTTCAGCCCTCTTACCACTCCATTCCTTCTTACCCCCTCTGGCCACATCCCCTTCCTCTTACCTAGCTCTGGCCACATCCCCTTCCTCTTAACACTAGTTAACCCCTTAAAGACCAGATGCCCGTCCCTAATGTCCCTACCTAATAGTTCTACTTGGGTCAGAAAAGAAAAGGGTTTCGAGTTGGCTGCCTTCACCATAGTAGCACTAAAGTGGTTTTTCACTTTAGTGTACGAGGGCTTAACTCTTTTGCTTTTCAAAGTTTAAAAGTTATCTTTTAAATTATGACAAAATGATCCCCTGTGATACAAGATTTTCAAGGGTTATTATTACTTACAGTTCCAGAAGAGGTTAACTCTTTATCACCAGTCCCTTTGCATTTAAGAAATGAATTGGAGTGTTTTCTTTATTTTAAAATTAAAACCCATTATCATACTGTATACCTATGTAAAAAATAGTTGTGTATTTTTATGTAGAATATGAGGGGTTATAGCATATTTGTCAAATTAAACTGAGCATTTGTCTGAGAGTAACTTGTTTCGGATCTACTCTTCCCGGAGTTTGGAACTCTGAATACATGAGATGGGTCACTAAGGGGCTGATTTAGAGTTGGCTAACAATGATGGAGTCGTAGTGTGAAGTCATTGCATGGGCGGTTTCTGACCCATTAAAAAAGACCCCTTTTAGACTTCACCAAAAAAAGGCGCAAAGACAGCCTGAGTGGGGGGTCGTTAATATAATGAGAGGCAGAGGATATGCCTATTCCTAATTTATCTAAATGAGCTCAACATGGGCATATACACGTTAAATAGCACCAATGTTATCTTCCAATTTAGGGTTGGATTAATTTTGGACCACTTCTTATGCACCTATTGGGACCAGGTGCTAATCAGACTAAACTACTAGAACACAGCATATGCAACATACATTTTCTTGAGTCATGGATGTAATTGACTATTGATGCACAGATGTTACCTGGCCAAAACCTCTGAGAAGTATGGCCAGAATTTATAGGGCTTGAGTTTATGTATGTTGCATGCCTGGTGACTTCATACTGTAGTTACTGTCATGGAACAGGGGCTGCCTCACTCTCATAGGCCCCTGATCTGTGCTCAGATCCCTAAGGCCCTGAGTATGGGCTCAACTCTATACTAGTCCCTAGGAGCTGCATAAAACACAGGTTATGACTAGCCAGACTTGGGAGAAAATAAACTTTGGGTTTATTATAAGGAAGTATAACACAGATAATGTATCAATCTAACAATCAGGGAAAGATAAATAAAGGGGACAAAAACACTAATTTAAATGAGCTTTGTCATAGTCCTCCCAGGATGCTGCATCAGCTAAGTGATCCTGGACTCTTTTAATCTTTTGTGAAGGCTCAAGTTGATCCTAAAAACAGACCAGAAAATACCCCTAGTCCTTGGATACCACTCAAGCAGTTCAAAAGAACAAAGTACTGGGGAGGGCTCAAAGCCTACTGGATACTTTTTGCCTTTAATGTGGGGGCCTCTATACCGACTTGGAATGCTTCAGCACATCCTGGATCCCTCACAGGGAATGAAAGGGAAGATGTGGCCAATATCCACCATGCCTGGATTGTTCACTGGGAGCCTCTCCCTAATGGGATGCACCTGCCACGATCCAGCACCAAGAACAGGCTCCCTCAGCAGAGCCCGTGGCATCCACAGCCAGAGGATCTGTCCCCAAGAGCTCTCCGTCGCTATTAGCCTCTTCTACCCCCCATAGCGGTGAGACACAAGTCGGCGGGGCCCACCCTCGGATCTCACTAGCTCTCCTAACTCCTGAGCAGGCTAGCATTTGTAGATTCACCTTTTCCATTCAAAACCATGGAGGAATGGTGCTCAGCCAATCAAAGAGTGGCGGGATGGATAAATGGGCCAATCACAGGTGAGTGGGAGCAGCTATGTACATGTCTGGCTAATGGCTGATCATAACATTTGAGTGAGCAGGAAATATGAAATAAACCAATCACAGCAGTGCTTACGACCAAGATCATCCGAACGAGACCCAGCCGAGACCATCCAAGCTGGAGTTTCACCAGGGCAATTTGGTGGTTTACAAAACAGCTCCACTTTTGTGCAGTGTGCCAAATCAGTGGGTGCCCTTTGTACACAATATTTCCTGGACACTGGCCTGGAAAACAGCCTGTGAATAGGCTCCAGCATGCCCATGTATTGGAATCCCCCTCCAGCATAGGAAAATAGGTTAAGCAGGTTGGGGACTGGGGGGGGGGGGTGTATATGTCTGAAGGTGACAGTGTCTCTGACCTGTCCCCCTATGTCCAGAAATGTGGTACTACAGCCCCACTTGTGTAAAAGCACAAATATACACAGCTCAGAACAGCACCCCTACTTTCAGATACAATAAAGTGTTCCATATTTACATGATTTGGGGAAATACATACATACTGCAGGCAATCCCAGTGCGTTACAATAACCTTTGGGACCCTAATGAAAGGAACAGATGGGCCGGGCTTAACCCGTTTCATTACTGTTACCTCCTAACAACTCACATCATGGACATTTTGGAACTTATTCAGGCTGATCTACTGCACCGACACACTTTATTCGAGCAAATGCCTGGTTTGTACCTGGCAGAAACCTGGAATCCGCCACTGCTCACCTCTTGCATGCTTCGTTGCGCTTGCCTTCCCAGCCACGGTTCATGCCTGGCTGACGGGGGCCTGATCTTGTTAAATGATAATGAGAATGATTTACTAGGCTGCGATGTTTCGATTGTCCACCAGATGGCATAAACTCATGACTTAAGTAATGTGTGGCCTTTGCAAGTTGTTTCGTTTCCAAAAAAAGTTACTTTATCCCAGTACAGTATGCTATTGTGTAACTTGTCCTTGAGACTGAAGGAATAGTTGCAAAAAATGTATCAATTTAGGCTTTACATACAGTAATGTATTAAATAAAGACAAAGATCATTTTCACTTACACTATTCTACAGAGACATGAGTGAACAAGTGGAGCCCGTGTTCCAAAAACCTGACAGAAGTTATGCTTATTTGATATGGGCCGCTATAAATGCAACAGAGGATAAGATGGCAACAGTTGTTCAAATTTATCAGTATTTTATCGAAAATTATGACTTTTACAGATTTTCGCCAACTCCTCATTTGTGGAAGCATGCAATAAGGAAAAGGTTATGTAGTGACCCCTGTTTTCACCGTATTGAGCCCCAATTTGTTGGAGGGTATTGGTGTGTGTCACAGGGTTTTTCCCGTATCTATGATAATGGAGGCGGCAAAAGGCGAAGGGTCGTGTTAAAACGAAATAAGAAGCGACAGTCCCTGCCAAGCAATGCGCCAGAACCAGAACCAGAACCAGCAGCAGCACCAGCTTATCATCATGGTCCTGCCGTCGGTGACAAATCTGAGATGGATTTCGCAGCCAGTTTTGATGAAGCTTGCATGTACCTAAGCGATTTCCCGCTGACTACAGGTGGGCTAGTCCCTCTGCAAAATGATGAAAGCTGGACTGGAAGTGGGCCGGCGCCAGCGCAAGCTGAATGGGAAATTTAGTAATACTGTACTGTACAGTATGGTGAGTACTGTATTTTTGCCGTATTATTTTGGTGGGGCTGGCTGGGAACTTCTTTAGGGGGCTGACCATTACTGTACATTAAAACTTTTCATTTTGTTTTTCCTCAGAAAAGAAAACGGCTAATGGGGGGATTTCGATGGATTATATTGTACTGTATGCTGATGTTTTCCGGCCATACAGTATACTGTGTAATAAACCCGAATAAATAAAACTACTGTATGCATTTATTCTACAGTACATGTTCAGTAAATTACTGCACATACTGGGGGCGAGATGTGTTTGCAGCAGAGAGAGATTTAATAATATTGTACAGTGAGCAGGGGGTTCCCTGAGCCAGAAATTAATGCTCAGGGAACCCCCCTGCTCCTGATCAATATTATTAAAAATACGGAAAATGCTGCGTCATTACCATAGCGGATAGCCGCTAAGGCAATGAAGGGGTTAACCCACCGTGCCCGCTTTATTGTGTGTAGTGGGGATGGGTGAGGGGGGTATTTGGCCCTTGGTGTGAGTTTAGGACTTGCGGGAGGGGGGGGGGGTTGCGGGTGCACTTAACCCCTTCACGATCGTAGCAGTTAATACCGCTACGGTCATGAAGGGGTTAAGCCCTCCCGCTACCCCACCCCCCCCCCCCCCCGCAAGCCCTCCCCAACCATCGTTGGGGCGAATACCCCATTCACCCACCCTCCCGCTACCCACAATAAAAAAATACACACACACAGCAGCCGCCAAAAAATAAATAAATAAATGACAATAAATACATTGGAAATACATTTTTATTGATAGTGTAGATGTGCAGGGGGTCTCCGGAGCTGAACCGCGGTGGTTTTAGGTCTGGGGACCCCGTGCCCCCCGAGATACAGGCCCCTTTAGGGGGTGCCGGTAGCCCTCTGCTTGGTTTAAAGGTCCCGATCACGTGATCGCGGCCTGTAAACCAAGCAGAGCAGAGGGATACCGGCACCCCCTAAAGGGGCCTGTATCTCGGGGGGCACGGGGTCCCCAGACCTAAAACCACCGCGGTTCAGCTCCGGAGACCCCCTGCACATGTACACTATCAATAAAAATGTATTTCAAATGTATTTATTGTCATTTATTTATTTATTTATTTATATTTATTTATTAATTGTGCTGCTGCTGCTGCAAGTCGTAAACTCACACCAAGGGCCAAACACCCCCCTCAACCCCAATAAAAAAAATTCACGCACAGCAGCCCCACAATTAATAAATAAATCTAAATAAATAAATAAATAAAATCTATGTAAAACCCCCTCCCCCTATTCTCGCTTTTAAAACGCCCTGCCTTCTCTCTAATCTATGTAAAAAAAACCTCCCCCTATCCCCCTATCCCCCTATTGTGTGTGTGCGTTAAGCTTCCCTGCAAGCTATGTAAAAAAAACCTCCCCCTATTGTGTGTGTGTTTAAATCTGGCTGGCCTGTGTTTCTGAGTGCTGAGTGCTCTGCGTTTAACCAAGCAGAGCAGAGGGATACCGGCACCCCCTAAAGGGGCCTGTATCTCGGGGGGCACGGGGTCCCCAGACCTAAAACCACCGCGGTTCAGCTCCGGAGACCCCCTGCACATGTACACTATCAATAAAAATGTATTTCAAATGTATTTATTGTCATTTATTTATTTATTTATTTATATTTATTTATTAATTGTGCTGCTGCTGCTGCAAGTCGTAAACTCACACCAAGGGCCAAACACCCCCCTCACCCCCAATAAAAAAAATTCACGCACAGCAGCCCCACAATTAATAAATAAATCTAAATAAATAAATAAATAAATAAAGACATGAAGAGAAATAAATACTGTATATACTGTACAGTATATACACTGTATATATATATATATATATATATATATATATATATATATATATATATATATATATATATATATATATATACAGTATACATATATACACTGTGTATATATACTGTATATATATATATATATATATATATATATATATATATATATATATATATATATATATATATACATACTGTATGTGAGTGAAAAGAGAAAAAAGTAACCCGTATGGGAGCACTCAGGTATGCAATTGATATATTTGTTTATTTATTTGACACAGTGCAAAAAGGGATGAATAAACAGTACATGATTTAAAAACACTTAAAAAAGAGGCATGGACCCTTAAACACTAATGAACAGCACTAGGGAACGACACACACTGTCAACCCTAAACATGAAAAGGATAGTGACTCAAAAAACACTAGGGAGAATCAAAGTGAATCACAATACAGTAGGTTACTGGGTTTAAAGGCACCTACAGTATACAACGCTAAGGATAATGCACACTACAATACCAAAAAGTATTTTAACCAAGCAAGTAAACCAAAATCAATATATACTGTAAGTAACAACCAGAAAAGACAATTTAAAACCAAACTAACCCTTACAATACCAAGGATTACATCTATCTAATTGTAAAAAACCTTATACAGTACATTATACACAGCATTGTTTAAAAACCCCTTCCCCCCTAATGTTTGTGTTAAGCAGATTACACTGAAGGGAGAGAGATATAAAGGCCTAAAGCCCCTTCCCCCCCTAATGTTTCTGTTAAGTAGATTACACTGAAGGGAGAGAGATATAAAGGCCTAAAGCCCCTTCCCCCCTAATGTTTCTGTTAAACAGATTACAGTACATTGAAGGGAGAGAGATTTTACAGAAACACACATTAGGGGGGAGGGGGCTTTAAACAGATTACAGTACATTGAAGGGAGAGAGATGTTTCTGTTACCAGTAAATCTCCCTCCCTGCATTGCTAACCACCCTCACCCCCTACCCACATACCGTTAACCCCCCCCCCCATCCTGGCCATGGCCCCTCCGCTTCTGCAAAACAGACACAAAAATTAAAACATACAAAGTAATGTCCCCTAACCCCTTAATCACCATAGCGGTTATTAACCGCTACAGTCATGAAGGGGTTAACCCACCCTCACCCACCCACCACTCGGGATGCCTACATACCCTCCCACACTAACCCCCCCCCCACCCGTGAGGCCTAACCACCCAATCAGTTCCCACAAGGGAGGCCTACCCACATACCGTTGGGGAAACACCCCACCCCCACCCCAGTACCCACAATAAAAACAGTACAATCACCCACAATAAACAGCATTCTATTTATTAAATACATTACCCACCCCCTGTGCCCCCCCCCCCCCATAAATACAAGATTTATTCTTTTACATTCAGGGTCCATAACGCAGCCCCACGCTAGTCCCCGGTGGGCTGGCAGGGCACCTGGACAGACCTACAGTTTACCAGCAGCATTCCACAGGTTCTGGAGGCCTGCTGGTGGATCCTGCCAGCACCATGGCGCCCAGGTGGTCTCCTTGGGTCACCGTGAGCCTCAATTGGGTCCACACGGTAGGCCCAAGGATGTCTGGGAGCCCCGGGTCAAACCCACAGGTGTCTGCGGGGCCTCGGGTGGTTCCCATGGGGGTCTGGGGAACTCACGGGTGCTCACTACGGGTCCGCGGTGCCCCCACAGAAGTGGGACCACACATCATCATCCCCGCACCTACGGCTCGGAGGTGCCCCCACAGAAGTGGGACCACACATCGTCATGCCCGCAGACTACGGGTCCGCGGTGCCCCCACAGAAGTGGGACCACACATCATCATCCCCGCATGTGTCACCCGTGGAACCACCAGCCTGCTACCCTTTAGGATACCCGAGGATTCCCCGCGGGTGGTCTCCAGAGGTCCCACGCAAAACCACGGAAGTAACCCTGAATGTAAAAAAAATAAACCTGGCCAATACATTCAATACATACACCCTCCCCCCCAACACCTACAGTACAATAATGTGCAAAATAACTATTATCCAGATATGGATAATAGATTAATTGCCCATTATTAAAAACATTAACTAGCATATACAAATAAATAAAGTACTACTGACCTCATCAATACGAAGTGTCCGATGCCAGCGCCTTCCTTCTCTTGCCCACACAAAACATAGCCAAAACCAAGCCAATACATTGCAATTACATTCAGATATCAATTAACCCCTTAAACACCTTATCGGATAATAACCGCAAAGGTAATTAAGGGGTTAAGCCACACAGGCACGATACCCACCCTTCACCCATGAATTTGTACTGTGGCTTCATCATGCAACTATATATATATATACTGTATATATATACATACAGAGAGACAGAGAGAAAGAGAGAGAGAGAGATATATACAGTATATATATATACACACGTTATATACACACCCATGATAAACCAAATATACAGTACAAATAAATGTAGAAGGGTTATCAAAACCATACTGTTCTACAACCAAACACTTCTCCATACAGATACTACATTAAAATCAATTTCCTTTAAAAATCCTAACTGATCTCACAATCTACTGTACTGTATATGATCACAAACCAATGAAAAAAAAGTCACATTCCAAAATGCATAAAATCTATGCACCATACTGTATACATTCTGCAAATTAATCAAACGTAAACAAAAATCAGTTAGCAATCATTATTTACACCCCTAAACATTTCACACTCAATCAAGAACAATGAGACCATTAACAGATTCACGCCTAGAGCAGAACAATTAAGCCTTTGAAAAAATATAAGTACCGACAAAAATACAACCTTTACAGTACAGTACAACCAAGGCTATCTATCCCTGACCTTCCTCAAACACACAATACAATACCAAGGAATAATACATCTATCTAATTTTAAAATACTTTAAACTCACAAAATAATTAAAAACACATCTAATCCAGCTTTTAAAACATCATCATTTCTTACCCTGAATGTATACTGTACTGTATATCTCTCTAGACATATATATTGTACATACATACATACAGTGGCAAGAAATGATATACCACAAAAAAATAAAAATACACAGGTTAAAAAACCTTTTGAAAAAATTAACAAGTTAAATAAAATACATTTCTTTACTGTAGTTCACTTACCATTACTTGCCCCCACCGACTCCCGTTGCCCAGCTTACTCACGAACCAATCCACGATCAGGAACCCATAAAATAATAAACCATTGAAAATAATAAACATTAAACTAAAAATCCAAACCAATCCACGGGTCTTCTACTTGTAATACACCTTCATCTGTATTCTTCTTTCTTCTATCTCCTTCCGGGCGGGGCAGGGCGTGGTCTTCTTTCCATCATCGGCCACGCCCTTGTCTTTTTCCTTCTCCGGAGGTCCTTCCTCCGCGGCGTCTGGCTGCAAAATGAGACGACATAGGCTTTTAAAGGCCTATGACGTCACATTTTGCGTCATGGTTCCCACGGTCCTGATTGGACCGTGAAAACCATGTGTGTTGGCCGATAATAAAAAAATGATGACGTCACTTAAAGGGAATGAAAGCACAGCCAATCAGAATGGCTTTGCTTCAATTGCCTTTAAGATGACGTCATGAAAAGGCACATGGCCGTGCACACATGGTACTAGAGCCAATCAGAGCGTGGGAACTTTATGCCTACTCTGATTGGCTCTGGTATACCATGTGTCAGGGGCTTGGGGGAGAAAGGATGTGACGTCAATGAAAACCTGTCACGTGGTACGGTAGCCAATCAGAGCGTGGGAACTTTATCCTTATTGACGTCACATCCTTTCTCCCCCAAGCCCCTGACACATGGTATACCAGAGCCAATCAGAGCGTGGGAACTTTATCCCTACTCTGATTGGCTCTGGTATACCATGTGTCAGGGGCTTGGGGGAGAAAGGATGTGACGTCAATAAGGATAAAGTTCCCACGCTCTGATTGGCTACCGTACCACGTGACAGGTTTTCATTGACGTCACATCCTTTCTCCCCCAAGCCCCTGACACATGGTATACCAGAGCCAATCAGAGTAGGCATAAAGTTCCCACGCTCTGATTGGCTCTAGTACCATGTGTGCACGGCCATGTGCCTTTTCATGACGTCATCTTAAAGGCAATTGAAGCAAAGCCATTCTGATTGGCTGTGCTTTCATTCCCTTTAAGTGACGTCATCATTTTTTTATTATCGGCCAACACACATGGTTTTCACGGTCCAATCAGGACCGTGGGAACCATGACGCAAAATGTGACGTCATAGGCCTTTAAAAGCCTATGTCGTCTCATTTTGCAGCCAGACGCCGCGGAGGAAGGACCTCCGGAGAAGGAAAAAGACAAGGGCGTGGCCGATGATGGAAAGAAGACCACGCCCTGCCCCGCCCGGAAGGAGATAGAAGAAAGAAGAATACAGATGAAGGTGTATTACAAGTAGAAGACCCGTGGATTGGTTTGGATTTTTAGTTTAATGTTTATTATTTTCAATGGTTTATTATTTTATGGGTTCCTGATCGTGGATTGGTTCGTGAGTAAGCTGGGCAACGGGAGTCGGTGGGGGCAAGTAATGGTAAGTGAACTACAGTAAAGAAATGTATTTTATTTAACTTGTTAATTTTTTCAAAAGGTTTTTTAACCTGTGTATTTTTATTTTTTTGTGGTATATCATTTCTTGCCACTGTATGTATGTATGTACAATATATATGTCTAGAGAGATATACAGTACAGTATACATTCAGGGTAAGAAATGATGATGTTTTAAAAGCTGGATTAGATGTGTTTTTAATTATTTTGTGAGTTTAAAGTATTTTAAAATTAGATAGATGTATTATTCCTTGGTATTGTATTGTGTGTTTGAGGAAGGTCAGGGATAGATAGCCTTGGTTGTACTGTACTGTAAAGGTTGTATTTTTGTCGGTACTTATATTTTTTCAAAGGCTTAATTGTTCTGCTCTAGGCGTGAATGTTAATGGTCTCATTGTTCTTGATTGAGTGTGAAATGTTTAGGGGTGTAAATAATGATTGCTAACTGATTTTTGTTTACGTTTGATTAATTTGCAGAATGTATACAGTATGGTGCATAGATTTTATGCATTTTGGAATGTGACTTTTTTTTCATTGGTTTGTGATCATATACAGTACAGTAGATTGTGAGATCAGTTAGGATTTTTAAAGGAAATTGATTTTAATGTAGTATCTGTATGGAGAAGTGTTTGGTTGTAGAACAGTATGGTTTTGATAACCCTTCTACATTTATTTGTACTGTATATTTGGTTTATCATGGGTGTGTATATAACGTGTGTATATATATATACTGTATATATCTCTCTCTCTCTCTTTCTCTCTGTCTCTCTGTATGTATATATATACAGTATATATATATATAGTTGCATGATGAAGCCACAGTACAAATTCATGGGTGAAGGGTGGGTATCGTGCCTGTGTGGCTTAACCCCTTAATTACCTTTGCGGTTATTATCCGATAAGGTGTTTAAGGGGTTAATTGATATCTGAATGTAATTGCAATGTATTGGCTTGGTTTTGGCTATGTTTTGTGTGGGCAAGAGAAGGAAGGCGCTGGCATCGGACACTTCGTATTGATGAGGTCAGTAGTACTTTATTTATTTGTATATGCTAGTTAATGTTTTTAATAATGGGCAATTAATCTATTATCCATATCTGGATAATAGTTATTTTGCACATTATTGTACTGTAGGTGTTGGGGGGGAGGGTGTATGTATTGAATGTATTGGCCAGGTTTATTTTTTTTACATTCAGGGTTACTTCCGTGGTTTTGCGTGGGACCTCTGGAGACCACCCGCGGGGAATCCTCGGGTATCCTAAAGGGTAGCAGGCTGGTGGTTCCACGGGTGACACATGCGGGGATGATGATGTGTGGTCCCACTTCTGTGGGGGCACCGCGGACCCGTAGTCTGCGGGCATGACGATGTGTGGTCCCACTTCTGTGGGGGCACCTCCGAGCCGTAGGTGCGGGGATGATGATGTGTGGTCCCACTTCTGTGGGGGCACCGCGGACCCGTAGTGAGCACCCGTGAGTTCCCCAGACCCCCATGGGAACCACCCGAGGCCCCGCAGACACCTGTGGGTTTGACCCGGGGCTCCCAGACATCCTTGGGCCTACCGTGTGGACCCAATTGAGGCTCACGGTGACCCAAGGAGACCACCTGGGCGCCATGGTGCTGGCAGGATCCACCAGCAGGCCTCCAGAACCTGTGGAATGCTGCTGGTAAACTGTAGGTCTGTCCAGGTGCCCTGCCAGCCCACCGGGGACTAGCGTGGGGCTGCGTTATGGACCCTGAATGTAAAAGAATAAATCTTGTATTTATGGGGGGGGGGGGGCACAGGGGGTGGGTAATGTATTTAATAAATAGAATGCTGTTTATTGTGGGTGATTGTACTGTTTTTATTGTGGGTACTGGGGTGGGGGTGGGGTGTTTCCCCAACGGTATGTGGGTAGGCCTCCCTTGTGGGTAGTTAGTGGGTGAGGGTTGAGGGTGGTTAGGCCTCACGGGGTGGGGGGTTAGAGTGGGAGGGTATGTACAGTAGGCGTCCCAAGTGGTGGGTGAGGGCGGGTTAACCCCTTCATGACTGTAGCGGTTAATAACCGCTATGGTGATTAAGGGGTTAGGGGACATTACTTTGAAAGTGTTATTTTTTTTCTCTGTTTTACTGTACAGCAGCGGAGGTTGCCATGGGTAGTGGGTAGTGTATTGAATGTATTTATTGGTTATTATGCGTTAACCCCTTCATTACCTTAGCGGCTATACGCTATGCTAATGAAGCCTCGTTTCTGAACTTTTAATAATATTGTGCAGGAGCAGGGGGTCCCCTGAGATTAGATTTCTGTCTCAGGGAACCCCCTGCTCACTCTACAATATTATTAAAAAGACAGAAATGCTGCTTCTTTACCATAGCGCATAGCCGCTAAGCTAAAGAATGATTCTTTAATGATGTGTGTGTTTTATTCACAGTGTAGATGTTCTCCGGAGCTGAAGCGCACAGGTTTCAGGTCTGGGGACCCCGTGCCCCCCGAGATACAGGCCCCTTTAGGGGGTGCCGGTATCCCTCTGCTCTGCTTGGTTTACAGGCCGCGATCACGTGATCGGACCTTTAAACCAAGCAGAGGGCTACCGGCACCCCCTAAAGGGGCCTGTATCTCGGGGGGCACGGGGTCCCCAGACCTAAAACCTGTGCGGTTCAGCTCCAGAGACCCCCTGCACATCTACACTATCAATAAAAATGTATTTCCAATGTATTTATTGTCATTTATTTATTTATTTTTTGGCGGCTGCTGTGTGTGATTATTTTTTATTGTGTTTAGCGGGGGTGGGTGACGGGGTTTATAAATGTGAGTTTATAAATAAAATAAAGAATATTATTTATAGGGGCCTTAGAACAGAAGTTCCCACGCCAATTGCGCGCTCATTGCTCTTTTGTTACAATGTTGCTGGTCTTGCGGGTTTGCAGTCTGGCAGCAAAAAGCAGTTTGTACTGTAGTACTGTGTGTGAGATAAAGTAACCAGTTCTTTTATTGCTGAAGTCGCCACTAAAAACTTTTATTTACAAATACAGTACAAAAACCGTGCAACACACAACAACATTCAGTATCCTTTGTTTAAGTACAGCAGGTACTATAGGGTAAAACATGTACTGTACAGTACAGCACAACATTACAGTATGGTCTCACTGAAAGTCCTCCCCATTTTCCAGCCATGGCCGATGCCTTGCATGGCGCAAAACGCCATTAATGCAGTCTCTAACGCCTCTCATTACAGGATCTGTAACAGGGTAATAGCGCTGCATTTCTTCCACAATCTTTTTCCTTAAATTGGCAGGAAGGGCATTTTTTTGGCGATTCCCATCATAGTTCACTTTGAACACCCACTCGCAGTACAATGTGTAGGGAACATGGTGTTTAAATATGATCAAGGCATACTTGTGTGGTATACCAGCACTCCTCACCCTATACTTCTCCCTCAGCGCCGGTGTCAGATCGCACAGGGAGATGTCGGGCACTGTTTGTATGCGAGCGGGTGTAGGAAGTCTTTTGGGAGCGGGTGTACTTGAGGCGATGGGCAATGGTAGGGTGTCTGGGAGGAAGCTTTCCTCCGGTAGTGGTCGCCGGGTTGTCTCCTGGCGTGGTCTAGATGGGGTTGTCATGTCCTCCTCAATAGCATAGTACACTGTATCTTCTGGTGGAGGGTGTGTGCTTGGTGATGGAAGGGGGTCGAAGGTACCATGCATCACATCCATGTCACCCCCCTGCTCCAGCATCGGGGAAACAGGGGCATTAACACCGAGCAAATAATGTATGCCCGCTATGTCTGCCTCTATCTTGTCCATCCGTTGATCCAGCCGTTGCTCCATATGTAGCACCGACTCCAGAAGCAGATCTAGCTTTGCCAGCACACTAGAATTCCCGGGGAGATCCACACTTAGCCCATTCAGGATCCGGTCCAACGAGCTGCTTGTGCATGGCATCTGGAGATCTGGGGGGATGGGTGCAACGGAGGATGAGATGGGGGTTCCCTGGAGAGAAGCGGCATCGATGGAGAGTGGAAGAGGTGACCTGGGGATGCCCGGTACAGGAGAAGCTGCAGCGTGGTGGAAGAGGGATGGAGAAGGTGACCGCTGGATTTCCGGGAGAGAAGCAGAGTCGTCCAAGAGCAAAGGAGACAGTGACCCGTTGATTTCAGAGGCAGCAGCATCTTCAGATGGAACCGGAGAAGATGGGGGTGGAGAAGCCGGGCTGAAGATTTCCGGGACAGCTACAGCAGAGTCGTCGAAGCATATGGGAGCAAGTGGTCTGCGGATTCGGTGAGTTGGCTGCCATGCGTCTTGCGAACCGAGCACAGTACCGTATTTCTTCTTCACATAATAAGGCTGACGTGTTTTAAAAGCCTTAGCCTTTGGGGTCAGCAGAAGGTTTTCTTTGTTGGCCTTAGCCTGTCGCTTTGCCTTTGGCTTGGGAACGGTAACTGCCTTTCTTTTTTTCAGTGTGGCAGGCACAGCAGAGGTGAGATGATTCTTTCTTCCATAGAACCGGGGATGCTCCATGTAAGCGGGAGGCACAATGCAGTATCTGGACAATGCCTCAGATAAAGATCAGCAAGTGGTGGGCTATGCAACGTGTACAACCTTTTATGCATGGTGGCCAGGTACAGGTGTTGAAAGTGGGTGGTCTGTTATGTGAGTCATTAACATATAAATACACCATCCATTTTGTGGATTCACTGCACATTGAATACACATCGACTAAACATCGAATACACATTCTTGTGTTTGTATTTCTTTCTACAGTACTCGCAGCAATGCCTGTTAAGAAGATTTCAAAGGATCTCAGCATGAGAATGAAGGAGATGTACACGAGCGGACAACGAATTGCAGATATCCAGCGCTGGTTAACTGCTTCTGGCCTCGTTGTGCCATCAAGCACTGTGTGCTATCATGCACAAGGAAAAAACAGAGACCGCAAAAAGGCACCAAGGGTAACAAATGCGTAAGTATACTGTATTTATAAAACTTAACCAAAAAAAATATAGAAAACTGTAGTGTACATCTACAGTATACCGTATTTATATAGTATATTTATTATATTACAACAGTATATACTGTAGTGTACTGTATGTGTGGTCAATTTATATTTTTTGTGCAGCAGTATACACTTTTGGTATATTGCAATTCATCTGACAACGGAATATACAGTATATGATGTGTATTTATTATGATATAACAACAGTATACCGTATTTATATAGTATATTTATTATATTACAACAGTATATACTGTAGTGTACTGTATGTGTGGTCAATTTATATTTTTTGTGCAGCAGTATACACTTTTGGTATATTGCAATTCATCTGACAACGGAATATACAGTATATGATGTGTATTTATTATGATATAACAACAGTATACCGTATTTATATAGTATATTTATTATATTACAACAGTATATACTGTAGTGTACTGTATGTGTGGTCAATTTATATTTTTTGTGCAGCAGTATACACTTTTGGTATATTGCAATTCATCTGACAACGGAATATTTATATAGTATATTTATATTACAACAGTACTGTATACTGTATATTTTGTCTATTTATATTTATAGTACAGCAGTATACATTTTTTGTATATTTATATTTACTGTATATTACAACATTACATGTACAGTATACAGTATACATTTTATATTGCTGCATATTAATAACACAATATAATTTCTTTGCATTGTAGGGAGACTACTCTTCTGGTGGACAGAATAAGTGAGGAGAATGATGAGAGGAGCGCATTAAGGGTTAAAAACACTCTTCAGGAAAACCACAATCTGACTGTATCCGAGAGCAGCATAAAGAAGATGAGACGCAGAATTGGATGGAAATATGGACGTGTGAGGTTAGTAGTGGACAGTACAGGAGGTACTGTACTGTAAAGTAAAAATGTTGTTTTGCAAACTGTACTGCGCTGTGACGCTAACATTTTTTATTCATTGTCATTACAGAGCGTACCCCATGATACGGGACGCAAACAAAATCAAAAGAGTGCTCCAGGCCCAGGCATGGATCGACAGCGGTGAGACTTTCCAGGATTGCATCTTCACTGATGAGTCTACTGTGTCGCTGGAGAGATTTGCAAGATTTGCGTTCCACAAAAAAGGCCGCATAACTTTGAAGCCACGGCCAAAACACCCTGTGAAGCTGCATGTGTGGGGTGCCATCTCTAGGCGTGGACCGGGATGCATTGTCGTCTTTGAAGGTACAATTTCTCAAATATAATGCCGCCTAATGCACTGTACTTGACTAGTGTTGCCTTACCGTATGCACTGTACTGTACTATTGAGCACTTTTCTTTTCTTGCTATAGGAATCATGAATAAAGATTTCTTCCAAGACAACATTGTGCCCGTGATAGTGCGATACATCACACAAGACTTTCCCAATGGTCATCGCTTTTACCAGGACAATGATCCCAAGCACACCGCGTCGACGGCGCATATCCTTGAGCGCGGCATCAACTGGGTGAAGACGCCAGCGGAGTAAGTGTAGTAGACCGTGTCCCATTTATATGTTCCCCACTGTTTTTACTGTGTACTGTATCTCTTAAACTAATTGTCCTTTCTTTCCAATCACAGATCACCAGACTTCAATCCGATCGAAATGGTCTGGCATCAGCTGAAGGACCACATCCGTAAAGTGGCGAAACCCTCCAAGAAGGACGAGTTGTATACAGCCATAATGAGTTTTTGGAACGATGTACTCACCGAGGAACGATGCAATAAATATATAGACCATATTGCCACTGTGTTGCCCATTGTCATCGCGCGCAATGGACAAGCATCAGGAAAGTAGTACAGTGCTGTAGTATTGTACAGTAGGTACACTATGATACAGGTAAGTATGGCACAGATTTTAGCTTTCCCAATAGTCAGAGTTTACAGTAGTTCCAGTATACAGTACAGTAGACTAGTTTGACATACTACAGTAACTGCCTACTAACTGCTCCATTTTTTCTTTCCAGAGAAAGCTGCACCAGCCACCTACTGTACAGTAGGTCTACCATAATACAGTACGCACATACAGTACAGTACAGTAACTGAACAAAGTTTTTGTTTTCTTGTCGTTCCAGGAAAAAGGGTGCACCAGAGGGGAGGGGGGGCCTTGTGTTCGTCAAATCTGCTTGTGCAGTCAAATGTACAGTATATAAACAGCAGTAATGATGTACACAAAACCTCTCCTCTCTCAATGAACTACTGTACCGCAGACACAATGAGGATACTGTTACAGTATGAAGGGAAAAAGAACAGGATGGGTTATTTAACATTACAGTATACTGTGCAATATTTATACTGTATATTTATATATACTGTATTTTTATTCTAAAGGTATTCGAGAATGTACTCTACTAGATGAGGACCTGGTGACTTTCAACACTCTCAGACACACAGAAAGGATTATTTCACATCACTGTATATTTATCCTGTATATTTTCAGTAATTTAGAAGCAGTGGCTGTTCTGAACAGCCCAGGGCCAGTTTAACAAAACAATGGCTTGGATTGGATTAGCCAGACGATTGATGCTTGGCCAGGGAGGGATTAAAAACTCTAAGGGAGGGGGTGGGTGGTGTAGCTGTACTGTAGGATTGTACCGTGTCAGTATTTCCAACGCCAGGTCACCCTAATAATTGCATTAATAAACCCCCAAAGACAAGGCCCAAATATACTAGTACAGTATACAGTACTGTAAAGTATGTATTATTGTGTGTTGATGTTTTGAATTGCTGTTAACTTGAAATGTTTCACCATTGTATTGTACTGTATTTGTAAATAAAAGTATTTTGTGGCGACTTCAGCAATAAAAGAACTGGTTAATTTATCTCACATAAAGTACGTGAATACGACCGCAATCACCATTGTACAGTAAATGGGTGCATAGGATGGAACGACAGGTGCTAAAGGGGTATAAATATGATACTGTATTTATCAGTATTGATCAAAGAGAATTGATCAGAAGGATTCCCCTTATAAAGTATACAGCACTCTATTGTCATTCATACAGTACAGTATACTGTAGTAAAAGGTAGACAACACATGGTCTTGCAGTACAGTATACTGTATTACTAAAAATCTGTCAGGTTGACCAGAATCACTGCGGATATCGGAAAATAATACAATTTTATTAATTCTACGTACTGTATATAAGGGGAATCCTTCTGATCAACTCTCTTTGAACAACACTGATAAATACAGTAATTTATCTCACACTCAGTACTACAAACTGCTTTTTGCTTGCAATAAACTAACAAACAGGGAAGCGCTACTGTATACTGTATGAGTTAGGATCAGGCCCAGCAGCCACTTTATGTTGAAAACCACATATGAAATGAGCATAAATTTGCATGAATAATTACACAAAAATATATAAAATAAATAGCACAAGTCTCTGACAGAGAGAAATTGTCCAGGTGGTGTGGATACAGGTTAATGCCCCTGTCTGATAGGACAGACTCGGGCAAGAATGGCCTGTGAGAGGTGAAAATCCAGAATGGTAGCTGGGATGGAAAGCGCTACCAACTGTGCAGGTATTGAAGTGTGTAGAAATGGGAAGGTGCCGTAGGCATCAAATGTGGAAAGCGCTCACCCAGACTTCATACACTGCGCTTTTTGCTTGCATACTGCAAAGCCGCAAGACCAGCAACATTGTAAAAAAAGAGCAAAAAAAAGAGCAATGAGCGCGAAATTGGCGTGGGAACTTCTGTTCTAGGGCCCCTAGAAATAATATTCTTTATTTTAGTTATAAACTCACATTTATATATAAAGTATATATTTATTTCTCTTCATGTACTGTATTTATTTAGATTTATTTATTAATTGTGGAGCTGCTGTGCGTGAGGGGCCATGGCCAGGATGGGGGGGGGGGGGGGGGGGGTAACGGTACAGTATGTGGGTAGGGGGTGAGGGTGGTTAGACCTCACAGTACATTATGCACATTGGGCCCCCCTCCTCCCCACATTTACATACTGTACTGTACACTACACGACATCAATGCAGGGAGGGTTTACCAATGCAGGGAGGGTTTACCAATGCAGGTAAGGCTTTAGGCCTTTATATCTCTCTCCCTTCAGTGTAATCTACTTAACAGAAACATTAGGGGGGGAAGGGGCTTTAGGCCTTTATATCTCTCTCCCTTCAGTGTAATCTGCTTAACACAAACATTAGGGGGGAAGGGGCTTTAGGCCTTTATATCTCTCTCCCTTCAGTGTAATCTACTTAACAGAAACATTAGGGGGGGAAGGGGCTTTAGGCCTTTATATCTCTCTCCCTTCAGTGTAATCTGCTTAACACAAACATTAGGGGGGAAGGGTTTTTTAAACAATGCTGTGTATAATGTACTGTATAAGGTTTTTTACAATTAGATAGATGTAATCCTTGGTATTGTAAGGGTTAGTTTGGTTTTAAATTGTCTTTTCTGGTTGTTACTTACAGTATATATTGATTTTGGTTTACTTGCTTGGTTAAAATACTTTTTGGTATTGTAGTGTGCATTATCCTTAGCGTTGTATACTGTAGGTGCCTTTAAACCCAGTAACCTACTGTATTGTGATTCACTTTGATTCTCCCTAGTGTTTTTTGAGTCACTATCCTTTTCATGTTTAGGGTTGACAGTGTGTGTCGTTCCCTAGTGCTGTTCATTAGTGTTTAAGGGTCCATGCCTCTTTTTTAAGTGTTTTTAAATCATGTACTGTTTATTCATCCCTTTTTGCACTGTGTCAAATAAATAAACAAATATATCAATTGCATACCTGAGTGCTCCCATACGGGTTACTTTTTTCTCTTTTCACTCACATACAGTATGTATATATATATATATATATATATATATATATATATATATATATACAGTATATATACACAGTGTATATATGTATACTGTATATATATATATATATATATATATATATATATATATATATATATATATATACAGTGTATATACTGTACAGTATATACAGTATTTATTTCTCTTCATGTCTTTATTTATTTATTTATTTATTTAGATTTATTTATTAATTGTGGGGCTGCTGTGCGTGAATTTTTTTTATTGGGGGTGAGGGGGGTGTTTGGCCCTTGGTGTGAGTTTACGACTTGCAGCAGCAGCAGCACAATTAATAAATAAATATAAATAAATAAATAAATAAATGACAATAAATACATTTGAAATACATTTTTATTGATAGTGTACATGTGCAGGGGGTCTCCGGAGCTGAACCGCGGTGGTTTTAGGTCTGGGGACCCCGTGCCCCCCGAGATACAGGCCCCTTTAGGGGGTGCCGGTATCCCTCTGCTCTGCTTGGTTAAACGCAGAGCACTCAGCACTCAGAAACACAGGCCAGCCAGATTTAAACACACACACAATAGGGGGAGGTTTTTTTTACATAGCTTGCAGGGAAGCTTAACGCACACACACAATAGGGGGATAGGGGGATAGGGGGAGGTTTTTTTTACATAGATTAGAGAGAAGGCAGGGCGTTTTAAAAGCGAGAATAGGGGGAGGGGGTTTTACATAGATTTTATTTATTTATTTAGATTTATTTATTAATTGTGGGGCTGCTGTGCGTGAATTTTTTTTATTGGGGTTGAGGGGGGTGTTTGGCCCTTGGTGTGAGTTTACGACTTGCAGCAGCAGCAGCACAATTAATAAATAAATATAAATAAATAAATAAATAAATGACAATAAATACATTTGAAATACATTTTTATTGATAGTGTACATGTGCAGGGGGTCTCCGGAGCTGAACCGCGGTGGTTTTAGGTCTGGGGACCCCGTGCCCCCCGAGATACAGGCCCCTTTAGGGGGTGCCGGTATCCCTCTGCTCTGCTTGGTTAAACGCAGAGCACTCAGCACTCAGAAACACAGGCCAGCCAGATTTAAACACACACACAATAGGGGGAGGTTTTTTTTACATAGCTTGCAGGGAAGCTTAACGCACACACACAATAGGGGGATAGGGGGATAGGGGGAGGTTTTTTTTACATAGATTAGAGAGAAGGCAGGGCGTTTTAAAAGCGAGAATAGGGGGAGGGGGTTTTACATAGATTTTATTTATTTATTTATTTAGATTTATTTATTAATTGTGGGGCTGCTGTGCGTGAATTTTTTTTATTGGGGGTGAGGGGGGTGTTTGGCCCTTGGTGTGAGTTTACGACTTGCAGCAGCAGCAGCACAATTAATAAATAAATATAAATAAATAAATAAATAAATGACAATAAATACATTTGAAATACATTTTTATTGATAGTGTACATGTGCAGGGGGTCTCCGGAGCTGAACCGCGGTGGTTTTAGGTCTGGGGACCCCGTGCCCCCCGAGATACAGGCCCCTTTAGGGGGTGCCGGTATCCCTCTGCTCTGCTTGGTTTACAGGCCGCGATCACGTGATCGGGACCTTTAAACCAAGCAGAGGGCTACCGGCACCCCCTAAAGGGGCCTGTATCTCGGGGGGCACGGGGTCCCCAGACCTAAAACCACCGCGGTTCAGCTCCGGAGACCCCCTGCACATCTACACTATCAATAAAAATGTATTTCCAATGTATTTATTGTCATTTATTTATTTATTTTTTGGCGGCTGCTGTGTGTGTGTATTTTTTTATTGTGGGTAGCGGGAGGGTGGGTGAATGGGGTATTCGCCCCAACGATGGTTGGGGAGGGCTTGCGGGGGGGGGGGGGGGGGGTGGGGTAGCGGGAGGGCTTAACCCCTTCATGACCGTAGCGGTATTAACTGCTACGATCGTGAAGGGGTTAAGTGCACCCGCAACCCCCCCCCCCCTCCCGCAAGTCCTAAACTCACACCAAGGGCCAAATACCCCCCTCACCCATCCCCACTACACACAATAAAGCGGGCACGGTGGGTTAACCCCTTCATTGCCTTAGCGGCTATCCGCTATGGTAATGACGCAGCATTTTCCGTATTTTTAATAATATTGATCAGGAGCAGGGGGGTTCCCTGAGCATTAATTTCTGGCTCAGGGAACCCCCTGCTCACTGTACAATATTATTAAAATACAGAAATGATGCTTCTTTACCATAGCGCATAGACGCTAAGGTAAAGAACGAGTGTTTATTTATACTGTATATTGTATGTGTTTTATTGATAGTGTACATGTGCAGGGGGTCTCCAGAGCAGAAGCGCACAGGTTTCAGGTCTGGGGACCCCGTGCCCCCCGAGATACAGGCCCCTTTAGGGGGTGCCGGTATCCCTCTGCTCTGCTTGGTTTACAGGCCGCGGTCACGTGATCGGGGCTTTTAACGCAGAGCTGGATACCGGCACCCCCTAAAGGGGCCTGTATCTCGGGGGGCACGGGGTCCCCAGACCTAAAACCACCGCGGTTCAGCTCCGGAGACCCCCTGCACATCTACACTATCAATAAAAATGTATTTCAAATAATTTTTAATGTGTGGATGTTTGCGCAGAGAGAGAGCAGCGGATCTCTCTCTGCTGCAAACACATCTCGCCCCCGCCGCCCATACAGTACTGTAGTATCATTTATGTATGTGCATATACAGTACAGTACAGTACTGTATGTTAGGGCTTACAGGGGTTGTTGTTATACAGTATATATATATATATATATATATATATATATATATATATATATACTGCATTACAATTCATTATAGGGGACGGCTTCACAGAGAATAGCTCGCAAGCGCCACCATGTGTATTTTGACGGCATTGCAGTATTGTAACCAGCCGGAATAAAAAGCTTAAATTCCTGCCGGAAAATAACGCAATGCACTCTGGCTGAAAAATATCAGAAACCTGAATACACCCGAGTATACCCGAATTCGCGGGACTAGCCGTGCTCGAATAAAGTGTGTCGCCAGTGTAGAGTCTAAAATACACAATAAATCAGCTACCCCTCCAATGGTAAAACTACAGGCTTCAAAGCTCCATGTGTTAGGTTTAGTTGCAAATTGAGGTTAGGCCCCCAGAAGTTACGTATTTAAGGGAATGTGCGGTTGCAATCAGGCACAAATGTTACGCAGATGTACTTAATATGCACAGACATATGATTGAAAAAGATGTTAAACTTGCGCATTGCCAATGGCGCTTTTCTAAGACCTCATTATCATATTTCAAGACCAGCTACTAACGACTCTGTAGTGCCTAACTCTAAATCGGTTGCTAATTACAGAAAAAGGAATGGCACAGTGCCAAATAGCCACTGCTATTTTTGCAATTACGTCTAAATTTGGGTTCTTTGTGCCAGAATCCAGAAGACGTCTTACCTGCCAGTTACACCTTTTTAAAGGTTTTACCTACAATGTATATGTATAAGACTAGACCTTTTAAAATAGGCTGTGTAGTAATATTACATCATTATTGAGACATATTTAACAGTTGTAATGTCATACAGAACTGTGACAGAATAAAGGCTACAGTCCTTTGAGATTTCAATTAGCGTCAATTAGATGAAGGGCTTTGTCCACTGGCTCAAAAATATATATACAGTACAATATATATATACAGTATTATATAAAATAATGAGCCCAGTTACTGTACCTCAGAAGCCCTCCTTAGTATATAAAATAGTATGTATAGACATGCTGCGTGGAGTACAGCAGAGCACACGAAATCGGTGCCGTGATTTGTTCGAATAACGGCCGCTGCAGTTGTAGATCATGTATCAAAGTCACAAGGCTGCAAAACTGGGGCAAACAACTGCATACGATTGATCAAACGAGGAAGTTTAAAGTTGCTATGCTTGTGTTTAGAATCTAAGGTGGTTGAATGGATAGCACATTGGGTGAAGGAAAGGCGACAGAGAGTTGTGGTACTGTAAATGTTGCACATGCAGAAGAAGGGAAAGTGGACTTGTGGGGTACCTTAGAGATCTGTACTGGGACCGGTGCTCCTTAATATCTTTATTAGTGACATTATGGATGGTCTGGAAGGGAAAAGTATACATTTTTTTGCAGATGATACAAAGATCTACAACAGGGTTCACACTCCATGCAGAGTAAAAATATTGATTAATGATTTAGGTAGATATACTGCATGCTCAACAGCGTGGCAACTAAACTAAAATGTGATGGGAAAAAGCTCAAAATAATGCACTTGGGTCACAAAATGCAGAATACAGAATTAATCGCACTATGTCAACTACTAAAGAGGAAAGGGAACTGCCGTTGAATTCTCTGTTTCTATTTTTACAGGTATGAATTTGTGAAATGGTTGTGCACGTCAATACCCAAAATCTCTGTCTGTAACGTAACCACTGTATGACAGGATAAGGGGGTGAAAGAAGTAGGTTTGGGAACTTTTGGAAGACATGCAAATACACGCAGACATATTCGAGAGCAGGGGGAGAGCAATCTTTTTTCCCTGTGCCCCCCTGCTGGCTGTCCTCCTCCTCCGCGCGCCACCCTCCCTACCTTGGTTTCCGGCGTTTGGACGTCACATGACCCTGCGGCGTCATTTTAAGCCGCGTTGCCATGGCGATGCATCTCCAGAGGCCGGCTCAACAAGGTAAGTAAGGTTTACAGAGGCCTTCGTCGCTTCCCCGGCACTTAATTTAAGTGCCTTTGGGCAGTGCGTGGGGCCTCTGTAAATCCCGTACCCCCCGCAGATAATCTCGCGCACCCCAGTTTGCGCACCGCTGTTCTACAGTATCTTTGCTGCAATAATTGGGAAGAGCTGAGGCAGCTCAGCTAATATGAATATAACAAGTCATTCCATCTTGTTCCTAATAGAGCTGCTCATTTAATAAAATAAAAATATTCCCTTTGCTGACTGCAAAGGTCCCTCACCGCCAGATGATTGCATTTATACCTTGGCTATGCTCAGAGCCTTCACAGAACAACATATTTTGTCACAAACAATTATTTCACAAGAGCTTCATGCAATTCACTTCAATTATTGCCACATCAATTAAGTGCACTTCATCTTAAAGCTCCTTTGGCACCCAAACATTTAATAATATTCTACCATCAATTGACCTCACAGCATCAACATCTGTTTACTGTCTTCCAAAAATATATGCACTTTTACAAAACAGTGTGAGAACTGTATCTGCCCTGTATTAATCAGATACTGTATATGTTCATAATCAGCATCCTGACAATAAACATTTAATCAGCATTGCCTTTGGTTTGCATATGGGAAATTTCTAAAATAAACAGCCCTATTGAATTATTTATCACGGTCTGTAATAAAAATCTAATGAGCTACTGGTCCAAAACAAAAGATTATATTTATCATCCATCAGTTTCAACAGAATAGTTCCTTTAATTAAGCAGGTGCTTGCTATAAATCTGTATTGTACTTGCTTTCCAATCTCAATGATTACTTGCACAGTAAATAAATATATAGTGCACCTATCAGTTTAGATGTAGTTTAACAGTGAGCCTTGAGCTTCCTTTGTTACTTTTAAAAAAAGTTGCTGCTTTTTCTTCTCCCTTTAAGGGTCAGACGATCATGATTGAGACTAAGTAATTGCTTAGGGTAGCAATCATGTGTTTGCCACCATTCTCTGGTGACACGAAGGAAGCCTAGGGGGATGCGATTGGAGCGGTGAAAGTGTTCGCCACCTTAACGTCTGCCTCTTTACTTTTTAACAACTGAACCCAGGGACTTTAAGTTTGGCTAAGATTTTGTCAGTCAGAGCAATCCTGATTACATTTGTGAATCTTCAGAACACATTAACATTGTTATTTACACTAAAATTCATGATTATATTTAGTTTGCTACTTTACTAAAGTAATTAAATGATCAAGTCCCAATTCTATCTCTTAATCAAAGATATCTTACATTACATTACCTGACATCCTAAAGCAGTGTTTCCCAACTCCAGTCCTCAGGGAACCCCAGCAGGTCAGGTCTTAAGGATATCCCTGCTCCAGCACAGACAGCAGCATGGGCAGTAGAGAGGTGAGACTGTGTCTCTGTCCTGTGTGTTTTTGTTCCTTACTGTTGGGGGATGTGTGTTTTCTGTGACTGTCCTGTGTGTGTGTAACACCTCTACCCCCGCCAATAGAAGAGGGGCCACACCAATGTGCTTCACTATCTCCTAATGTGAGATTTCTTGTGTGTGCAGGTGATGCTCAGCGGTTACCTTGTATCTCAGGGTGCTGGAACCTCGTGCAGGCTGGGGTGTTGAGCAAGACAAAGGAAAAGGGCGATAGAGACTTTCTTTTAACTTTATTGAACAGTCAGCTTAAGGCAACAACAGAACTGTTTTATTGGTCATAAAATCACTTCTTGTTACATGCAGAGACACATACGCCATGCAAAGAGAGAGACACAGAGCACACCAAAGGTCAGGTGAACATGTATTCAACAATACAGATAAAAGTACGTGTAGAATTACATGTAAGGTGACGGCGATTCAGGTAAATCCATTAAAATAAGCCAGTTTTGCACAGGTCCTAATCCTGGAAGGAGTCGACACAACGCGTTTCATACGCTACAGTGCTTCGTCAGGCGTTTGTATGCTACACCCATGTCCGGGTATATATATCTTCATGATTGGTGGAATTCAATTAGCTTTAATCAATCACAGGTACAGTACTAATTGGAATTGTGATATTTTAAAAGTGCCCTCAAGAGATACATACTGTACACACAGGTTTCCTCAACCATGAGGCTTGTAGGAAGAGTAGCTCCTTTTTAAGCCTTTCCCCTGGTGCCAAAAACAGAGCTGTAGCCTTCTCCAAAAATTCCTCAGCAACTGTTCCAGGTCTCCTCAATGAGCCCCTGTCTGAAGAACCCACTTCCTACTGTGGCAGGCTACTGGTTCAGTGTAGTGTTTATAGGGCCCCTATACTGGGAGACTTGTGATAACTTACATAACAAGAAATCTGTTGCTTACCATTAGTTACAGGACTATAAACATTTTTACAGGTGAGGTCCCCTTCTCTGCATCCTCCTGGGATCTGAGGGAAAAGATCCAGGTCCCTTATATTTATAAGCTTTCTCCTTCCACTGTTGCTGGGCAGGAAAAGAGATGGACTTAACTACTGAGTCATCCCCTAAAGGGTTGATCTTTCCAGCACATTCTGGAAGAACAGAGATAAGTGAGAAGAAAATAAAGTGCGCAACTACAAATTGAGTGACGTGATAATTAGTGATTAAATACAATTTACGTGACCTTGAACAGAGCGTCTGCAGCTGCGATGGAGGGGGGGCTCAGGGACCCCCTAAGCTAACAGATATAAACAGAAAAGACACAGCGCACAACACTCATAGTGCATTAAACAATATATTGACATAAACAATAAGGTAGGGTGAGTAATGTGCGTACATCAAAGTGAATAATCATAAGCAGTTTTGGGATAATGTTACCCAACGCCTCAGGAAACCGGAACGAGTGTCCTCACAAGGGTTGTGGCGCTGGTATCTCGGATGCAGGATCCTATTGGTAGGAAGGTAAGTAGGAAGCCTCTACGAGTTCTTTCTCCCCAGAGCACGAGTCAAACGTCAGCTACTGTCCCATACAGTGCTTTGCCAGAGCGAAGCTCCACACCGGCTGGATTCTCTCACTCCCCTCCGTGCGAAGCACTTCCGGGTCGATGACATCACCGCGGGGGAGATCGCTGGTTATGGCGCCGTTCAAACTCGATCAGTTCGCGTGGTGGGGTGATAGTTAGAGGTAGAGCTCTTGACCAGTCATCCAACGCATTTCGAAACCCGTGGGTTTCTTCATCAGGGAATAAATTAAAGTGGTTTCGGATGAATTCTAAATACTACACGATTGTACCTCATTGGCTAAGCTATCTACTCTCATAGCCAATGGGGAAGTAGTGGAGGCGGGTTAAAAGTCCCGGTTTCGCGCGTCACTGGTTGTCAATGGCAACAGAACATATACTAAAATAAACTTTATTAACAATGACATGTCTAACCACACGCGATTGATGAAACTAAAACAAAAGGAAACAGTGTTACACATAGTAAAAAACCATAGTGCACGAGTGCATCAGTGGCTGGGCAGACTAGGATGGCTATCCTAAAATGCAATATATATCACAAATAAAGTGAATAAAGAAGATGAAAAGTGATCAAAGCCGATTAGCACTAAAGAGCAGCAAGATAAATGCAAGCAGCCTAAATTCATTATAAGGGGCATGTCCTGATAAATTGGCTAAAAAGACATAGAGACAAAAATTAAAAATTCATATAAAAATAAAATTGAGTTAAAAGCTTTTTGAGGTAGTATAAATGGATCATATAAGAACTTTAATACGGGGACCAAATGTCTATATCTTCATTTAAACCCCCTGGATACAAGGTGTTTAATTTGTGTATCCAGAAGGTTTCCTGCCTAGAAAGTTCTTTTACTCTGTCACCCCCTCTCCTATTTTTGGGTATATACTTAATACCTTTGAATAGTAGAGAGGATGGGTCACTGTTGTGGAATTGTGCATAATGTTTAGAAAGGCTATGCTTCATAAACCCTATTTTAATGTTGCGCAAGTGTTCTTGAATGCGCACTTTCAAAGGGCGTTTGGTACGTCCCACATAGAAAAGGCCACACGGACACTCCACTAAATAAACCACATGGTCAGTATTGCAATATATAAAATCATTAATATCATGTACTTCTCCATTTGTACATTTAAAAAAAATTTTGTCGGGGTGCAAATGCTTGCAAACTGAACACTTACCGCACTTGAAATTCCCAATCGGTTTAGTGCTTAACCATTTTCTATCCACACTAGGATGTTCTGTTAGTTTTACATCACTTGGGGATAGTGTATTTTTTAGATTTTTTGCTCTTCTGTAAATAAATTTTGTGAATTCCGAGAGGTGAGCACCCAGCAGCAAATCATTTGATAAAATAGGCCAATGTTTTCTTATAATTTTCTCAATACGCCCCGTCATTGAATTAAAATTAGTGATAAAAGAAACGTTGCATTTACCCTTATTTTCCTGGGGGGTTTTGCTTTTTTTATGTTTTGTTAATAACATGGTTTTTCTATCAAGTTTTTTTTATTTTCTCCAGATCTTTATTTAGTTTCTCTAGACGATAGCCCCTCTCTAAAAATCTTAAGGTCAATTTTTCTGCCTGTTCCTCAAAGTCTTCTTCCGTACTACAGTTCTTCTTCAACCTATAATATTGGCCACTGGGGATATTTGATATCCACGTTTTTTTGTGGTTGCTTGTGGCAACAAGGAGGTTGTTACCTTGTTACCTTGATAGAAAAACCATGTTATTAACAAAACATAAAAAAAGCAAAACACCCCAGGAAAATGAGGGTAAATGCAACGTTTCTTTTATCACTAATTTTAATTCAATGACGGGGCGTATTGAGAAAAATATAAGAAAACATTGGCCTATTTTATCAAATGATTTGCTGCTGGGTGCTCACCTCTCGGAATTCCCAAAATGTATTTACAGAAGAGCAAAAAATCTAAAAAATACACTATCCCCAAGTGATGTAAAACTAACAGAACATCCTAGTGTGGATAGAAAATGGTTAAGCACTAAACCGATTGGGAATTTCAAGTGCGGTAAGTGTTCAGTTTGCAAGCATTTGCACCCCGACAAAATTTTTTTTAAATGTACAAATGGAGAAGTACATGATATTAATGATTTTATATATTGCAATACTGACCATGTGGTTTATTTAGTGGAGTGTCCGTGTGGCCTTTTCTATGTGGGACGTACCAAACGCCCTTTGAAAGTGCGCATTCAAGAACACTTGCGCAACATTAAAATAGGGTTTATGAAGCATAGCCTTTCTAAACATTATGCACAATTCCACAACAGTGACCCATCCTCTCTACTATTCAAAGGTATTAAGTATATACCCAAAAATAGGAGAGGGGGTGACAGAGTAAAAGAACTTTCTAGGCAGGAAACCTTCTGGATACACAAATTAAACACCTTGTATCCAGGGGGTTTAAATGAAGATATAGACATTTGGTCCCTGTATTAAAGTTCTTATATGATCCATTTATACTACCTCAAAAAGCTTTTAACTCAATTTTATTTTTATATGAATTTTTAATTTTTGTCTCTATGTCTTTTTAGCCAATTTATCAGGACATGCCCCTTATAATGAATTTAGGCTGCTTGCATTTATCTTGCTGCTCTTTAGTGCTAATCGGCTTTGATCACTTTTCATCTTCTTTATTCACTTTATTTGTGATATATATTGCATTTTAGGATAGCCATCCTAGTCTGCCCAGCCACTGATGCACTCGTGCACTATGGTTTTTTACTATGTGTAACACTGTTTCCTTTTGTTTTAGTTTCATCAATCGCGTGTGGTTAGACATGTCATTGTTAATAAAGTTTATTTTAGTATATGTTCTGTTGCCATTGACAACCAGTGACGCGCGAAACCGGGACTTTTAACCCGCCTCCACTACTTCCCCATTGGCTATGAGAGTAGATAGCTTAGCCAATGAGGTACGATCGTGTAGTATTTAGAATTCATCCGAAACCACTTTAATTTATTCCCTGATGAAGAAACCCACGGGTTTCGAAACGCGTTGAATGACTGGTCAAGTGCTCTACCTCTAACTATCACCCCACCACGCGAGCTGATCGAGTTTGAAGGGCGCCATAACCAGCGATCTCCCCCGCGGTGACGTCATCGACCCGGAAGTGCTTCGCACGGAGGGGAGTGAGAGAATCCAGCCGGTGTGGAGCTTCGCTCTGGCAAAGCACTGTATGGGACAGTAGCTGACGTTTGACTCGTGCTCTGGGGAGAAAGAACTCGTAGAGGCTTCCTACTTACCTTCCTACCAATAGGATCCTGCATCCGAGATACCAGCGCCAAAACCCTTGTGAGGACACTCGTTCCGGTTTCCTGAGGTGTTGGGTAACATTATCCCAAAACTGCTTATGATTATTCACTTTGATGTACGCACATTACTCACCCTACCTTATTGTTTATGTCAATATATTGTTTAATGCACTATGAGCGTTGTGCGCTGTGTCTTTTCTGTTTTTATCTGGAAGAACAGAGACTGACCAATCACCAGCTTAGATGACTTGCATATATACATAAATGAACCCCGAAGGGGTCACAAAAAGTCCCTAATAATGTGCACTAAATCCAATTAGGAACAAGATAGGAGTAGGTGGACTAATTAGTCTCAAGGTATAAGGCCCTAATGTAACAAAGTACAAGACCAACAGAGTGAGTGACAACTTCAGACTGATAGTTAACATTGAAAGAAAATAATCAAGTTTTATTTAAAGTATATTGAACAAAGTGAAATATTATATACAGTGTAATGTTAAAAAATCCCCAATGATCAGTTATTGGATCGGTGCAAATGTATATACTTCTGGCTTGCAAGTAGATATCACTGCAGATAAATGTATCAGTAGGATCCAGGAGTATATACTGCACTGCCAAAAATGGCTCTAAGGTAGGATAAGGGTTAACTTGATATACAAGATGAGCCCTTAGATCAGTAGTTGGTAGTAATCTACAGGTTAGAGGAGCTAACCGCCTCATCACAGTATGCCACGTCATGACGTCACCTTAAAACCCCGATGCACGTTTCACGTGACGTAAGCATGCTTCTTCAGGGGGAGGACTGTCAACCACTCGTTCTAAATTAATTAAATGCAGATTGGATAGGGGCGTAGATGCCATCCACCAGTAGGTGCATCAGGGTTTTAAAGTGACGTGGCTCCTCTATCCTCCGTAACTGAACTGGTTGTATGGCGATGTTTCTCTACTCTTTGTGTTCTCATTATATGAATAGCAGCACATTAGATATGCCTTACTAACAAGTGTCCTAGCTTTATTGCCAGTAATTGAGGCTGGTTTTCCTCTGCAGCTCCTTTATATCCAGTAGCAACTATCTTATTAACATCACTGGGCGCCTTGACGCAGACTTATCGTCAAGGCATTTATTTAGGAGCTATTCCACTGACTGCACTGTTATTGTATACAGACACATTTTGTCTCCATCTGGGACACAAATTGTTACAAAGCAACTTACGTGACTGCCTGTGAGGAGCAGGCAGCATAGCTACTTTGTATTATTACTTACCATATACCTATGTATAAACATGTCTGGATACTGGCTACACGGTATTCACATGTAGGTTCTGGATTTATCCAGGTGTAACTAACCTGTAGATTACTACCACCATCTAAGGGCTCATCCGGTATATCAAGTTAACACTTACCTACCTTAGAGCCATATTTGGCAGTGCTGTATATCCTCCTGGATCCTACTGATACATTTATCTGTACGCCAGAAGTATATACATTTGCGCCGATCCAATACCTCGTCGCTGGGGATTTTTAACATTACACTGTATATAATATTTCACTTTGTTCAATGTATGTTAAATAAAACGTTATTATTTTCTTTTAATGTTAGCTATGTCTGAGGCAGGGGCATAGCTATAGCCTGGGCAAAGCCCGAGGGCCCGCTCTCCTCCCTCCTGTCGGCGGCACATTGCGGGGCCTGAGATGCAGGAAGGAAGCACAGAAGGAAATCCCTTCCTCTGCAGGTGGGTGGGGCCTAGGTCAGGGGGCGTGGCCTCAAGTAGTGCAGCTTGGAGCTGGAGCTGCAGCCTGAGAGACAGGCTGGGAAAGGTGAGAGGGAGGAGAAGGGTTAAATCACAGGGGTATAAACAGACATGAAAAGGAAAGGATACACGAAGGAAGAGACACAAAGAGAAAATGAAGTATAAGAGAGAAATACATAAGAGGGGAAAGAAAGACATGAGGGAGGGAGAGAGAGAGAGAGCAGAGAGAGAGCAGAGAGAGAGCAAAGAAAGAGAGAGAGCAGAGAGAGAGCAAAGAGAAAGAGAGAGAACAGAGAGAGAGACCAGAGAGCAAAGAGAGAGAGAGAGAAAGGATAGAGCAGAGAGAAAAGAGAGAGCAGAGAGAGAAAGACAGAGAGGGAGACATGAAGGGGAGAAAAGAGAGAGTCACGAGGGGGCCCTAATTTTTTTTTGCACGGGGGCCCACACATATCTAGCTACGCCACTGGTCTGAAGTTGTGTCACTCGCTCTGTTGGTCTTGTACTTTGTTACATTAGGGCCTTAACCCTGAGGCTAATTAGCCCACCTACTCCTATTTTGTTCCTATTTGGATTGAGTGCACATTATTAGGGACTTTTTGTGACCCCTTCTGGGATCATTTATGTATATATGCATCTATATCTCCCTTTATGCACCTCCCATTTATTATCTGATATACTGGGTGTTTCAAGCATTCAACATTGATATTAAGGTTGATCTGTCAGGTCTTTTGTATAGTTTACTAGCTGACTTGCAACATTAAATAAGTTGCTTCACATTAGTTACTTCATATTAGCTACAGTACTTGACATAAGTTATATGAACTAGGACCTGTAACGGATTTAACCTCTTAACACCTTGTAGGGACCAGGACACACTAAGACAAATCCTAGCATGTGTGTGTGTGTTTCTGCCCCCTCTGACTCTCTCACTCCTGTAACTCATCCTGCCCCCTCTGTGCTCCCTGCCCCCTCTGTCCTCCCTGCCCCTTCTTACGCCCAACTCCCCTGCCACCCTGACCCCTCTGACTCCCCATCCTTCTCTGACTCCCCATCCTTCTCTGACTCCCCATCCCTCACTGACACCACTGCCCTCTCTGACACCACTCCCATCACCTCTCTGACTCCCCTCCCTTATCTGACTCCCCTCTCTGACTTCCCTCCCCTCTCTTACTTCAAGTCCCTCTCTGACTCCCTGTCCCTCTCTGACTCCCCTCCCCTCTCTGACTCATCTGCCCTCTCTGACTCAACTGCCCACTCTGACTTACCTGCCCACTCTGACTCAACTGCCCACTCTGACTTCCCTGCCCTCTCTGACTCACCTGCCCACTCTGACTCCCCTGCCCACTCTGACTTCCCTGCCCACTCTGACTTCCCTGCCCACTCTGACTTCCCTGCCCACTCTGACTCAACTGCCCACTCTGACTCCCCTGCCCACTCTGACTCCCCTGCCCACTCTGACTCCCCTGCCCACTCTGACTTCCCTGCCCACTCTGACTCAACTGCCCTCTCTGACTCCCCTCCCCACTCTGACTTCCCTGCCCACTCTGACTTCCCCTGCCCACTCTGACTCAACTGCCCTCTCTGACTCCCCTCCCCTCTCTGACTCCCCTCCCCTCTCTGACTCCCCTCCCCTCTCTGACTTCCCTCCCCTCTTTGACTCCCCTCCCCTCTCTGACTCCCCTGCCCTCTCTGACTCCCGTCCCCTCTCTGACTCCCGTCCCCTCTCTGACTTCCCTCCCCTCTCTGACTCCTGTGTCTCTCTGTCCTGTGTTTTCTGTGACCCTGTCCTGTTGTAGGGGTGCCTGAGCAAATGACCACTGTTTTTAGGGGTGCCGGAGATAAAAAAAATAGTTTGAAAACCACTGCCTTAGAGCCTTCATCTATGACCATAGAGCATAATAAGATCAGCTCAGTTTTCCAGAAGAATTACAAATTAGATGTAAACTCCATGGTCTCTTTGTGCAGAGTTCTCTTTCTGTACTGTGGCTTGAATTTCCACTTGAAAAGCAGTATTGAAGTTAAATATAGCACATACTGCACATAGCAGGTAAATTCAAAAAATGCTTTTTAAATTAGTTTTCAATTACTACAGTATGTGACTTAGACTTAAACTGTAGGATTGCTGTGGGAAAAAATTATGATGCCAACATCTCAGATACAAAACCAAAATACAAAATGTCACCTTACAATATTCTGAAGAACATATGTTTTAACTACAGACATCAAGGCTCAATATAAAAAAAAATATATATATATATAGTCAGATAAGGCAGTTGGCACTCCAATAGGTGCTGGTAAGCCGCGGGTGCACGTCCCATATAGAGAATGTAGTTATACGTTACCGTTCCAAGGATTGGTAAACAAGAGACAGCACTCAATGTTGAAAATCAAAGTGTATTAGTGAAAGCAAAAATACATCCAGAAACCCAACGTTTCGGTTCTACAGAATGGGACCTTCCTCAGAAGTCTCGGCGTGCATGCGCTGGGAAGCAGGGTGTCCGGTCTGCAGGGGTGGGATGAGGAAGTGCCGCAATGCTGCTTGTGGACCCACTCCCCACTCCCCCCCCCACTCCCAATGTGGCGATCAGTGACCATGGAAGCAGCACACTGCACAGGGAAGCAGGAAGCAGCACCAACCCAGTCAAGGTCAGTCACCCACTCACCCAAGGTTAGTCACCCACCCAAGTCTGTCAGTCACCTACCCACCCAGTGAGTTGCCCACCCACCCAGTCACCCAGTCAGTCAGTCACCCACCCAGTCAGTCACCCAGTCAGTCAGTCAGTCAGCCCACCCAGTCAGTCACCCAGTCAGTAACCCACCCAGTCAGTCACCAACCTACACACCCAGTCAGTCACCCACCCAGTCAGTCACCCAGTCAGTCAGTCAGTCACCCACCCAGTCAGTCACCCATCCAGTCACCCACCCACCCAGTCACCACCTGCCCAGTCACCCACCCAGTCAGTCACCCAACCAATCAGTTAATCAAAGTCAGTCAGTCACCCACCCAGTCAGTCAGTCACCCAGTCACCCAGTCAGTCAAGTGTCAGGAAACATGCTGATTAATCTTAGCATCAAGACGCTGACATCCATGGCTTCCATTGCAGCGCTTATAATTTGATCCAACATGACTATAACTTCTGCTGCACTGTGAGTTGCATTTCACCATTGCGTGACATTTCTTCACTATAGTGGTGTCTTTCTTTTATTTCAGAAGTTCATCAAGATTGCCTATTCCAACATATTTCACATTAATATACTGGGACTATTTATCTGTTATATTGTCTATGTTATCTTTTCTATATATATATATAGATATAGATATAGATATAGATAGATGTATATCCATATGAGAAAATCTGCTTCTCCCATCTCTTCTCAAATATTCATCTCCTTCTCCATCACAATTACTGCGACACCATACAGAACATTGAAGTATATTCCTTAGTATTAAATTAGGAAAAACTATACTTCTGCCCTTCTTTACTTCTACATAAAATGCTAATGTAACGCCCCTTTCCTGGCTTTAAAGGGTGTCACGTCTGATATCACCTTACAGTGTATGCTCAGTCTCTCTGGCCCAATAGATGGGGTTGAGTTGGTGCAGGCTGGACATGAAAGTATAGGTAAGGGGGAAAGGGGTGCTCCAACCGCCGGGAGACCTAACAATAAATCAATAGATCTTGAAGAACTCCAAAATAGACTTAGACGGAGTGGGTATATTTCCAAATGGCCCGTGAGTCACCAATATACACCAAGATCCCCAGTACTGGAGGAAGCGTAATAATGCTTAAATCACCTCACGTGCACCTCATGGGGATGATCGAGGTAAAGGTACTCATCTATAATTGGTCATAAAGAATAATCAAAGTCTTCTTACCCAGTCCTATAGTCTCTGGTAGTTCACTGTGGCGTGCCAGCCGTAGAAGTAGAGATCCAGAGCAACAAAAAGTGCGCCGTTTTCTTCTTTTTTGTTGCTCTGGACATGAAAGTATGAAAGTAGGAATAGAAAGGGGCGCCAGGAACTTTTAAAGAACAAAAAAGTGTGTGTATTGAACACAGTCAAACCCCAAATTATGACATAGATACAACATGATGATGATGATACAAAACACATTGCAAAATAGAAGCTTTGGGGAAGCATCCTCTAGTAGGTCCCAGGCCTACCCAGCAGTGCCGTTTTAACGCATGGGCACGCTGGGCAGTTGCCGGGGGCCCCACCAGAATTTAACACTAATTTTCCGATCACCCGATGTTGCCGTTTTTATTGCTTGCGGTTTCGCGGGAGGCAATTAAAGCTGCAGTTCAGTCTTTTTTTTTTACATTTATTTTTTTACTTCAATAGTTTCATGTGGGCAATCTCTAATTAGCTAAAGAACTGTATAGCTGCAGCTGAATTCGTTTTCCATGTATTGATAGGTCGAAATTTGGTGACATATTAAAAGCTGGGATTTGTTTATAATCTGCTTGACTGGCAGTGGAAGCTCATGAATATTCATGAGCACTCCTGCACTGACAAGTGCTAGAGGGAGGGCAGGGCTGACAGAGGGGTGTGCCAGGGCTTGTGACAGGACATGAAGGGGCAGTGCCTTAGCAAATGGCTGTTAAAATAGAATACAAGAAAATTGGTCTTTCAAAGTTGTTTTTTTAAAAACAGAAAATGCTAAAATTATTTTTTCTTACTACAGAACTGATTTATTAAAAAAAACAAACATGCAGGATATTGACTGAACTGCAGCTTTAACGTCTTGGGTTGTGTAGGCAGGGCCCAGTGCACTGCTCTGCCCGGGGGCCTCTAATGCTGTTAAGGCGGCCCTGCTACCCAGAGGAGGTACTTATCGTGGTTACCAATAGAAAAGGGATGGAGTGGAAATATCTTGCATGAACCTTCAAATTTGGCTGGTCCAACATTTGTTTAGGTTCCTAATTTAGCAACTCTATGGGAACAATGCTCCATTCCTCCTAATAAAATAAACTTCCTGATCCTCCCTAAAGGCACATTACAAAACTGCAAAATAGTAAAAGTGAGATTACATAGCTCACTGCAGGCGGAGGCTACGCTTATGGTGGCGTCAGGCTGCGGTCGCTGGAAAAATCAATTTGAGATGACTTCCAGCGATCGTTGTGAAAGCTCACACTTTAGTAGATCGTTGCCTAGGAGGTAGAGTCCACCCCAAGTAGTTTTGCATTCCTTAGGGCTGTTATATACTGTGTGTGGCTTGCATGACAGGGAGGGCAGACTGGTAGCCAAAACCAGGCAAGGCTACATACATTATATTACTTTTATTATATCATAAATAATGCATAAACATTTTTTTTTACTGTGTTCTTGCAGACTTTGCGTTATATTTGAAAGGATTCTTGGGCACACATCTGATGAAGCATAATGCCACCACTGTATTTCTGTTATACAGTAGCATGTCTACCAACAGAAGAAGGGTTTTCTTTCCCACCTTTACTGTATATATAGTCACAGTATTAAAAAACTAAAGACTAAGTGACTTACAGTATTGAATAAGGTCCGAAGTGGTCTATTGCCATCGACTCGCCATTTTGGACCATACTGATTAAGAGCTTTCTGTACATGAGGTTTATGCATCAAGGACATTTTGAAGCAAAATTCATGCAAAAAGAAGAATTTTCAACTTGCGTCAAGATACCAAGGTTGTTGCAACAATTGTTGCTTCATGTAAGCCAGCTTGTGAATTGGGATGGTCAATAGAAGTGACATAAAACCAATATTGTAATAGTATTATAAATTCTATGTCACCATGCATTATTTTGTTCCCCCTGGTTTTTTCCTGGGAAAAACAATCTGCCTGGTTTGATGTGATGGATGTTTGTGACCCTTTTTGGCTAACAATCGGCACCAGACGTAAGATAATTGTTTGGTTAGTTCATTAAATTTGACACCGCTGTGAGCAAAACAGGTGCAATATGTCAAAACACATTGTTCTTTGAATCCCTATCTCTTATTCCCAGTATTCATTACAGTCACTCCTACTTGGATTTATTTTCTGTCACTTTTGTTATGCAGTTTGTTCTTATTATTGCTAAATAAAAAAGTATAAACAGCTAACAATATAGTAAATGACCCCAGTGAGCTTTTTTTCATATAATAAAAGAGAGAAAACAGGAGAAATTCAGCATAGAAGATATAAAAACAAAGTAGAACCTGCCTGCTTATTTGGGGGTTGAGCTTAGCATGGTGATAGGTTTTCCATTATAGCCGAAATATCTTACAATATTGTGTTCTAAACGTTAGTATTTACGGCCGCATACTGCCACTAACCCAGCAATTGGTATAATGTTTAAAGGTATAACATATAAAAAATAAAGCTTCTTCAACATAGGAATATATATATATTTGATTGAGGACAAACTCGCAATTTGAACATATGGTCTGTATGTAAGTACACATACACACGGTGGAAGCTACACACTTGCATCAGACAGTGCTTGTGCATTATACTGCTGTGCATCATTTTTTTATGTGAATGTGCAGTATATATATATGTTGATTTAATTTTTCCATGGTGACTTTTACCAACTGAGTCCCACCATAAGGATTCTTTTAGTTTAAATTTTATTAAAATATCCCCGATTCACCTTCATTTTTGCTCCTTCCATTTCAGCTGTTTTGTCTCGACAGCCATTATAAAGGAACGGCTTAGGAGGCTTCTTATTTTTCCCATCTGTGAACACAATTAGATTTTAAAGGATTTCAGAGCTGCAGATAAATGGCCCGTGAAGCATAAGAATAAGAATGAGTGCAAACATTTCATTCTTTAATGGTTTGAATAGTAGTCTGCAGGGTTGAATTGGAGCTTCAAAAATAACCTGTGACTAATATTCCTGTGGCCACATCAGTGTGCAGTGTGCAGTGCACATCCCTGTAGAGACTGAAGTCTTCAAGGCTGGCCTGCCGTAGAGCTTTCCAGTTCCAAAACTGACAGCTTATGATTACTCCTTCATTACATGCAAGTACGTGTCTTGCTATGAAGAAAAGGCCCCAGTGGAAATCAAGTGTAAAAATAACTACAGAAATGTGCTTCATCTGGTTTGTTAATCGTATTTAGACATCAGTATTTTCAGGGAAAACATCATCTTAAAGGAGTTTTATCATGCCACTAAATGAGTCACATTCAATCTCACTCCCAGAGGAATTGTGTATGTTTACACTCATTTAGTGTGTAGAGCCTTGTATTATAGGGCTTGTGTATCTTTGAACCCAAACAAGTTTGTATTAAAGGAGCAATCCATGTAATATTCTACATGTGTTTATTTTTAAATAAATCAGTTCTGTAGTATTAGATGATACTTACTAGATTTTTTTTCAATTAAACTCAATGCCATTGTTAATGAGTTTTAAAGCTACAGTTCACGCTGCCATTTTTTAAAATATATATATATTTTTTCCTATTCAATATGTGCATCAATACAATCTGCACACTGACAAGTGACTAGCTAAGCTGCAGATCGATCTGTACTCCAGTAATAGATCACTTGCTCTGGGATATTTAATTCAGTTCTTGCACAGCATTTTGGGCAACATAGTCCTGGAATATGATTGACTGGGCAGTTACTAGATACAATTGGTTCACTGCTAGAGAGAGGGCGGGGCGCAATAGCCAGAGCCTATCAGAAGGGGAAGGGGGCTGTCACTTTGGAAATGCTTCCTACATTAAAAACATTAAAAAAAAATTTTTAAAACATATATTTATTTTTTTAAATGCTACAAGTATTTTCTCATAGTACAGAACTGATTTATTTTAAAAAAAAAACACACGTAGGATATTGTTTGAACTGCTGCTTTAAGATACTGATCATTCTTTGATTTCTATAGTCGTTTTTAGCCCACCTCCTCAGCAATGCAAGATCTTTGTAACACTTTCCTGTTTGTGATAATTTGTTGCTAATATACCCAGCAGTTTGAGCTGCAAACTGTAACAATAGATAATGTTACCTTAGTAAAATAAGAAAACAGTGTAGCTGCTGAGTTACACTGAGAGAAGGATTAATTGAAACTGAAAGGCAGCCATTTAGTGAACCCTGGGAAGCAGGATCTTTGTTGATCGATCACAGGAGAATGAATAGATTGCCAGCATAGGTAATTCGTTTTCAATAAAAGGTAACCAAAGCCTGCATATATATATATATTTAAAAAATATATATATATGTATATATATATTTTTTAAAGTGCTGTTTGGATTGCCTTTTAAGTAGGCAAGCATAGTAAGAACGAAACACTTCTTGGTCTTGAAAATGGCTGTTTTGCAATGTACTGTATGTCTTGGTCTGAAATTCTGTCAGTATGTTTTGTGTGGCACTTTCTGCAACTGTATTCTTTTTAGTTATGTAATTTCAAAATCAATTTCACTAGCTCCCTTGAACTTTTCTCATCTAGAATGCCTGTAATCTGTTGGTTTGCTGACATTTTTTTATGTGCTGTTCAATGTATACCTATAAAGAATGTTTTATGTATTGTTCAATGTACATGATTTTCTTCAATAAAAAAAGAAGCACCATGAATACTCTGATGAATAACAACATATGGGTGCACGGTGACCTAGAAAACAGCCGCGAAATAACACACAGCCGTGTTTTCCCTATCTCAATCTCTTCTAAATCTAAAACCTGCTTGTTTGGTCAGATACAAACACAAAAGTACATTTGCTTTCAACTGGTAATACAACCTACTGAGACTGCCTGAAACTGTCTGTTTATAACATCATAGGAGAAGCATGCAGCTAATTGGTAATATAATATAGGAGGAGGAGCCAAGAAAAAAAATGTAACTGCAGGGAGAATATAGATACAGAATATAAGCTCTGAAGATCTTTTCATGTACAACTTATTTAATGACCGTACAGATAATAGATAAAGGTCACTGCTTCATGAGTTCTGCAGAGATGTGGGTGTAAGCTGAAGTACAATTGAAAAAGAGCCTTAATAAGGTCAAACCCAACAACCCCACTAAATGGAAAGACTGTCGTTGCTGGTCAGTGCGGAATGAGGGATATTACTTGAAGTTCATCGTACAGTTACAAGCATATGTTTGGGACGTAAGAAAGCAGGTTCATGTATGACGTATGTGGTCTGATAATGTGGGAGGACACCCACACATCGCATAGAGTGAATGCTGAAAAGTGGAGGGGTGTGGAAAGGACTGACATTTATGTTATCGAAATCGCTGCATTGAGATTTGTCACTTTACTGTTTTTGGCCATTTTGGAATGATCTTCAAAAAATGTTAAGGGAGAAATATATGTAATTAAGATCATATGTAAAGTTATGACATAACTTTATTAAAAAAATCATTAACATGATTGTTAAAATGCCTCTGATAAGGGTGCATATATATATATGGTGCTAACTTTTCATTACGATCAATAATAATAATATTGATGCTGATCAAAGTCTCACTGCCCTGACATTTTTGTTCATTGGACTGTTAATTGAGTAAGATTTGAATAAATGCATTTGGCATTAACATATGAATTTGTGTACAGTACATTTAGGATATACTGAATTTCTGCTTAGGATAAAGGGGTAATTTTGAACAGTTCTGTAAGTTCTTAGAGTGGCACAAAAAATCTCATGTATTTACCAAGGTTTGCGCAGCAGAATTTGTAATAAGCAAAAACTATTCTGCATATTAGGCAACTTTAGCTTGCCCAAGTACTGTAAATAGCTTGATAATATCATGCAGGATAACCAAGCTCTGATGCATAGTGTCATAGGTGGATGTTTCTAGTAATCAGTGTTTGAATGGGGGGGAAAAAAATCATAATTCTGCCTTATGAAATCTTTTCCCATAAACTCTAGTTCTAAAGCTAACTTCTCCAATCTCTTCATTAAAGTGGAAACGTTCATTTTTTGAGTTTAAATTTTATCTGTCCTTATATTTATGTGCGTAATTCTTGTGATATTTAAAGCTTTAGATGTTTTTTAAATTTGCACAAGGTTAGAAACATTAGAACAATTGTAGTATATTACCAACAATCTTTTGCAACATTTCAAATGTTTTTGTTTGCAAATAAACTATAAGAATTACTGGTCAATGACAAGCTCAGCGAAACATATGTATAATGGGATCTACAGTATGTGAGAAGGCAACTTGTGGAGCAAATTTGGTGCAAATGTCATTTTTGTATTGTGCCTCTTTGCATCCATTTAGCAAGGACATTGCTCCAGTTTTCACACCATGTGGATCGGCTTGTATCAAAAGAATTATCATGGAGCATCTATGATCCATTAGAAATGATAACAGTACATAACCGGTTTCAAGGCATTTTATGACCTGCCCACAAGGAGGGATTGCGAACTTTAAGGTTTTGGGTACTGAGTTATAATGGCTTCCATTAGAGGAGGAGATAGACTTCAATGACTAAATCGAGAGATGTTTTCGATTTTTACCGTGAATGCACTTTGTCCATGGGATAGGTATTAATGTTGATTGGGAACTTTGTCATTTTCTTTAAGGATTATGTTAATTTTTTCAAAGATTTTCTACCTTACATGAGATACATTCTATACATACTGTATACTCACATTCATATGGACTTCTTTATATACCTTTCTTATTGGTCATCTTAGATCTACTGTCCTTCATTGACTTTTATGTTTCACCATATTGTTTTCAGATACACATTTATACATTATTTTTTCGTTACATGATTAGCACTGGTTTGATACCTAGATTTATATTACTGTATCTGTCATTTAATGGTTTAAGTAATTGCTATATAGATGCATCCACATGAATTATCGGCATTTTGTAAATATGAGTATTTTACTTGGTCTGAGCATCTATTTACATATCTAATTATATTGAATCGATGTTTATCAGACATATTAACATGTTAACATGTTCAATAGGTCATTAAATACGTAATACTTTGACCGTCACTATGTCAGCTGTCGTTGCTTCACTTGTAAAGGGACTTCTGTTGATTTTATTTTATATATGCATATTGTTGTTTAGTTTTATAAATAGTTTGTTAAGTGAACATATTTAAGACACATTGTACAGTATAACATATACCCTTGTTCTCTATTAGGGATTTCTGTTTATGATTCATTAGTGGGATTCCTCACCGGGGTGGTCGATCCTGTTACATCAGCTACCGCTGATTGTCAGAACGGGCGGTACTTCCGGTGGCGAATTGTACGTCAGCTGTTGTTTGTGATTATCTCTACTCTTTAACAAGGCTCCTGTGTTGGTGCGAAATGCATCAGAGGAATCTTGTCATTTTTTACTACATGGCATTGGCCAAATAAATACTTTTTTGTTCCTACGCAGTCTGGCTGTAATTTATTTTTGCAGTGCACCGTTTTCATCATTTTTGTTCAAACAGTAATTGTGTAAAAGTCCTATTTCATTGTCATTAACACCAAGTTTAGGTATAACCTAACAAATCAAATGTAAAGTCCCCGTGTTAATCATAACGCACTTTTGTGGCTATTGGCATGTTATTATCCCTAATGTCGTTATTGTTATCGCAGTGTCCATTATGGGAGCAAACATTACTTAACATTATGTTATTGACCTTTAAAGATACGGTTTGGCTTAATATGATGTTAAGTTACAGTAAGTTAACGTCAGGTTAAGTGACTTAAGACAGCTTTGTGGCTCTTAACCATGGGTAAGGTCTGAAGCTTGCAGCTTCCTTAGCTTTCAGTTCCCATTTACTAGTACTAAACCAGTTAAGGTTAATGATGAAGATAGCACTTGCACAGGGAAGGCTAATAAATCCTAAATATTCAGTTGAGGATTCCAGAGGAGGTCACAACAGTCTAACATTTTCATTAAAGGTGGGCACTTTTTACTGGTGTTTTGATTTGGGTTTTGTTGGAATTCGATTATTTTTCATTTTGGATTTGTTAGAAAAAAACTATAATTTTCTTTTTCCAAATTCGAACTTTTGTGCCTATTCTGGGATACAGGGGTGGCATTACATAGCGTCAGCAACAGTTCTATGGATACATCTTACTGTGGGGATCCATACTGTAGATCACATGTTCTCTAATTGCTGCATTTTCTATTTGAATGAACACTGCAGGGATCCATAGTTTTAAGAGGGAGATGCCATTTAAAAACTGTCTGAGATAAAATTGATTCCTCTGTGCCACCATCTGATGACCTCATCTTTTTGACGCCAATATTCAACTTCAGACTTCACTATGAGGACAGTGTTAATCACACTGTGGCAGAAGCTTGATAAGGGACTATTTGGGTCAGATGGAATAATTTTTTCCTATATTTTACTGCAGCATTGTGTGTGCTGTGGATTCCTTCTACCACATACCTTGTCTGAGCTAGAATGATGATCCTTGTTCCTCTTCGTACACCACTATAAGTTGTGTACTCTCCACAGACTATTTATTAAGTTACAATTTTCCTATTTTGTGTGCCCCTGACCCCCTCTTTTGTTTTTAATACAAATATCATCATCATCATCATCATCATCATCATCATCATCATCATCATCATCATCATCATCATCATCATCATCATCATCATCATCATCATCATCATCATCTTCAGCCATTGTCAAACCACTGCTGTATAAAAGACTCCCCAGTTATCTTCCTGGCACTGCAGTTACACGTTTCTCTTCTCCACATTGCTCCAGCAAATTTTCCAATTTGATTTTCCCATCTTACCTTTGTTTGCCATCTTGGTCTTTTGATATCCCTTGGAATCCAGTCAAGTTAAACCTCTTTTCAACGATGGTCATGTCTTTTTGCGATATGTCAGGCCTGCTGCCACTTTAATTTCTTCCCCTTTGTGACAAAGTCACAGAATTTTGTTTGCATTTGAATCCATTCATTATTTTTTCTGTCTCTTCTTGTAATACCAAGCATATATTTCTCCATACATCTTTTAATTGTCTGATTCTTTTCAATTGTCTTCACATTTATAGTCCAAGTTTCACATCCATATGTGAGCACGGGTCAAACACTTTCCTTTTGAGGCCCACAAAATGTTCCCTTGCAAGATTGTCTTGTTTCTTTCAAATGCTCTCTTTCCCATCTTCATTCTCCTATTGATTTAATTTTTAAAAGTTTCAATCTATTCATTCTTGCTGGTCAAGGTAGACACGGTCTTCAACTTCTAGTTCTATTTCATTTATTTTGATCTGACACATTTCTTGAACATTACTTTGGTCTTACTGAGATTGATATGGAGACCCATTTTCATAGTTTCTTTGGGGAGCTCTCTGATTTGTTTTCTGGTCGTCCTCTCTGTTTGTGACAATCAATCATTGATTTTGATTTCCTTTTCTATGCAATTGAATGTCCTGACCAATTCTTCAAGTGTTGCAGTAAAAAGCTTTGGTAACATGGTGTCTCCTGGTCGTACTCCCTCCTGATGCTTATCTTGTCTATATCTTTGTGTAATCTAATGGTATATGTGGCATTCTCGGAAATGTTCCTTATAATATCAATGTACAGTTCTTCGACGTTTGTTTTTTTTAATGTCTTTAAAACCACTGAGTGGTAGACAGAATCAAATGTTTTTTTTCCATATCCTAAACTGAGTGTTAGATCATATTCATTACTTCGGAAAATCACGTTATAAAACTTGGTTCTGGTTAATTGTGTTGTACTATTGGGATATCCCACTTGTTATTTAGGCCAGGCAAAGTGCAAGATCAGTTACAGGCGATTATGGAGTATCGTTGTAAAAACCTTGTAGGTGCTTGTTTGTTGACTAATTGGTCTGTAGTTCTTGGGGTCTTCTTTGTCTCTTTTCTTATTGATGAGCATAACTATGGCATTGCTCCATGGTCCTGGAATTTTTCCGTTCTTCAAGCAGCATGTAAAGAGGTTTGCAAGGATACTCTCTACTCCTTTCCTAACTTCTTTTAAGATTTTATTTGTAATTCCATCTTCCTCAGGGGATTTCCCCTTCTGGATCGTATTGCTTTCCTCTAGAAGGACACTTGGTACATCATTGGGGGTTTCTTGTAGTCCATCCTCTTCAGGATTATGACCTGTGTTATCTGTGTTCTTGTACAATTTCATGTACAAGTACTCAACTCTCTTTATGATATGTGTCTTTTATTCTTGATCCATTGTCTTGTTTGAGTGCGATGATTTGCTTCTTTCCAATCATAAGTTGCTGCTTTATCTTTGTTAAACATTTTTTATCTTCAATTGTCTTCTTCACCGTATCACAGTTACATTTTCATACATCTTCAGTTATATGCTTGTGAATTGTCTTGCACAGTTCTGCATAATCAATTCTTATTCTTGTGTTTCCTTTATTGTTGTTTCCTCTGTATTTGCTTTGTCTAATCTGATATTTTCTTATCCTGTTTTTTGTTAGCGATTCCCATAGATTGTTCTGCACTTTCAACTACAATCTTCATAAGTTCTTCATAATAGTTTGTTGCAGTGTCCCCATGTTTATTAGCAAGCTGAAGTAATTTTTCAGTTCTAGTTGATATTCTCTGCCGTTATTCTTGAGGCTCTTGGTGTTGATTGTTTTTGTCTTTTTAACCACTTTTTCCTTTAGATGTAGTATAATTTGCAGCAAACCTTATCAGTAATCACACTTTGTATCAAAACAGTTAAGGACTGTGCAGTTCTCAATCACGGGTTTATTGCTACCTAGGACAGGGTTGCACAAACTAGGGCGGCACGAGAATTTCATGGGGGGGGGGGGAGGGAACGGCAGTTTCAGAGGTCCCGCGTAAAGCCTCGGTAACTTCCCTTACCTTGTCTCTGGCGACGCATCGCCATGGCAACGCGGCATCAAATTATGCTTTGGGGGTCAACGTGACGCCGCAGTGTCATTTAATGCCGGATACAAGGTAAGGAGGGGGGCACGAGCAGGGGTGGAGTGCAGACAGGAGGGCTCAGGGGAAAATGTTTGCACATCCCTGACCTAGGATATAATCAATTTAATCCTAAATTACATTGGGTCCACTACATGTCCGTTTTCTATTTGGATTCTTCTTGAAGAATAAATCAATGATGTAGAAGTTTTCACATTTTGCGAATTTTACTAATTTGTCACCATGTTCATTCCTGTTGCTGTAACCGTATTTACCAACGGATAGTTTGCCTTTCTGCTGGGCACCAATCTTTGCAGAAAAATATTCCATAATGATCTTGATGTGACAATTTACTTTGTTACTGTAGATTGGTTGATTTCATGGTAAAAAATCTTTTACTTCAATGTCCATGTGACTTGATGTTGGGGCATATACTTGGATTATTTGAAGCCTGCATTGAAGCCTGAATGACGATTCTGGCTGCTCTTCTGATAAACTTTCATATTCCACTATGTTGTTTCTCCATCTCTTGTTAACAACGCAGCCCACTCCACTGATTCCTCCATTTTCTATTCCTTTGAAATATAATAGGCGTCTTTTGAGCTCAATGAGCTATTCTTACTTCACAAAGGCCAACAATATCTCATGTAATCTTGTCAAACTCGTCTTCCAGCTATGGCAGTGATGCTTCATGGGAGAGAGGCCAGTGGTTATACAGTAAGTAGCCTGATTTGAGGTTTGAATTACAACTTTTGTTTAACCTCCGGGATTCCTGCCACTCTCTGCCCTCATGTCTTCTTTCTCAATGCTGTAAATCCCAGGGACAATATTGAAAATGGGGGCCAATGTTTATCTCCATATTTGGGGGTTGAGGTCTTTCTTGCCAATGCCATGCCAATCTCATTTGTTGGTTGGCAAAAACCTCTCTCACTTTAGCCAGGTATATTTTTCAAGCTTTCATAATGTCATTGAACCTTACAAGTGCCACTATACATCTTCTTAAACACCCATCACCACCTTCCAACTACTTTGAGGCAGTAAAATACTGTAATGATTTGATATAATGAGTTAGGAGAGTGTATGACATAAGGATGGGAGAGAGTTGCATTGTTGAGAGGGGGGGGGGGGATTTCCCTAACGTCTCTGATGCAGCTGTAACGTCCCCAGGGCTTCATTACAGATTAGAGACTGCCTCTCTCCTGAAGGCCCCACCTACTCTGCTGATGTGATCCCTGTATGTACTGTATGTATGTCTTTATTTATATAGCGCCATTAATGTACATAGCGCTTCACAGTAGTAATACACGTGACAATCATACAAATAACAAAGAATATAAATAACAGATCATGGGAATAAGGGCTTTAGACATAAAAGTAACATTTTGCAAGAGGAGTCCCGGCTCTGAAGAGCTTACAATCTAATTGGTAGGGAGAACGTACAGAGACAGTAGGAGGGCATTCTGGTAAGTGCGTCTGCAGGGGGGCAATCTTTATGTATCATGTGTATAGTATTAGCCACGGTGCTACTCATATGCTTCTTTAAGCAAGTTTGTCTCAATGTGGGTCTTAAAGGTGGATAGAGAGAGTGCTAGTCGAATATTGAGGGGAAGGGCATTCCAGAGGTGTGGGGCAGTTAGTGAGAAAGGTTTAAGTAGGGAGAGGGCTTTAGCTACAAAGGGGGTAGAAAGAAGACATCCTTGAGCAGAACGCAAGTCGGGATGGTGCATAGTGCGAAATTAGATGTAAGGAGGGGCAGAAGAGTGTAAATCTTTAAAAGTGAGTAGGATAATTGAGTGAGAGATGCAGGATTTGATATGAAGCCAGGAGCGTGATTCTAGCAGGGGAGATGCTGACACAGATTTAGGAAAGAGTAGAGTGATTCTGGTAGCAGCGTTTAGGATAGATTGTAGGGGAGACAAGTGGGAGGCAGGAAGGCCGGACAGCAGGAAGATACAGTAATCGAGACAGAAGAGAATGAGGGTCTGAGTCAGGGTTTTAGCAGTCGAGTAACAGAGGAAAGGGCGTATCTTTGTAATATTGCGGGGGGGAAAGCGAGAGGTTATAGATACGTTTTGAATGTGAGAGGAGAATGCGAGAAAGGAGTCGAGTGTGACCCCTAAGCAGCATGCTTGGGCTACTAGGTGAATGATAGTACTTCCAACAGTAATGTGGAAGGAGGTAGTAGGGCCAGGTTTGGGAGGAAGTATGAGGAGCTCTGTTTTTGCCATGTTAAGTTTAAGTTGGTGGAGGGCCATCCAGGATGATATCGCAGAGAGACATTCAGAAACTTTGGTCTCTACAGCAGGTGTAAGGTCGGGGGTTGAAAAGTAAATGTGTGTGTCATCAGCATAGAGGTGATATTTAAACCTGAAATGTGATTAGGTCACCTAGAGAAAGTATGTACAGAGAAAAGAGAAGAGGTCCCAGGACAGAGGTACCCCAACAGAGAGATCGATAGAGGAGGAGGTGTTAGCAGAAGAGATACTGAAAGTACGATGGGAGAGGTAAGAGGAGATCCATGATAGAGCTTTGTTATGAATACCAAGAATATGGAGAATGGAGATAAGAATAGCTAGGATGATATTTCACACAAATATATAATGATATCCATAAATATATATTTTTAAATTGAGTATCAATAGTTGAGTATATAGAACAGCAGATTATAGCAATGAATTTATCATCAGTTCTGCAGCAATTAAAATTGCCCACTGCTCCACACTGTTAGTACTGAAATGCTAAATAATCAACCATACTACTTTCAACAATATGAATTGAGATAGGTGTGGTAATAAAGAGAAGGCTTTTAATGCACGTGTGGAATTCCATGACTAAATACATATCTCTAACACCTCTAATTACTATTTGCCACATACAATATTACACCTGCATGCTGCATCCAATTTAAAAACATTACTCTAATTTCAGGCATTTCAGGCAATGACACTTTTTTATACCTTCCCACATACACGTCCCTTCATCTCTCTGGGAGTTTTACTGCCATAATAGAATGAAAAACAACATCATTTGTTGCTTATGTGCTACTCAACAAAAATGAATCTAAAGCATGTTAATAAGTATGGTTCTAAGAAACACACACACAGGATTCTGGACTCCTACAATCTTCCCAATCAGTGGAAAGTCTTCTGGCTGCTCCAAAATCTCGCCACAAGGAATTGTGAATAAAATAGCAATAAAATGTAAAACTGGCATCTTAAAATGTAAAGACCGGCACACACCATACTGTAATCCATAAGGTTCCAAAGTTTCTGGCTGGCAATTGCTGAATCATAAGCGAGGAATGTTACGTCAGATGCCAAGTTTCTTCATGAGGCTGTAGAGCATCCGTTTCCTGCAGCACTGGGGGTTGCGGACATTCCCCGCTTATGATTCAGGGATTACCAGCCAGAGACATTGGAACCTTATGGATTATGGTGTGTGACGGTTTTTACATTTTAAGATGCAACTTTTCCATTTAATGCTATTTTATTCATAAAACCACTTTATACTTATGTTACCCCTCCTTCCCCGGCTTGTAAGGAGTTGTTACACATGATTATGTAGAAGTACAGGTGTTGGTGCACAGACTCTGTTTACCTGGATCTCAGGGGCTGGTGTCCGGCAGGTGAGTAGACAAAACAGCACAGGCTTTATTAAGACAGAACAGGTTTTCAGACATTCTTCTTCCCTGGGATGCCAACAGCTCCCCAGGGAGTTACACAAGGCTTATGTCACTGTTACAAAACTTCCACAGAGTGGGGAATGTGAACATCTAATAACCTCAATGATGAGAAGTTAGTTCCAGCCGCCTACCAGGGCTCCCATGATCCGTCATCCTGTGCATGATTCTCCCTGGTTAATACCAATGGTGGACTTGTGTGCCTCGGCGTGGACATTACGGCACAGGCAATGTCCAATGGGCACCCCTCCCAGTGAGACCCTTTTGTAGTGCTCCCAGGCCATGAGTAGACCCGCACGTTCCTTCCTGTTGCAAAGGGATACGTGTGTTCCTCCCACACTGCAGTGGCCCTTCTAAAGTAAGGGGCACTTTTCCCTAACTAAGAAAATAATAAACTGTGACCATACTCTTTCATAACCCTAAACATAAAGTTACACATGAGCACTATGAGACCCCCAACTGTTCTATCCTGATGGTATATACTGTAGGAATCCTCCTGGGGTCTAAAGCCTTAGACCTCCACCCCCAGTATATATATACAAACACACAATGATGACGAAATAGGTCACCATAGTTACAGGGGAGTGTTTTGGACCCTTAAACCTACTCCCACTCTGGATGACAGAGTGGGCACCTTCCAGAAGGTGGGCGGAGCCTAACTGGCAGTTGCACGATGTGCAACAATTATCTAAAGGTCATTGCTTACTGCAACAACCTACTAAAGTTAACCTCATATGAAAACAAGAATAGTAAGCCCAACATGGGGGTTACATTTATACAATTCCTTGTTGCGCTCCTCTTTTGTTTTTTCTAGTAAGTGTGGGTCTCCTTAGTTCATTTACAAAATTCCTATATATTTTTATTTTTTTACATTTACGCATCACCTACTGTACCTCACATATTCATAACTTCCTACTACCCCGAACAAATCAAATCACCCAGACGCATGTCCTCTTCTCAAAATGTACCTTCTCCCACCCTCTTAGACACATCTTGGTAATGGAATTGCTTGTCATGTCTCTTCAGCTTACTGATGGCTCTGGGCCACTTAAATATAAGGGGGAAGAATGTGGGGGGGGAAAGGCAGGAGAATTTTAGTGGCTTGTAATGTTGAAGAAATGCATACTGAATCAAATTTCACTTAACCAATAATAATATAATAATATTTCTTAGTTCGTGTATAGCGCTGCTAGTTTTACGTAGTGCTTTACAGAGACATTTTGCAGGCACAGTCTCTGCCCCGTGGAGCTTACAATCTATGTTTTTGGCACCTGAGGCACAGGGAGATAAAGTGACTTGCCCAAGGTCACAGGGAGCCGACACCGTGAATTGAACCAGGTTCCCCTGAGCCACTCCTTCTTTCGTAAATCAAAAGACATTAAGACCCATATTTACTAAGTGGTGCTATTCCTGCACTGGAAGACACCTTGCAGTCTGTACATTTGAATAGTCTGTAAAGTTTTTTCTGGCATGGGAAAGGTTTACTAAGGAATAGCACTACTTAATAAATGTGGGCCTAAATCTAAGAATAATTACTAGAAACCTACCAAAATAATACCTAAAATACTAGTGCTAACCTGAATTCGCTGAAATCGATTTATGTTGGAAAAATTCACAACACAAATTCAGCTAATGACAATGCAATTTTTCCCTTTTTATATTGCGGCTGAAGGAGTAGCTCAGTTAAGACACTGACTGGCACTGAATTTTAAGCAGGGGAACACTGCTCCTTTTGACTTTAGGCAAGTCAATTTATCTCCCTGTGCCTCAGGCACCAAAAACATAGATTGTAAGCTCCACGGGGCAGGGACCTGTGCCTGCAAAATGTCTCTGTAAAGCGCTACGTAAAACTAGCAGCGTTATACAAGAACATGCTATTATTACTACGTAGGTTGACAATTAATTTGACACATTTGATTGTGTTTTTAGTGGAAAGACCACAAAGATTTTGGCAAAACTGGATCCCTTTATTGTCTGGGTTTTAATAAAAAGAGAAGGAAGAAGGACGCGCAAGATTACCTTGAAAGTATTTCTTCAATGGTTATAGGCTTTGGCTTTCCTGAACTGCAATCACTACAGTATGTCAATGCAAAGAAGTACTAGAGGAGAGGTGGGTAATGAATTACCTAAACAGTTTGCCCAAAATCAAAACACTTGGAACAGAACGCTCCACCTGAGTAGGCTGACATAAGATCCATGCATTTCAGGGACTTCGTGAACTCTCTTTGTATAACGTCATCCCCACCCACTGGAATGTTAATGAGCCAAGAGAACACAAATAACTTTTTGTTCACAGATGCATTGAAAATCAACCACCCCAGTGTACATCTGTTTTGCCCCAAAGGGGGACAGCCTGATGGGGCTCCCCGAGAGCTGCTCCCCTCTGCACAGGACCAGCGTGCTAATGGTTAACATTTGCTTGTACTTTGTGGAACGTCAACCCCACCCACTGGAATGTTAATGAGCCAAGAGGACACCAAGAACTTTTTGATCACAGCTGCATTGAAAATCAACCACCCCAGTGTACATCTGTGTTTTCCCAAAGGCGGACAACCTTTGGTGCAGCCAAAGTGTGTGAGCCGTTTGCTGCTGTTCGCTGCTGTTTGGTGAAGTTAAAGTGATGTTAAAGCTGCTCTATTTCAAGCGGAAAATCACAAGCCCTTTATCCCCTGTACCCAATTTCCCAACTCTATTGACTCTATTGACTGCATAACCCTGTTTTTTTTTAATGTAACCATGTGTTTGTATAACTCTGTGCCCAGGACATACTTGAAAACGAGAGGTAACTCTCAATGTACATATTACTTACTGGTAAAACATTTTTATAAATAAATAAAATAATGTCTATTTATGCCAGGAAATAGGAAAATAATAATATAAGGTACAATACAAGGTCATACTGTAGCTGCCCATATTCTTCAGCAGACTATACAGAAAAGCTTAAGCCCTACAATACAGTATATTTACTGCATAGGGATTGGTAATAGTTCAGAAAGATATGAACTATATAAGTCCTTGTTAACCAAAAATGCAGACTGTAAAATGGTTGTATATAAATATTAACATTAGCCAACTATGCAGATCAGGCTTTGTTTTCTAAGTACTGTAAGCTTTAGATGTTTGAAAATATGAAGAGGAATGGAGGAATCCCACATTTAAACTGCTGCCATATACCCGTAGTAGCAATCCCTGTTACTCTTTTAAAAACCATTTTTGTCACTTTTCAATAAAAACTGTGTAATCTTTATGATGTTACCCTCTATTTTAGAATGTTGTACCCGAGAGATACGTTAAATTGTTTATAAGTATTAGATTTTTGAGAATGGCAGTCATTACATCCATAATACATAATCGTTTTCATTCAATGCTGTAAACATAATAGGATTAGAAATTGTAAAAATATATATAAATATATATAAACTGTACTAATCTTTTTGGAAAAGCTGCAACTTTATGAATAACCAGATTAGTGAGGGTGATATCAGACATCTATGCCTCTAAGATGTCTGCACAGATAATTATAAATCCCAAAAAGTAGTTTACCATTTTGGACAATTTGCAATGTACTGTATTTTCTTTCCCCTTAGTATAAAGAGTTGACAACATTTTAGAATGACCCAGAAAATAAATAACATTGACATTCAATATGAAAAGCACTTCTAGAAAGCTGCTTAGTTTTGCTGCTCTGTTAAGCATACCGTAGATGACTATATAAGGCAGATGTTCGTCCTCTGATTGATGTGGAACTTATCTTTGCTTTTCTTCTTTTTGGGACCTGTTTTGTACTTGGTGCACACAGACTTCATCTTTCATTAATTTCAAAGTCATAGTGAAGACAAATTGTGCTTTGGCAAAGCTTATATAGCTAAAGAGTCAAAAATAACTTTTCTGATATTTCAGCTAGCAAATAGATATGTGCCAAAAAGTGGTAGTCAAAGTTTTTGCAAGTTGTTTTTTTAAATGTCACTGATTTGCTAGATACTTTGGAAGCTTTAGGCCCGGGCCATTGGGTGTTCGCCCGCACAGAGGTGTGCAGAGGCTGGGAAGTGACCAGCGTGAAGCGGGTGCTTTCCCTGGTCATGGTGGACATTCCAGCAAAACCCCAGACTGGAAACCTTATAAGTGTAGCACTGTTTCCCCCTGAACACAGAAAGCTACCAGTGCTGCCTTTTTACCTGTTGGCTCCCAGGAGCCTAAGCCTCCGCCACGGAGAGCCAGGAGTGATCTACTTATAATACGGTGCAGCGCCTCCACCTGTGAGGGATCCCAGCGGAGTGGGAGGAGCCCCTCACAGGACTAAATCACAATGAATATAGACACTTGTAAAACGAATTGGACTATACTGTACTTATATCTCTTAACTTTAAATGCGCTATATGACTAAGAGTACAATTGCCCACACACCATGCAAGGCATATCCCCAGTACCCCACCAACGTGTATCCCACACCGTGTCCACAGTCCAACCCTTTCTACCCTTTCCCTGTGGTCAGCGCTGCCACTATATGTAAGTACTTAGTTGGTGCACGTGTGTAATGATACCTGCCCAGTGCGCCAGCACCTGGGCCCGCAGACGTCTTCACAAAAGATCCGCCGATCCACGAACTCGTCAGCGATGTCCTGGACTCTGCTGCAGTGATTGTCCGTTAAGGGTGTCCCACCCTGATGACGGTCTCTCTCTGACTAGGCCTGGTCCCTGACCTCTCTCTCTATTGGGGTATTCAGTGTGCGCTGTGCCCGTCACTTTCTAACAGCACTAATGGGGCAGGTTCCCTATCCTAGGGCCAGTCCCTAATACAGCCACAAGCTTGATCAATGTCTCAGGGCCTATCTGGGGCCATGGGGGGGTTCTGGCCTAGTGCAGAGGCTACTTGCCTCTCTGCACCTCCTTCCCCTATCCTCTCCTTGCACCTACTGACACTCATGCTCCACTGTCAGCTTCCTACTTCGCCTCTTCAGTGAACCCTCGAGCCCTATTGGCTGCCATGGTCAGGTGACCGCTACTAAGGCTCATGGGACTTGTAGTCCCTGCTCAGAGCCTTTATCTAATTGGCCCCGCTTCGCGCGCTTGGTCCTGTGCATACGCGATCTCATTCCATGACCGCCGCAACTTCTGGGCCTGCTGCGCATGCGTGGCTATGCACAAGATGGTGGCGCCCTGCTACTGGAGCTGCCGGCGACGTGATCGCCCACCGGTACTTCCCGCTGCGCAGCGGGGTCCCTGCGCTCAGCCGAGGTACGGGGGGGGGGGGGGGGAAACGGAGGACCTGGCTACATAAGATTTTAGGGAAGACAGGCCGGACAGTAGAAGGTGAGACAGTAGAGAACGAGGGCTTGCATAAGAGTTTTAGCAGTAGAGCATAGGGCGTTGTTATGGAGGAAAAAATGACACATTTTAGTTAAAGTACCTTTTGAATGTGGGAGGAGTCAAATATGCCACAGTGGCAGTGTGCTTGGGATACTGGGTGTATGATAATACTGCCAACAGCAATGTAGAAGGGGCAGTAGGGCCAGGCTTTGGAGGAAGTATGAGGAGCTCCGTCTTTGACATGTTAACTTTGATCAGAGGGAAGCCAAATAGGATGATATAGTGGAGAGACAGTCAAAGACATTGGTCTATACAGCAGGTGTAAGGTCAGGGGTTGAAAGGTAAATTTGTGTAATCAGCCTAAAGTGATATTTGAACCCAATAGATGTGATACGGTCAGCTAGATAGAGTATGTAAAGGGAGAAGAGGTCCAAAAGCAGTAAGGGTGTACTTAGTTTTTTTACACATAGCTTAGTTTTTCACACATGGCTTCTCCATTTTGGCTTTATTTTTGTTAAATAAATCATGACACTGTGTAATATGTCATGTGTTGTTGTTCATTTGAGGTTGTATTTACCTAATTTTAGGACCTTCTAAGGAGCAGATGATTGTTATTATATCCTGATATGTAAAACCATAGACTTCAAAGAGGGTATACTTTCTTTTTCACACAACTGTATCTGGCACTTCCCATTTCGTTGAGTTATCCTAGACACCAGGTTGTTAACCTGTCAAAGAGCAAGGAGGATGTAACAGAGAACTGCCAGGACTCCTGAAAACCATGTAATTTTACCACAGATCAAAGAGAAATAGTATTTACAAATCCATCTTTGAGACACACAGCATAGGGCTACACTTACATGCGTGTGAATCTCACATTCTCTCCCCATGAACCCTCACGGGAAACCTATTACCAGACATCTGGTGCTTTTTCGCAACAGCTTCACTTGGTAAACTATAATTTCTACAGTATTGTATTCTTTTTTATTTCATAAACTCCCTGATACCAATCTACTGTATGCATTTAGCAATTTTTCTCAATAAGATTTTGAATACCTTCTATTTCTGAACTTCTGCCATACAGTGTTCGACAAATCACCCAAAAATTTACTCGCCCAACCAAAAAAATCTACTCGCCACCTAGTCCCGCCCCAACCCCGCCCCTAGTCCCGCCCCCAACCCTAGTCCCGCCCCCAACCCCGCTTAAAATAAAATATATAAATAAAATACATTTAATAAATTCCTAGTCAGAACAACATTCATTTTTTACATAAATGTATTTATTGTATTACATTATACTACAATTAGTCCTTGTTACGTGTGTGTGTGTGTGTGTGTGTGTGTGTCTGTGTGTGTCTGTGTGTGTCTGTGTGTGTGTGTGTGTGTGTGTGTGTGTGTGTGTGTGTGTGTGTGTGTGTGTGTGTGTGTGTGTGTGTGTGTGTGTGTGTGTGTGTGTGTGTGTGTGCGTAAATGTCAGATCTAGAAATAAAAGCCAGGTGTTAATGACTAGTTTCCTGAACCCCTTAACCAGTGTCTGGACGTCCCCGCTTCACAATATCTAAAGCAGCAATCCCGCCTGGGATCTTACCTGATCCGCAGTCCCTCAATGTCCAGGTACCCTCATTCCCGCAATGTTATACATTGGATGGGATGTGTTCCCTACCTGTCTTCTGGGTTAGGGGGGGTTCCGATGTCTTCCGTGTGAAGCTTGAGTCAGATCTGGAAGACAGCAGTATAGGTTATTTTGGTGTAGTACAGGGCAAGTAAGATATATAGGGTAAATAAGAGATCCAGAGTGTGTGTGTGTGGGGGGGGGGGGGTTAGAGAAAGAGAGAGAGAGAGTGTGTGGGGGGGGGAGAGAGAGTGGGGGGAGATAGAGAGAGAGTGGGGAGAGAGAGAGTGGGGAGAGAGAGAGAGAGTGGGGAGAGAGAGAGAGAGAGAGTGGGGGGAGAGAGAGAGAGGGAGTGGGGGGATAGAGAGAGAGAGAGAGTGGGGGGAGAGAGAGAGAGAGTGGGGGGAGAGAGAGTGGGGGGAGAGAGAGAGAGAGTGGGGAGAGAGAGAGAGTGGGGGGAGAGAGAGAGCAAGAAAGAGAGTGGAGGAGAGAGAGAGAGTGGGGGGAGAGAGAGAGCGAGAGAGAGAGTGGGGGAGAGTGAGAGAGTGGGGGGAGAGAGAGAGAGTGGGGGGAGAGAGAGAAAGTGGGGGGGAGAGAGAGAGAGTGGGGGGAGAGAGAGAGAGTGGGGGGAGAGAGAGAGAGTGGGGGGAGAGAGAGAGAGTGGGAGAGAGAGTGGGGGGAGAGAGTGGGGGGAGAGAGAGAGAGTGGGAGGAGAGAGAGAGAGTGGGGGGAGAGAGAGAGAGTGGGGGGAGAGAGAGAGAGAGTGGGGGGAGAGAGAGAGTGGGGAGAGATTGGGGGGAGAGAGAGAGTGGGGAGAGAGAGAGAGAGTGTGGGGGGGGGGCGGAGAGAGAGAGAGAGTGGGGGGAGAGAGAGAGAGTGGGGGGAGAGAGAGAGAGTGGGGGGAGAGAGAGAGAGTGGGGGGAGAGAGAGTGGGGGAGGGAGAGAGAGAGAGAGTGGGGGGAGAGAGAGAGAAAGAGTGGGGAGAGAGAGAGAGTGGGGTGAGGGAGAGAGAGAGAGTGGGGGGAGAGAGAGTGGGGGGAGAGAGAGTGGGGGGAGAGAGAGAGAGAGTGGGGGGAGAGAGAGGGTGTGGGGGGAGAGAGAGGGTGTGGGGGGAGAGAGAGGGTGTGGGGGAGAGAGAGGGTGTGGGGGAGAGAGAGGGTGTGGGGGAGAGAGAGGGTGTGGGGGGAGAGACACAGAGGGGAGAAACGGTGGGTGACACACACAGAGGGTGGGTGATACACAGAGAGAGAGGGTGACTAACTGACTGGGGGGGGTGACTGACAGTGGGGGGTGGTGACTGATTGGGGGGGGGTGGTGACTGATTGGGGGGGTACCTCTGGTGTCACACACATACACATGCTCCCATACACACATACACTTGCTCCCATACACTTGCTCCCATACACACATACACTTGCTCCCATACACACATACACTTGCTCCCATACACACATACATACACTTGCTGCCATACACTTGCTCCCATACACTTGCTCCCATACACTTGCTCCCATACACTTGCTCACACACACTTGCTCACACACACATGCTCACACACACATGCTCACACACACATGCTCACACACACATGCTCACACACACATGCTCACACACACATGCTCACACACACATGCTCACACACACATGCTCACACACACATGCTCACACACACATGCTCACACACACACACACACACACACACACACACACACACACACACACACACACACACACACACACACACACACACACACACACGGGGGGGGGAAGGAAAGGCCGCGACCAGCACCACCACCACGCTTCTCCCCCACCCACCCGCTCCCATCTCCCGCTCGTGGGGGGGGGGGGGGCAGGCCGACACCCCCCCATACCTTACGCGGGCATATTGGAAGCTTTGGGGAGGCAGGGTGGGTGGGAGGCACGTGGCGAGGTATCCCCCAGGGGACAGTCAGCCCCGCAGTGGCCGCAACTATCCTGCTCCCCTCGCCGGCATGTCTTCACAATGCGTGGCCAAGCAGCTTTGCAGACTGCTTCTTCCCCCCATGAAAACAAGAGGGTTGTGATGCTCTCAATTGTAACCAGTCCTGTATTGAACATCCAATATTGTTTAAATCCACAATGGGTTAATCTGTATAACGATAGAGTGCCCCCAATAAAGTTGATTCACAACTGGTGGGACAGACGTGGAGTCAGCCAGACCCTCACTAGATTATAGTGTTTCAAACCCAACCAGTGTTAAAGAAATGACCATGGTAAGCAGGAATAAATGAAAGGCACTATGGCTCTTTACCTGTACTACCAGGGGGGGCACTCGTGTCGTTGGCGGCGTGCGATCCATCCTTTGAAGATCCAGAAGAGTAGGGAGCGTTGATAGCGCACTGCCAGAGAGTCCTGAGAGTATAAATCAGGAACAAGAAACAGCCAGGCCACTCCAAAAGTGAAAAAATATTGTCAGGTTTATTGCATGCTGAAAATACACACAGGGAACGGACAGGTAAACGCACCTACGCGTTTCGTACTAAGTGTACTTTATCAAGGTGACCATAGTGCTTTAATACCGCTGTTTTATACTTACCCAGACTGATTCCAAACCAATAGCAAGCCGCGTCACCTTCCCGCGTCTCGCAGAGTACAGGTGGCTAATCCAGTCGCCTGTATGTGCGAAATCTCGCGAGAATGGTGCGCGCGCATCTACAGAGTGGGCAGCATGGGCAAAGTATGACCAGACATAGCAGTACTTTCGACTTCAGTCCACCGGGTGACGTCACAGCCGTGCGCCATATGAAATGGTCGCCCCAGTGTGACGTCATATTCCGTAGACTGACTAAATCTCAAGTATTGTTTTTTTCTAAAACAAAAACTTTATTAAACAAACAATATGAAAAAGACAAATAAAATACAAATAACTAGTTGCTATGTTAGCAGCAACCCTACGTAACTGTATAATGGAGAAAATAGAAAAAAGATACATTAAAAGATCTATTTATATTAGGGTGGTTGATAGGTCACATGATAATGTGCGCTTCAATGTGCGAATTTCAGATAAGCATAATTGAGTTCATCCAATACAATATATAGAGCCCTTTGAATCTCAAGCCATTACATCATGTGACATGCCACAATATATTTGAAATACACATATTTAAAGTTATTTCATTAGATGTATCAACACAGTTAGTATACATAGGGAAAAATTAAGGTCTATATATTTTTCACATTAATACTTAATATGTTTATAATTAATTACATTTATTATGTAAATGTATAGGATTGTCGAACACTGTATGTATATATATATATATATATATATATATATATATATATATATATATATATATATATATATATATATATATATATATTAACCCTGGCTGTGTCAAAGCTGTGACCATGCAGCAAGCTTAAGCCTATAGGGAACCATGTATAAAATGGTTTTTGAAGCAAAAAGTGGCACTGTGTGCTCATTTGCATGTCATTTCCCAGAATCCCTTGCTGCAGTGGAAGTGCTGTGTGCTGGGTGATAATGGTGAAAGGCGGGGTTGCAGACCTGCCTAAGACATGCAAATGAGCATACAGTATATTTACATTTGCTATATATATATATTTATTTTTTTTGTGGGGATTGCTGCTTTAAGTTAAAAGGCATCTGTAGGAGGACGTGCGCAGAGGTATGCAATGGAGACTTTTTTAAGGTGAAATGAAAAAAGGCTTTTATTGCGCCTGTTTCTTTAACATAAGAAAATCCTCCAAACATATGTAAATAAGGGGTCAAACAAAGCTTCTGTTCCACTTAGGAGTATTTCTAGTGAAACCTATGCAGTCCACAACTCCCTTTAGATTAGCATGTCTCCCAGCCCCAAACATATATCTTGATATGTGCAGATATACAAAAAGTCTTATAAAGGAAAGTCTTATCTGTTTCTTGTAGTTGGAGGGAAAGTCTTCTCTGTTCCTGGGTTGCTGCCTTTTCCTCAGGCTATATCAGCATTTAGGTTTAGAGGTGCTTTCCCCTGTGTCTTGCTGGCAGCCTCTTCTGGTAGGCTCAAGACGTCTGTTCCTATGCTCAGTCCCACAACTTGTGAGACTCAGGAAAAATCTCTCTTCCTGTCTCAAAGACAGGTTTTTCTAAGAAACCTAATCAGCCAGGTGGTATTGGTTAATTGACTACCAGCAGTTAACCACCACACTGCTGGATTAGAGGCACATTTCCTGAACAGGGATAACACCCCTGTTACAGCATCCAATCCCGTTCTTCAAGAGGGTACCCTAAACTATGATGATATTCTACAAATCTGGAACAGATAACAAAAATGCTATTCAAATTTAGAAAATCTCTCCAAAAAAAGCAGCCTTTAAATTTCTAATGCAAAGGTATTTTCAAAATGCTCAACTCTAAATGCAATTTAAAAAAAAAGTTGTGTGTGGCGAGCACGCACATTATAAGTGAAACTTCTTTGTCTTTTGTGACTGAAATTGTATTTTGATGTTGATGTTTTTGATTGAATGAAAGACATTTGAGAGTATAATTAAAATGTCGGTGACAAAACACAAAGTAGTTTCACTTAAAATGTGTGTGCTCGCCACACACACCATTTTTGTTTAATAATCATTACACTGAAGATATTATAGTAATATATATACAATTCATGTGTTATATGTTTACACACCTTGCATGTTTTTCAAGTTTGGCTTTTTTTTATTGTAAATGGTGTGTAGGTAGGTGTGTGTGTGTAGCCAGAGTGTGCGTGTGTGTGTAGCCAGTGTGTGTAGTGTGTGTGTGTGTGTCTGTGTGTAGCCAGAGAGTGTGTGTGTAGCCAGTGTGAGTGTGTGAGTAGCCAGATTGAGTGTGTGTGTGTGTGTAGCCTGTGTGTGTGTGTGTGTGTGTGTGTATGTGTAGCCAGTGTCTGTGTGTGGAAGGGCGAAGGGGGGGCAGAGTGTGTGTGGTGTGTCTAGCCAGAATGCGTGTGTGTGTGCGTGTGTGTAACCAGTTTGTGTGTAGCGAGTGTGGTGGGAGTGCGGGCCAGAGTGTGTGTGTGTGGTGTGTCTAGCCAGAATGTGTGTGTGTGTGTGTGCGTGTGTGTGTAGCCAGAGTGTGTGTGGTGTGTGTAGCCAGAGTATGTGTGCAGCCAATGTGTGTGTGTAGCCAGAGTGTGTGTGGGTGTGTGGGTGTGTGTGGAGTTTGTGCCTCCTCCTCAGTGTATTCGCTGTGCGTGCCTGCGGGTGCATGATTGTAGTTTCACCTGCATCAACGAGTAGGCAGCTGCTTTGCGTGATAATGCGCGTGTACGTGGACATGCATGGAGATGTTGGTGCGTGTCTTCGCTGGCTGTGGTTGAAGCCTCTGCGCATGCATTGATGGGGACAGCTGTCTATATGCATGTGCTGTTGGTACCGTCAGTGTGCACATGTGCTGACAGAGCCACAGGTCTATGTGCATGTGCTGGCAGAGGGATGCCTCAGCGCATGTGTTGATTGCCGTGGATGACTCTACACATGTGCAAACTGTTGGTGAGGTAAGTGTTATCAGGGCCGCTTCTGAGCATGCGTGACCCGACGACCTCATCTGCCAGCAGTGAAGTCACTTCCATAACCTACTTCCATCTCCTTGAAAACGGATTTTTTTGGCTTAGAAGAAGTTTCACTTCACAAAACAAAATATATTAAAAACAAATTTGGGCTGCAAAGGGATTTAGTCAATGGGAGTCATCCATCCAAAACCATCCATGTTCTACAATTCAGCAATTCTCAGTGTTGATTGAGGATAGGAGTCATAATGCCACCTTTCTCTAACTTCAACAAAATAATTCCCCAGGCGCTCAATAATATAGCTAATAATATGAGACATATGGTTAACATGTGCCAATTTAACTGCGGAAATTCTGTCTTTTTAGGTAGCATTCTTTATGTTAAAATATACATATAAAAACATCTTAAGCAAACAACAATGTAAAACTCCAAAACACTAATTTTGTACTGGATATGTTAAAATGTATTCGTTTTTTTGCAAAAGTCTTCAAACTTGGAAATAATATTTATACATTAACTGTTACTAAAACTAAGGATTTGCAACTTGACCTGGACTGTCATCAAAATGTGACAGGAAAATGCAATATATAGGAGAATTCTCTGGAGCAATCAGTTTAAAGAACCTGCCTAGCATGAACATACAGTACCATTCCGTTTAAGAGAAGGACATTTTTTCCATGAACAATGGTAGTAGAAATGCAGAAGCAAAAGTCTTATTCAGTATCTTATGTAGCCATGTCTCCTCTGGCTGTCAGCAACCCCCTCCCCTGGTGCGCGATCGCGGGTACTGCCGAGTCCCAAGGCGGCCCCGCAAGCCAATCGCGCGGGTGAGGGCTGTCAGGTCCCGGCTCGGGGGTTGCCGGGGACGCGTGCGGCCGGTTGCCAAGGCCGCACGTGCGTCACAGGGCTCCCAGCGCTCCCGGAGCCGGGCGGTGAGGGCGCCGCCATTGCGCATTAGCTTGCGCATGCGCAGGGATGGCCCAGACTCAGGAGAGCCCCAGATAGCTCGCGCATGCGCAGGGAGGCTGCGAGAGTTAGGGAGAAGTCGCGCGAGTGTAGGGAGAGGCCAGGGAATAGTGAGGCAGCCCCAGATAGCCTGCGCCTGTGCAGGGAAGTGCAACAAAAGCCCGCGAACCCCTAGCCTACCAGGGAAGACTCTGAGCAGGGACTACATATCCCATGAGCCTCTGTATGCCCCACGTGACACCAGGGAGCCAATAGGGCTTAGGAAGGCCAGGCAGGAAAAGAGATACATTGTTTGGGCTGCAGCACGTTTGTCAGTTGGAGCAGCGGAGCTGAAGGGGAAGGAAGGGTGCAGGGAGTGAGTGAAGCTCCTGCATCGCGTAAGGTCCCCTACATCCCAGGTAGGCCCCAACTACCCACCAGGTTAGTGGGTAATTGATAAGGGACGGCCCAGTTAGGGACTCCTGCCCTTAGTGTGAGTACTGTCTTGTCAGAGTCACAGCTATTAGTGCTGTGAGGTCTGACAGGCAGGCACTGTGTTTGTGCAGCACGGTTGCTGCACGGACCAAGTAAGTGGCCGTGCGTATTGCAGGTAGTTAGTTACTTAGAGCCAGGACCGGGAAGGGCTAAGGGGGGGGCCGAGAAAGGCCAGTTAACCCCTTAGGTCCCAGAGAGAGGCTCTCACTCCCCAGTTTGTGGTGCTACAGGGACAGGCCCTAGGTTAGGGACCGTGTCATGTAGTGCCAAGGTTAGATAGGGATCAGCGGTGTTCAAAGATAAAGACTATCTCCAGGGTGGGACCGCCCCTGGCGGACCCCAAGCAAGGATTCACCGGACCGGATCAGACGGGATCCCAGAAAGACCGAACCTTTGTGAAGTTCCTTGCAGGCCCAAGTGCAGGAGCACTCGGCAGGTACTCTACAAGTGCACCAACAGACCATAACATTCTCTCTCACATAGTGGCAGCGCTGACCACGGGAAAAAGGGGTTGGGCTGTGGGCACCGTGTGGGGATGTTATGATGTTATGAGTACAAGAGATGATGTAATGTTAGTGTTCATTCAGTAAACCTGTTATCCCTAATACTGGTGTATGTGGTTTCTGAGTGGGTTCCTATGTTAGGGTCATTCTACACTTCCATAGAATCCTACATAGGTGGAGGCGCTGAAACAAGAAACGTTCCAGAGGAGTCACCCCAGGCTCTCATTAGCGGAGGCTCAGACCTCCTGTGAGCCTGCAGGTATACGCACCACACCGGTAACACCGCATGTTCTACTCACCCACACTATATATGCGATTGGGTGGGGTGGAATACCCGTTACACTTACATTTTCTTTTTCTTTATCATATTTAAATACATACTTTCAATCACCACAGAACCTTTGATAACTTGGTAAATTAAGCTTAGTTGTGTTTAAAAATAATGAAACAGATATAATCATGTTAATTATTTTTGAAAGTGTACCATTGAATTGTTTTGTTAACATTGAAACCTGAAGTTAAGGGTGTATGAGACATCCGATGTATGCCCGCTCTGTCTTTCTAGTAGATCAATATATACAGAGAGATGGCTTCTGCATCAGCTGAATATTGGGGATGCACTCAGGGATATATCTACTAAGAAAATGTGAACAAAAGGTCCCTGTTTAGATATGCACTCATCCAGTGTTCCATAGTCAAGTGTGTTCACTTTATTACAATTCTTTTATATTTGCTTTTAAGGGGGGTTGTTTCATCAAAAAAAGAGGGTGACAAAGAAAATGCTTAGAATCTGACCTCTTCATTTTACAAGATTAATATAACAGTTGTTTAGAAGCAATGTGTTATATTACGAACAATCTTGCTATAACTATCATTTAAGTAAATAGCCGTTACCACCAGATCAGGTGTGATATCCCGCATCGCACCCTTGATGATTCCTAGCCAATGCATTGCTTTCTCTGTGTTTTGCTGTATTCTCAGCATAGTCAGAGAAACCTGCTTTTGGTGGCTGTGGAACTGGTTACATAGTGAACAAAAGAGCAATACAGCCACATTTATTTATTTTATGTATAAAATGTTTTACCAGGAATTATAGGCTAAAGCTCTAAAATTCTGGGCATTATTGAAATCCCTGCTCTCTGATTGGTTAAAATTCCTGGCATTATTCATTCAGTAATGCCCGGAATCTTTGCAGCTTGCAATGTGTTTATTTCCAGCCAATCAGCTTTCAGAACAGCTCTGAGACTGGGATGGGGATTGGTCAGGAGGCAGGAACAGCTCTGAGACAGGGCAGGGATTGGTCAGGAAGTAGCAGCCAGGCAGTGACTCGTTCCCCTCCCTCCATGAACAGAGCTGACAAATTCAGTTGAATTGCGGAGGGAGAGAGATAGAGTGTTTGTGTAGCTGCAAAGTAAGTGGCTGTCTGCAGTTTGTTTGTGGCTGCAGTTTCTGTCTGTCTAGTGTTTGTGTGTGTGTGTGTGTGTGTGTGTGTGTGTGTGTGTGTGTTCAGCAGCAGCAACAGTGTTTATGGGTGAGGCAGCAGCAGTGTTTGTGTGTGTGTGTAGTGTGCTGTTGTGTGGTGTTGTGTTGTATGTGTGTGTAGCAGCAGCAGCAGCAGCAGCAGCACAGTTTGTGTGCAGCAGCCGTCTATGTGTGTGTATAGCTACTGTGTTGTGTGTTGAGCTGCTGTGTGTGTGTATGTGTGTGTGTGTGTATATATAGGTGCTGTTTTGTGTGTTGAGCTGCTCTGTGTGTGTAGAGGTGCTGTGTTGTGTGTTGAGCTGCTGTGTGTGTGTGTAGAGGTGCTGTGTTGTATGGTTGTGTGGTTGTGTGTGTGTGTGTGTGTAGAGCTGCAGTGTGTGTGTGTGTGTGTGTGTGTGTGTGTGTATAGAGCAGCAGTGTGTGTGTGTGTGTGTGTGTGTGTGTGTGTGTGTGTGTGTGTGTGTGTGTGTGTGTATAAAGAGCTCCAGTGTGTGTGTGTGTGTGGGGGGGGGTGGCAGTGTGTGGATATAGATAGCTGCAGGGTAAGTGTATACAGAGGTGTATTTACCATTTTATTTTAATAAAAAAAATCTATATAACTATACAAAAGTGTCTATTATTTATGAAAAAAGCCTACATTTAGCCTATAATAGTAATAATCCCCTCAGAACAGGGCATTATTGGCCAGTAATGCCCTGTTTTTCGGGGATTATTACTTAAGTAATAAATTGAGAGTTCCCGCCCTGTTTTCGAGTATGTCCTGGGCACAGAGTTATGATGACAATAAATGGCTACAATAAATGAACAGAGGTTATACATTCAATTTAAACATGTCATGGACAGTTAGAGATAATATGATTCTGTGTGTATGTAACAGTTACAGACAAGATTAAAATGAAACCGTTGAAGTCTTGAAAATACTTATAAAACCTTTATAAAAACGGGAGTTTCTAAAACACTACATTACGTCCTAGTAGCAATATTAGTCCTAAAAAAAGTGCTGGTTTATTGCAGACTGGAATTTTTTTTTATGGAACACTGAAACGCTAGTTCTAACCTCAGATATACGGTGGTTGTAAATGACCTTTTGAGACAAGTCAAATGGAAAAGCTTTAGAATTGTGGAGGTTTTCCTTAGCGCCCTACCAAAATGCTTATTAGGTATGCATTGCATGCACTTAAGGGATATCCTCAAGCCTTGGATTGTGTGTTTACATTTATATCAATCATCTGATGCATCTGCAGTCAGAGGGTTGTAGTAAACACTAAGCTCGGTCTTATTGAAAAATGATGAGAAACAGTGTCATAGTGATTTTGTTTTCCCCCGGGAGGTGCCAGGATCCAGAGTAAAGAATCTATATGACCTTTTGTCAAATTAAATGGCAGTACTGCATAAATGACAATACAGCACAGCCATCATATTTTGTTGAAATAACAGACATATTTCTAAACTTGAATTGTGATGACCTATTAAATAAACTAGCTCAAATAGTATTTTAGACGTAACACATTTCATAGTGCTTAAAATCGATTTATAAATATTTTAGGAAGATGTATTTTATACAGCTGCTGTAAATATTAATTAGATTTAGTTCTAGAAACTATAGCTATGACATTTGAGCCAGAGAAAATCTATTTTGATTTCTTTAATATTTGCAGATTTGCAGAAATATTTCATTTGTGCTGATCTAATTATGCCAGTTGATAGGACTAGGATAAAACAATTTCAGGGGGAGATATAATCAGATACATTTTTAGGTCAGAGTGAGTGCATGTTGACTTTATTTAGTAATAAATTGGAAATATTGGCAGTGTGTTCTGAAGCTAATTTCCTTGTAACAATTTAATATAGTGTAACAATAACTGCAATGTAAAACACTTTCAATATTTACATAGTTATACTTTTTCCTGTTCCATAATGCCTTTTTTATGTAGTGTGGCACAAAACTGTACTTCATATTCAAGGTGTGGTCTTACAAAAGATTCTTACAGTGGCATAATTACAGAATTGCTGATTTCCCCACATCCATTACTCATTTTATGCATGAAATTATAGTATCAGCTTTTGCAACTACTGCCTGACATTGGGCACTATTGCAAAGACTGCTGTCTACAAACACTCCTAAATCCTTCTCAATCAAGGATTGACCTAATGCTGCCCCATTTAGTTTGTATGTTGCAGGATTATCCTTGCTTCCCAAATGTGTAATCTTACATTTATCTGTCCTAACCCTTTCAGTGCCAATGATGTTTGCTACCTGCATGGCCAAAGAAATGTTACAAATTTAGCATTAGATTTCTAAACCATCCCTCCTTTGTTAGTCTTTTAATGCGACTATAAAAACGATATAAGGTATCATTTTTTTAAGCGGATTTTTTTAAAATCATTTATATTTGCACCTCTCTCTCCCTGGTTATTAGATGTTGCTTAAAAAGATATGACAGAAAGCTATATGGTAATTAATTAGCATCTTCCTGTTTTATGGAAAACACAACAAATCATGCATTGTTTATTCAGCTTTCCATACAAGATTTACTGACCAGACATCTCTGCTGAATATAGTCGATTTAATATTTTCTCAGAAATGTACACAAATGTGATTTCACATCAAAATCATTTCTGCAAGCTCAGTATATTCATAAAAAGCAATATCTCGTTTTATTCACCTGGGTGTGCTGAATTGAGGGATACCAAATATGTTTAGATGTGAAATGTATTTCTGACCACTTCAAATCGGATTTCTTTCTTGCCTGCAATTTTCATTTGTACATATCTATATTTATAGATATTCTACATGATATATATATATATATATATATATATATATATATATATATATATGTATGTATATATATATATATATATATATATATATATATATATATATTATATATATATATATATATATATATATATATATATGTATGTATATATATATATATATATATATATATATATATATATATATATATCATGTAGAATATCTATAAATATAGATAATGAAAATTGTATATTGTGTGTGTATATATGTGTGTATATATGTATATATATATATATATATATATATATATATATATATATATATAATCAAAAAATAAATAGATGATACCGTTCTGTGGCTAACGAAATGCTTTTATTTGTGCGAGCTTTCGAGATACACTGATCTCTTCTTCCGGCGATGTTACATCGCCGGAAGAAGAGATCAGTGTATCTCGAAAGCTCGCACAAATAAAAGCATTTCGTTAGCCACAGAACGGTATCATCTATTTATTTTTTGATTATTGAAGCTCGGCTAACACGGTACTGATACCTCTACATATATATATATATATGGTCCTTATGATTAAGAGACTAAACCATTACCCAAGTAATATACCCAGAGTATAAACTTGTGTTAGAGTAAAAAAAAAGGTCCAAATCAAATATCAGCTTGCAACAATCAGAGTGGTTTCAGATCGGGAATTCAGTCCTAATGTATTTTGTAACCAAGGCATATCTGTAACTTAATAGACAAAAGTGAATACACACACTAAGTAACAGCAGAAAAATGATGAGAAACATACATTAGAACTGAATATATACAATGGTGTGAAAAAGAATGTACACCCTCTTTGAATTCTATGGTTTTACATATCAGTACATACTAACAATCATCTGTTCCTTAGCAGATCTAAAAATTAGGTAAATACAACCTCAGATGAACAACAACACATGACATATTACACCGTGTCATGATTTATTTAACAAAAATAAATCCAAAATGGAGAAGCCAAGTGTGAAAAACTAAGTATACCTTATGATTCAATAGCTTGTAGAACCACCTTTAGCAGCAATAACTTGAAGTAATCGTTTTCTGTATGACTTTATCAGTCTCTCACGTCGTTGTGGAGGAATTTTGGCCCACTCTTCTTTACAACGTTGTTTCAGTTCATTGAGGTTTGTGGGCATTTGTTTATGCACAGCTCTCTTAAGTTCCAGCCACATAATTTTAATCGGGTTGAGGTCTGGACTTTGACTGGGCCATTGCAACACCTTGATTCTTTTCCTTTTCAGCCATTCTGTTGTAGATTTGCTGGTGTGCTTGGGATCATTGTCCTGTTGCATGACCCAATTTCGGCCAAGCTTTAGCTGCCGGACAGATGGCCTCACTTTTGACTCTAGAATACTTTGGTATACAGAGGAGTTCATGGTTGACCCAATCACTGCAAGGTTCCCAGGTCCTGTGGTTGCAAACCAAGCCCACATCCTCACCCTTCCACCACCGTGCTTGACAGTTGGTATGAGGTGTTTCTGCTGATATGCTGTGTTAGGTTTTCGCCAAACATGGCGCTGTGCATTATGGCCAAACATCTCCACTTTGGTCTTGTCTGTCCAAAGGACATTGTTCCAGAAGTCTTGTGGTTTGTTCAGATGCAACTTTGCAAACCTAAGCCGTGCTGCCATGTTCTTTTTAGAGAGAAGAAGCTTTCTCCTTGCAACCCTTCCAAACAAACCATACTTGTTCAGTCATTTTCTAAGTGTACTGTCATGAATTTTAACATTTAACATGCTAACTGAGGCCTGTAGAGTCTGAGATGTAACTCTTGGGTATTTTGCCATTTCTCTGAGCATTGCACGGTCTGACCTTGGGATGAATTTGCTGGGACGTCCACTCCTGGGAAGATTGGCAACTGTCTTGAATGTTTTCCACTTTTGAATAATTTTTCTCACTGTAGAATGATGGACTTTAAATTGTTTGGAAATGGCCTTATAGCCTTCCCAGATTGATGGGCAGCAACAATTGCTTCTCTAAGATCATTGCTGATGTCTTTCCTCCTTGGTATTGTGTTAACACACACCTGAATGCTACAGACCAGCAAATTGCTAAAACTTTGGCTGATGATCAATTAATCAAGGGCATTTGATTAGCAGCACCTGTCTGCTACTTAGCATCTTAATTCCTATGGAAGCAGTAAGGGTGTACTTAGTTTTTCACACATAGATTCTCCATGTTGGCTTTATTTTTGTTAAATTAATCATGACACGGTGTAATATGTCATGTGTTGTTGTTCATCTGAGGTTGTATTTACCTAATTTTAAGACCGGCTAAGGAACAGATGATTGTTATTATGTCCTGATATGTAGTACCATAGAATTCAAAGAGAGTGTACTTTCTTTTTCACACAACTGTATATATACATATATATATATATATTTATCTATATTTATATTTTTTAAAACGTTGTATGTTGGCTTATGGGCAATCTGATTGGTCCGTCGGTCTGTCACTCAGCCTCTGGCCAATCAAATTGCCCCGTGGCCCGCCCCACGCCCCCATCTCATTGGCTTGCTTGCTTCTGTGGCCTCGCCCGGCCCTCCTCCTCCTTGCTCCGCGGCCTGCCGCCCGGCCACTCTCTTCTTCTCCCTCTCCCTCCTGTTCTCTGTGTCCCTGTCTCCCACTGAGTCCCACTGCCCCCAGGTTTCACCCCCTCCTACCCCCCCCAGGTATTGACCCCCCGTGTCACTCCCCCCCACTGCCCCCTATGTTGGTCCCCCCTCCCTTTCCCCGGTGCCCCCTGTCACCTGCACGTTGCACGTGTGCTTCGAGCCGTCCAGCGACCTGGCAGTGTGCGCATGCTGCGGCTCCAGCCTGTGGCTGCTCCCGCTCTTCGGGCGGCTCACTGTGCTCCTCGACGCCGGCTCGCGCACGCTCCAGGTCGCCATGCGCCCGACGGCCTGCGCTGCATGCTCTGCCCCCCACTCCCGGTATCGCGGCTGCTCCCGCTCCTCGGGCGGCTCACCGTCCTCCCGACGCCGGCTTGCGCACGCTCCGGGTTGCCCGGCGGCCTGCGCTGCAAGCTCCGCCCCCCACGCCCGGGACCGACCGCGCGGAGCTCACGGATAGGAGAGAGGCGCCTTCTGGACCGGTGGGAGCTTGGAGACTGGATGGAGGGGGCTGGTGTCCCCCGGTGGAGGGGGTTTGCGGCATCCTCACTGCAGTTGTTGTTGGTGCCCAAGGACATGTGTGTGTCTCACAGTGTGTGTGTGTGTCACAGTGTGTGGGTGGGTGTGTCACTGTGTGTGGGTGTGTCTGTCACTGTGTGTGTGTCACTGTGTGAGTGTCACTGTGTGTGTGTCACTGTGTGTCACTGTGTGTGTGTGCCACTGTGTGTGTGTGTCATTGTGTGTGTGTGTGTCTCACTGTGTGTGTCTCACTGTGTGTGTCTCACTGTGTGTGTGGCACTGTGTGCTGTGCAGGGGGGGGGGGAACGGAGCTGCTCGGGAGGGGGGAACGGTGACCGGAGCAGCCCAGGGGGGAGGCACGCCTGGAGCTGTGTAAAAGGCGGGGGGAATGGCCGGAGCTGCGCAGGGGGGGGAGGACTGGAGCTGCGCGGGGGTGGGGGGAGGCGGAGAGGGACGGGGGGAGACGGGGGGGGGGTGTAGAGAGGAGGGAGCAGGAGGTTTTGGTCCCAGGCAGCGCCGGGTCTCTCAGCTAGTATATATATATTTATATATATTTTATATTTTATATATATATATATCAGAAAATAGCCGTGTTAGTCCAGTTGCGATAGTGCAGAATAAATGAGTTCTTCAGTATTAGGTGATACCTTTTTTATTGGACTAACAATTGAATCCTTTGTTTATCAGTATTGCTTGACCTGAAGAAGAGAGGATAACTCTCGAAAGCTTGTCCTATGACATAAATTGTTAGTCCAATAAAAAAGGCATCACCTAATACTGAAGAACTCATTTATTCTGCACTATATATATATATATATATATATATATATATATATATATATATATATATATATATATATATATATATAATGTTAAAATAATCACAAATAGCAACAGGTATATAACAGCTAATAAAAATAATAAATAAAACCATGTGATGCTGATGTCAAATATAATATGGTATATGAAAAGAAATTATGCAATGAAAAAATATGTTCTTTGGATGATATTCCACAAGTAAATTAATTGTTGTGGAAATGTGTGAAAAATAAATGCATTCATTATAAATAATACCAAAAAATTATTGCAACAGTCTTAAATGTAAAAATAGTCACAAATTAAATTGTAAGTCCAACCATATATCAGTCCGAAACGATGAATGCACAAATAGGAAACAGGCAAACAGGAAACACAACAACCTCCCTAGGGATCTGTAGAGAAAAAGAAAAAAAAGCACCCAAACCTAGTGCCTTACTGTTATAAAAACAAATACAATTTATTCCAGAAAGCTCACAAATGAACACTCACAAACAAAGTAAAAATAAAGGCATACTGTATTATGAGATATACTCATGCTCCGATCGAAGTACAGCACTCTGCTCTTCTCCTCCACTTCAAAAGGCTGTATGAACTGCCACGAGTCTCTGTCTAGCAGGAACTTGTGTTTGCAGTCACCGTCAGATTCTTCCTCCGGAAACAGACCACCAATGCTTTCTGTTCCGGGCAGGGGGTGGGAACAATGCAGCAGCAGGTATACTCAGTGCAATGGTTGCGGAGTGTATTAGATCAATGCCTAAACATCAGCATCACATGTGTATGTGCGTCTCTACGCGTTTCCTCAGCTATACTGATTTTGTCAGGGATGGAGAAGGAGAAGAGCAGGGTGCTGTATTCGCCAAAAGAAGAAATCTCTGGGAGGTAACAGTGAAATTAAGAAACTGTAATATCAAAAATAGATGGATATGTCCTTTTGGGCTCATGGTAGTTAAAAATGGGAGACCACAGATGCTCAGGAACCGGACAACGGCGAAGCCTTTTTCAATAATCTAGGCCTGGGTCACCCTCCCTCCAGACCCACCTCGGGTGGTGGAAACCCACCAGCCCTGAATCCATCCTTGTCAATGGTTCCCCCGAGAAGTTGAGTGTCCGGAGCTGAAGGCCGGGAGGTCATCGCGTCCGGAATTCCCTGAAGGTTTAGTATAAGCGGTTTACTCGTTAAAATACTAAACATTAAATTGTTATAATATGGCCTCAGGTAGGAAGAGAGCACGACAGATTAAAATGGACTTTTTCCAAGCCAAGATTGACCCTCTTTCTATACTGCATAAAAACAACCAGTCCCCAGCTGCGTTGCAGGCCCTTAAGGATTCTAGAGCTTAGCTCAATATGTTTCTAACTACAAAAGCAGAGCAATCTCTTAACTGGTCGAAGAGAAAGTTCTACAAAGATGCTAATAAAGCAGATTCCCTCCTGGCAGCCAAACTACGAAACAAAGTTCCTCCTAAGAAGACTTGTTTTTACTTGATGTTGCTTAACGTTCATTAAATGATCCTTTTTGAAGAGTGATCCAGCATCCGGAACGCATGAAGCACTTGTGCACCTCCACCATCTTCCCCTTTGGGAGGAATTCCTGTTACGAAACAAGAGCCCCTCCTATAATATCCACTCAATTAGACTACAATCAGGCTCTTTAACCTCAAATCCAAAAGCAATAGTGGGAGAATTCCAAGATTACTATTCTAAATTATATAATGATAAAAAAGTGCTACATGATGCCCTGTCAGGGGCTAAAATAGCTAGTTATCTCCAGTCCGCTCATCTGCCATTTCTGTCAGAGTCTCAGCTAGAAGCTCTGAACCAGCAAATAACATTGGAAGAAGTTCAACTAGTAATAAAAAATGTAAAAGCTTCAAGAGCCCTGGGCCCAGATGGGTTCTCAAATGTATATTATAGAAAATGCAGTGATTCTCTCTCCCCACATCTGCTCTCGCTGTTCAACGCATTATGGTAGACTCTGCTTTTCCAACAAGCATGCTGCAGGCTTCTATCTCTCTTATTCTCAAGGTGGGGAAGGACCCCTCAGCATGTGGGAGCTACCGTCCAATATCATTAATTAACAGACATAAAAAAATTCTCCAAGATATTGGCTAATAGATTATTAAAGATTCTTCCCTCTTTGGTCCATGTTGACAAGGTGGGCTTTATCCCAGGCAGACACGCCGCTGACAATATAAGGAGGATTATAGACCTCACGGCCTGGGCTGCTCAGAAGGATGTCCACTCCATGTTGCTCAGCCTTGATGCAGAGAAGGCCTTTGATTAAATTGATTTTGTATACATGGAGGAAACATTGAAGGCCTTCGGTTTTTCGGGCATCTTCCTTAAAGCAATTATGGCCCTCTTCAAATCCCAAAGTAAAAAGCCAAGGCTTCCCCTCATCCCAATTTCAGATAAAAAGTGGTACGAGGCAGGGGTGTCCTCTATCTCTCTTATTTTTGCTCTCTATATGGAGCCTCTAGTGGCACATGTTTGTCGAAACCCTAACATCTCAGGTCTAGAGGTGTGGGGGGGGGGTCAATCTTACAAACTGGCCCTCTTCGTCGATGATGTTGTTATAATGGTAACAGAACCTCTAACAACCTTGCAAAACCTGTTTAATGAACTATCCATTTTCAATAAGCTATCCGAGTTCAAGATAAATAACAGTAAGTCGGAGGCTTTAAATATCAATCTAAGGCAGGAGACAGTCAAACTAATTAAACTTAATTTCTATTTCAAGTAGCAGCAATCCTCTTTGAAATACCTGGGAGTGTTTTTAACCAAAGACTATGATTCACTTTACCAAGCTAATTATCCCAAAATATTTAAGGTACTAAAAGCAGATCTCTTGGTATGGAATAAATTGAATATATCCTGGGTCGGAAGAGTCCAATCAGTGAAGATGAATCTGTTACCCAGGCTGCTCTATCTTTTCCAAACCCTCCCCATTCCCATCGTAACTTCAGATGTAGTCAAGCTACAATCCTTAGTTTCCAAATGTATTTGGAATAACAAGAGACCCAGACTTAACCGTAGGTTGCCGTCTAGACCCACCAGAGCAGGCGGCCAAGCACTCCCTTGCCTTCTCTCGCACTACAGGGCAGCACAAGCTAGTCAATGGGTAGCCTGGCATGCCAACCCATTACTTAGGATATGGGTCTCCTTAGAGGCGCACCTTATAGGTCCAACCCGAGTAGGCCTTCTGAAACTCCCCACCTTGTCGGCGGTCTCACACTCCCTCAGACTGTGGGACAGGCTTAAGTTTAAATATAAGCTTAGTAACCCAAATTCTCTAATGACCCCTATCTTTGGGAACAAAGATTTTCCCCTGGGGTGTTCCAAACAAATCCTTGCAAAATGGCGACAGGCAAACATCAGCAGACTTTTTGACATTAGCTAGGACCTTAAGGTTACTCCCTTTTACAAACTGGTAAAGAACAGTGGAATACCGTCGGGTGAGATCTTCCAATATCTCAAGATAAGGGCCTTTTATGCTAAAGTTCTACCCACAAGCCCTATATTTCTGTTTGAGAGACTCTGCCTGTGAGCAGACTCCCACCAGAGGTTGATTTCTGAGTTGTACGGCCTATTCTCTCTACCAACTGTAGACCCCCAGGGTAAGCTTGGATTCATGGAAAAATGGGGAAATGATCTGGGGCAGGAGCTAGAAGATGAAGATTGGAGGAGATTTTCGAGTCAGTAGCTAAAAGCTCTTTTTCTCAACTATTCGAGAAAACACATACACGTGACTCGATGGTACAACACTCCCGAAAATATTTCTAAATATGTCCCAGGCTACTCCTCCTTGTGTCCCAAGGGCTGCGGTGAAGGAGCCTCCTGCCTACATATGGGGTGGTCCTGCCCCCGAGTGCAGGACCTTTGGAGACAGGTGGGATCCTGGATCCAGCAGATCCTGAGTTCAGATATTCCCCTAGATCCGTGGTTGTTTTTGCTGAATAAACCACTCCAAGACCACACAAGAGGTGAAAATAAGTTAATATCCCACATTACTACAGCAACAAGATGTACCATAGCGAGCCTGTGAAAACAGGACAAGCTACCGCCAATTCTGTTCATTAGAGACAAGGTATGGTTTATATGTATGATGGAAAAACTGACTAGTTTCCTGAACGACACATACTACAACTTCCAGAAGGGTTGGCTGCCCTGGATAGTGTACGCCGGTAGTCCACATGTTGACCTGGGTTCTCTTAGCCTGTAGCCCCATGGGATCAATTAATTATATCGCTCGGCCAAGGGCTGTTCAGGTATCTCCCCTGCACCCTCCTGTAGGCTACCCACTATGTTTTCTTTTCACCTATCCAAACCCCCTAGAGTTGGACGCCCTATTAGATACTAGATAGAGAAACGGCTCCGCAATGCCCACGCATACCATTCAATATTAAAACTGTGTAAAGTATCAAGAAATGTTGATTCACCATGGTGCTGTTCCCTCACTCCCCCTCCCCACTCCCCACTCCCCCTAGCCCCCTTTATCTTTTATGTGCCCCCCTCACCCACCCTCTACTGTTTCATGGCTGTATAACTCTGCTTGAAAAATCAACAAAAATGTAAGTGGGAAAAAAATAATCCCATCAGGATAGAGGAATCTGCCAAGCCCCCTAGTAGCCCTTCTTCTTTCTCCCTGCTCTGGAAGAATGGTGAATTCTGTGGCAAGTTTTTGATACCCACGGGGTACTGCAAATCACCGGTTGAGAAACACTGAGCTAGGGATTAGGAAATTCATGTTTTAATGCTAGAAATAAATGATCGCGGATTTGTATCCACTTCGGATTGGCCGTTTCCCTGGAAATCCCCAAACCAGCGGATCAGCCTCAAAAAGGTAAATCCCCATTTCTGATTTTTTATTTCACAGGGCAATCTGAGATAATGGCCCAATTGTTAAAAAATCCGGAAACGGATTAATCCATAGGGGGCGGAATCTCTCTCTGCAGATTAATTGGTGTGTGGATTTTTAAAAATCTATCTGGATTGTATTAAATGGCGGATTTGGATTGATCCACATGGATTTTTGTGCCCAATCTGCAGACGGATTTTGGGAAGATTCCGGGAAATGGATTTGGACTGGTTCACCCATCTCTAGTTGTGAGTAGCCTGTAGACAAACAAAGCTACTGCAGGTGCTTGGCAGATGTCACCTCCCTCTTCTGGGGAAAGTAAATTGAGTTGCATCCGTATTTCCTTTTTGCCTTCCCGAGAGGAAAGTCAGCATGACAGCCAAAGGGTAGAGATCACAAGCCATAAGCAGTCTTTTGCCATTAGACATCTTTTACTGCTGGAAGACACCTTATGGGCTATTCACGTCCATGTGCTTTAAGGTTACTTCCAGCATCAGAAGGTGTCTTCTGGTTTAGTCAATCTGGCCCTGCGACCTTTTTGGATCTTCCTTTGTGCAGATCAGTATTTACTATGTTGGGAAAGATATTGGATTAAACCGTTTGAATAAATATATATTTATCAAATAATGTTTAGTTCATCTAGCTACATGCACACACGATAAAACTTTTTTTTAGTATTATTTTATTATTATTTAACATTGTATGAATTTATATGTGTATAGTCTACAAACACATTCATTATTTATAGCAATGAGAAATATCATGCACGAAAGGCGTGAGCAGAAGGACACAAAGGTGAAATTGGGCAAAGATCCTGATCATTACGTAAGAAGTGATGGGATTCAGAGAATCAGAAGTCTGTAATAAAAAAATGTATTAAAGGAATTTAAGTTGACATTTGAGCTCCCTGAGAAATGTAATGCGTACTGTATTTATGGAAATCTGTTGGCGAAGTTAAGGATTTCTGTTAAAGTACATTATAAGCATGCTATTTGAATTTATAGGCAATCTAAGCTAGCATTGGTTTTATCTTGGCCCAAGGTTTTCATTAATCCTGTGTATTTGGATATTGGAATCTTGAAAGACATATTTAGTCATAATTGCTGTTATGAATTTTTTGCTAGCTTCAAAATAAAATGATATTATTGCCTTGCAATCTAGGTTTTACTGTCTTCCAGCACTAAATCTGTTCTATGGAGCAGCACTTTTTTTTTTTAGTAAGGATGAGCACATTCATGGGTTTGGAATCTGAAATTCGTGAATGAGTTAAGTGTCGGGATCCCCCGAATCTGGGTCCCGGGAACGCTTTCGGGTTATTGTAGACTACCGGCCCGTAACTGTTTAGGTGTAAGGAACCGGGGAACACGTCCTTTGCGCCGTGTTCTCTCCTTCCCTGTCACCGCACAGACCTCTACTCTAGCACCAGCGCGCGCGCGCACCCCCGCTCTGCTTACAGAGTGCGCACGCACGCGCAGCTCTTCTAGAGGACCACGGAGCTTAGCTCCGCCCCCTCGGACGCGCCGTGCTTCTCTCATGCGCGACGCGCACACGTGGTCGTGCACTGCTCCCCAGCTGTGTGGCAAGTACTTACAGCCCACTTGTCTCCTGCAGCTCATCCTTGCCTCCGGAGGCCGCGCCTCCGCTCCGCCTCCCTTGCTACTGGTTCCTGTGTGCTATAAATACCCTGCAGTTCCCTTCCTGCTTTGCTGAGCATAACCTCTTGTAGCCTTGAGCTCCTACGTCCATTGTGCCCTGCTCCTTGTCCTGTGTTTCCTTGCAGATAACCGTTCGTGTACCGACCCGGCTTGTCTTTGGAATTCTCTCTGGCTTTTGACCCCGGCTTACCCTTGACTCTGCTGATCTCTCCAACACAGACCACGGCTATACGGACAGCTACTATTCTGACCTCTCCAACCCCGGACCACGCCTAACGGACTTTGAATATTCTGAACTCTATACTCCAAGACCTCGGCAAGTATCGACTAACCCTCTCTCTCCAACCCAGACCCGGCTACGTTTAACAATCCGCCTGCCAGGCACGCTTCCGCTGCTGTGGGTGCGTGTTTTGCTACTTCCCCACCTCAGTACCGGGGCCCTGTCTTGCTCGTGGGCAGCGCAAGCGTTACAGTAATACAATGTTTGGGGAAAGGGAAGGGGATGAGGGACCCTCGCATCAGCCTATAATAAAACGAAATAAACAACGGTGCAATAAGGGGAGAGAACAGGATAATTGTGAGGAAACAAAGACACCCTCAGGTCAGCACTCGTTGTAGGTGATAGTGAAATGGTGATAGATTTAAAATTAAAATGCTTTAATTCTATTGGTTAAAATAAATGTCAAAATCGTTGAAATCAATAAACAACTGACAGTGGTAAAACAACACACATAACAGACAAAATTACAAAATACTATAACTGAAATCAGGGGGAAGGAAAGGTAGTGATCCTACCTGTCTGCTAATTAGCAGTAATGAACAGTCAACGACTAAATAGTCAGACCCCTGGTTCAGCAATAACAAGGTTTAAAAAGCCTGTAACATAAATACAGGTAACGGTGGACTGGTCATGCACAAATATATGCCAAAGAGGTTATACAAAATGTAATGCAATAAAGTGAGAGCTCACTATTAATAATACAGCTGCAGTGCCCTGAATTGTAAAACTGGCTTGGTAATGAAAAAGGTCCCCACTAAAGGGTTAAGGTAACCTAACTTGGGCTAAATGAGGTGGTAGTACGAATGTTAATGAACAGTGCACATAAGAGCTCACAAAATGTGATACTTAGCTCTGGGGCACGGATCTAGTCCGTATCCAGTTATAGCCCCCTAGTTCAAATGTGCCAATGGCTACCACTTAAGTGAGACCTAAACATATATGCAACATAGTAGCAATTATAACACTATTTACAAATCTCAATATTGATCAAACTTGCTGATAGCTAGAAGCACAAGAGCTTACAAAATGTAATATTCAGCTCTGGGGCACGGATCTGGTCCGTATCAATTTATAGCCCCCTAAATCAAAATGTGCCAATATAGCTTGTACAATTGTAGATAGCAAAGTGAGCAAACACATATAATGAGCTGAGGGGGAGGGAAGAGACATAAATGATGTAGCAATGATATATAACACACATATACTTGAGTATACAGGGTAGAGTAATTTCAAACAACCTGTGTCACTATCAAATGTATTCAGCCCTCGTCAGGGCTTTGCGCAGTAAATTGCCGCTGGTGTGGTAAATATACCTCCTCTATAACCCAGCAGGCAAAGGCATAATACACAATTTGAATTCTAAGCTGCGTATGGAGCTTGTGTCCCTTCTAGCATGTATCGGCACTTAGCAGTGCCTCTCACCCTCTGCCCGGCATGTAACCGTCATCGCGTGATGACGTCAGTCCTGTAGCCGCCTCCCACCTGACGCACGTTTCGCTGAGGCGCTTTTTCAAAGGTGAAAAAGCGCCTCAGTGAAACGTGCGTCAGGTGGGAGGCGGCTACAGGACTGACGTCATCACGCGATGACGGTTACATGCCGGGCAGAGGGTGAGAGGCACTGCTAAGTGCCGATACATGCTAGAAGGGACACAAGCTCCATACGCAGCTTAGAATTCAAATTGTGTATTATGCCTTTGCCTGCTGGGTTATAGAGGAGGTATATTTACCACACCAGCGGCAATTTACTGCGCAAAGCCCTGACGAGGGCTGAATACATTTGATAGTGACACAGGTTGTTTGAAATTACTCTACCCTGTATACTCAAGTATATGTGTGTTATATATCATTGCTACATCATTTATGTCTCTTCCCTCCCCCTCAGCTCATTATATGTGTTTGCTCACTTTGCTATCTACAATTGTACAAGCTATATTGGCACATTTTGATTTAGGGGGCTATAAATTGATACGGACCAGATCCGTGCCCCAGAGCTGAATATTACATTTTGTAAGCTCTTGTGCTTCTAGCTATCAGCAAGTTTGATCAATATTGAGATTTGTAAATAGTGTTATAATTGCTACTATGTTGCATATATGTTTAGGTCTCACTTAAGTGGTAGCCATTGGCACATTTGAACTAGGGGGCTATAACTGGATACGGACTAGATCCGTGCCCCAGAGCTAAGTATCACATTTTGTGAGCTCTTATGTGCACTGTTCATTAACATTCGTACTACCACCTCATTTAGCCCAAGTTAGGTTACCTTAACCCTTTAGTGGGGACCTTTTTCATTACCAAGCCAGTTTTACAATTCAGGGCACTGCAGCTGTATTATTAATAGTGAGCTCTCACTTTATTGCATTACATTTTGTATAACCTCTTTGGCATATATTTGTGCATGACCAGTCCACCGTTACCTGTATTTATGTTACAGGCTTTTTAAACCTTGTTATTGCTGAACCAGGGGTCTGACTATTTAGTCGTTGACTGTTCATTACTGCTAATTAGCAGACAGGTAGGATCACTACCTTTCCTTCCCCCTGATTTCAGTTATAGTATTTTGTAATTTTGTCTGTTATGTGTGTTGTTTTACCACTGTCAGTTGTTTATTGATTTCAACGATTTTGACATTTATTTTAACCAATAGAATTAAAGCATTTTAATTTTAAATCTATCACCATTTCACTATCACCTACAACGAGTGCTGACCTGAGGGTGTCTTTGTTTCCTCACAATCAAGCGTTACAGTAGGCAATCCAAATAGAAACTGAAACAAAACCTAATTTTCACAAGAACAGTAATGATAGACAGCACTCACGGAATTTGATAATATATGCTAAATGCAGGGTGCACAGGAACACAAGAAGGACCCAATATCCTCCTAAACACTAAAAATTACAAACAGTACTAATTGTTCCAGCACGCTCTGACGATAGGAAAAATATACAAAAAGTGGGAAATGCCAAATCAAATAAGTATTTAATAAATGCACAAGCTACATACAAGGAGCAAAGTGACACCAACAAAATGGAATAAAGCACACTAAAAAATTTAGCAAAAAAAAGGGAAGAGGGGAATGGGGAAAAGAAAAAAGGAGAGGGGTTGGGAGGGGGGGGCAAAAAATGGGGATGAACAGGGGGCAACGTTTCGGGGACAGACCCCTTCCTCAGGCCCGTTCCCTCTTGTCCCAAAAGGAACAAGAGGTACTTCCCTTACCCCAATACCCCTGAAACAATGAACAAAATAAGCCCTAAATAACTAAGCAACAAAGATAGCCTCACAAGCAAATAATGCTAAGGTACAATGTGATGGCAGCTGAACAAGAGAGTATGAGGTGAGTGCAAAAAATAGTTCAAGATCAAACCGCACGGTATAGAACAGCAAGTGTAGTCTCTAAATCTCTCCTCTCCGGCTGCAAAGGGGTGCTAATTTTCGGTGCATATCTACAGCGGCGAGAAAAAGGTTGTGAACCCCTTAGGATTTTTACAAATTTCAAACCTAAAATGTTATTAGATCTTAATCGAAGTCCTAATAATAGATAAAGATAACCAGATCAAACAAATGATACAAAAACATGGTACTTGTTCAATATTTATCCACACACGATTCAACCTTCAGTATTCATGTGTGAAAAAGTGTTAACCATTAGATTCAGTACCTAGTGGTACCCCCTTGAGTATCAATGACTTCAACTAAGGCTGCGGTCCCTTTAACCCGAGTCGGGTACCCGGTACCCGAGTGCAAACTAATACCAAAAACAAAACACTATTGCAAAAACACATCCTTACTGACTTATAATGGCTCATAATCCTTACTTAGAAGTAAACTCAGCTAAAAGTTATGCCCATCAGTCATTGCTTATTACTTATTTTTACCATTCATTTTTCATAAACATGAATAAGGGGAGAAGGGGCCGTCAGCTGCCCTGGGTATAAATATACACACACATGCATTTCTTGCTTGTTTGTTATATGTTTGACTGGGAAGATTTGATGAAGATAAAACACAATAACCAAACAAAGAATTATTATTATTATTATTATTATTATTATTATTATTATTATTATTATCATTATTATCATAGTTTTCTTACTTTGCTTTTCTCTCCTATCACTGAGGCAAGATTTGTTCAGTAACAGTGTTTAACAGTTAATGACATTTAATTTACATCTAGACCCTTTTATAACACTTAAATATAGCACAAGAAACACTATGGGATAGCATTATGAATAGCAGGACGGGGAGAGGCTCTGTTTGGGAGATGGTACTTGTGGCTACTTAGGCAGATACCAGGAGTATACTAACTACAGATCTGGTCCACTGGTCTCCACTTTATTCCACTCTAGAGTGGTCTCTAGAGATCTGTGTGCTGTAGCAACACTCAGACTCCTGAGCCGGGCCAAAAAATGAAAAACCCGTCACTCCGGAGACAGTGTCTGACAAGTTCGCGCTGAGGGTGGTCCATGCTTCCGAACTGGATCCCCCTTCAGCATTGGGAAACAAAACTGTGCTGGAAAGAATAAGCTTTGTTACATCTGTACTGTAAGTCACAGCTGGAGACATCTTGTACCCAGAGCAGATATGGTCACATTTTCTAAAATACTGACCTGGATATTGTTCCAGCCGAGCTTGTCTCAGTTAATAAAAACTAACTAAATAGTATTATAGTTTAATTTGCGCACATTTGATGAAATAATTTTACAAAAAAACCAAACCAGCACCACATTGCTATTATTTTAATAGAAATGAAATTATTTGATACACCTGGTGCTATACTTCTGCCCTGATTTTGCACCAGAGCAAATTTGATACATAGCCCCACATTTCTAATCAAGTTTCTAATAAGGTAAACTGTGTTCTCCAAGATCAAAGTGATTTTTAGAACTCTGCACTAATTAAAAAAGGAGTTGCTGAATGAAGAATTTACAGTATATGAGTTCTAAAAAAAATTCAACTTAACATTGTAATAATAATTTTATTTTTTAAAATAGAGAATTCTTCTAGCTAGTAACATTCTTATTACAATGTACTATATTTTGTCAGCAATGTTATTCTCTTCAATGATATGCCGGCCACCAACGCATTTCATAGCCTAACACAGAGCAATGTGATGATGGAACGTCCAGCATACTGTACATGGGTTAATACATTGCACGTAGAATATGTTACTGCATTAAGCTGTCCCTTTTTACATGACGTTAGAGTTCATTGTACTGAAATATTATGCCATTAAATATCTACCATGAGAACTCCGTGCTTTGTTTCCAGCTTACTAAGTTGTTCTTGTTTGGACAAGTCAAGCAGTTTGGAAAATCAACATACAAAATAACCTGCAGCTTCAGCAAACCATTAAATATACATGAAATGACTTCCTGACACGTCAACATGAAATACAGATGGCACACTACAGCACGAAGTCAATTCTAGGAATGATTGAATTAAAATGTAAAATATATATGTTTGTAGGCATCAACATAACAATGTTTTACTTTTATATTTAAATGGAAAATGTACTTTAGAGGAGCACAACATACCGACTTTCTGGTGCACTGCAGCCGCAGTAACTGTTCAGAAATAGAAACCTCCTGACTTTATAGTAAGACATGAGAGGTAGAAATAGTGTTTTTCTATTGAGCCATTGTGTTTCCAGTAGTTATATTTTGCTTTGCACAGCATTGCTGGCCGGTGTTTCAACAAATTGGTTATTTCTTTACTTACGAATTTTAGCCTTTGTCAGTAAACACTTTATTTATTCAACCCATCAATGAAACCCAAGGTAATTAACTTCATTTTAGTCACTAGGCCTGGGAAGATATAATAATTTACATTACTATGTCTACTTTGAATCCTTTTAATGCAACACACAATGCATATATCCAGCCTCATAAAGGTTACTGGATAAAAAAAGACTAGTGTTCCCTTATTAAACGGTGCCCAATAAATACAACCAAAATGTCAAGGAAACTGACCAACCTTTGCTACTAATGTCCTTTATTTGATGACCTTTTTCTCCTGGATTTTTCACTGATAGCTAACTGCTATTGATCCTACCTTATATATACATGTTTTTGTCCCTTACTATTGACGTTAGGAAGCCAAGTAAAAGTTAAATATTGACTGTATGGGAACTACAGATGTAGTATGTAGTAGTATGTATAATTTGTAGTATGTATAATTTGTAGTTATACAGGGATTAATAGGAAGTCAACAGAGAGACCTCTGTAAAGAATTCAGAAGTAGATGGGTCTAGAAAAGCAGATTATTATTGTAGCTGTAGCATTTTGAATTGGTTGTAAGGGCGATATGTTTCAAGCAGGATGGTCCTGGCATTGAACCTGTCGCAACCAGCTGCATGAAAAGGAAACCTGCTTACATGGACAGTGGGGAGGGGCAAGCTTTAAATGCCAGGACCATCTTTCCTCAAATTATAGAGGTAATTAAGGATTTTAATCAGTTAGTGTTAGGACCTGCGATATTGTGGTCATGCCTTAGAAGTGGCTCGCAGGCTTATACGCTTTGGCCAAAGGGTTAACTAAATGACCCTTTTTCAAGAGATATATAGATATTTCACTGTGTATTTTTGTCACATTGGATGTTGGTCTGGACTTCTTTGTTTCTTGTTTTATACAATTAGCCACGCCCAGTAGCACTACTTTTGACACTTATATACACATATATATATATATTTTGTGGTAATTTGGGGGGGTTTCTCAGAGCTTGCTGGGTATCTGTGTGTTTATTTAATACATTATTATTATTACACATTATATTTACAAACATTTCATGGACAGTTGGGGACAATATATGTTATGAGCGTATTTAACAAACGATTAAAAGTTACAGACCAGATTAAAATTTGAGACAGCTGAAGTCTTGAAAGAACTTAAACTGGAGGTGGGATTGAGAGTCTCTGATAGGCTGTTCCACTTGTGAGATGCACAGTTACAGAAGGATGAGGGGTTGAACCATGGGACCGTGAACAGTCTTTTGGAGTCGGATCTCAGGTGATAAATACTGTATGTGGTGGGGGAGGCAGGTGATGGTGATGGAGCTGATAAGCTCTATTGCCATGGAGCTTGGGTGCATCGCGCGCGTGCCTATGATGCGCGATGCGATCCGGAGGCTATCCCCGCAACTTCTGGGGACGTCCGGGGTGCACAATGCGTGAGTTGAGGGTGCCGTTCTACCCGGGGAAGCCCCTAGCGTGTGCGAGGGCTGTGCAGGAATGCGCGTGAGGATGCACAACTCTAGGGTTTTGGCAGCGGGTGCCGGTCTGATAGGCGTAGGCCTGCATATGCGCAGGGTCCGTGCGGGAGCGCGCGTGAAGCCATGTGATCTTGCATGCCGAGACTTTTAATGCTTGGCAAATGTTTTTTGCGAAGTCTGATGATTTGTGCAACATTTTTGTGGAAGGAAATACACATTTCATCTGGGTTGAACTTCAGTAAACATGTTGCACCTCTTTAGTTGGTCACAAGGAAGCTTGTGTATCTAACTTAGAGACAGTAATAAATCACTTTTGAATACTTGTGGCCTAATGTGTACATCAAGTATGGTGTAAAATAATAAAATATAAACTGAACGAACAAGTGTAGCATTAGACATGTGAAGTAATGTTTTTTTTAAATCAATATGTACACAAATAATTCAACGCGTTTTGCTTGGGATAATGTGTGTAAATGAGGATCACAGGAAACGCATGTCTTGATAGGGCCTTAACCTACTGCAACCAAGAGGCACATATGCTAATTAAGTAAATAATAATAATTGTATATTCTTGTATAGCGCTGCTAGTTTTACATAGCGCTTTAAAGAGACATCTTGCATGCACAGGTCCCTGCCCTGTGGAGCTTACAATCTATGTTTTTGGTGCCTAAGGCACAGGGAGATAGAGTAACTTGCCCAAGGTCACAAGGAGCTGACACCAGGAATTGAACCAGGAGGTGGCTTCAAGCTCAGAGCTAAAGTCAGTGTCTTTACTCACTGAGCCACTCCTTCAACCCATTCTTTTTTTCACTTTTATATTCTTGTTTGACATAAACATTTACTGTATGTTTTTGTCCTGTTGTGGAAAATGACAGTGGAAAAACTCCATGTTCTCATAGTGAAGGGATGCATGAAGACGTAAGAATAGTCGGCATTCAGGTACTAACACAAAAGTACAGTTTCTCCACTTGCAAAAATTATACATTTATTTTATTCAGGATTAAAAAAAGAGAAAAGACCACCTAAATGGCAAAAATAACGTAGAGAGGTAACAGGTGCCTGCCCCCCAAAATTGTGTGCACAGAAAAATACACCAAAAAAGTAGAAGGCAGCACCCAATCTATAAGACTCACTTATTCTCTACATCCCTTGCAACCTGATATACCTTTTATAAACTCGGTATCTAATCTTCTGATTCTGCGTTAATACTATACCCGATGAAGGACGGTGAGAGACTTGAAAGCTTGTAATATATCAACTACTTGTTTGTCCAATAAAAGGTATCATAGCACCTACTCCCTTTCTCTCCTTTGTTATTACATGTTTTAGGATATATTCTTGCTAGGAAAGAAACTCAGCAAAGTTTCAGTATTTTAATGTTCAAAAAAACATGCAGGTGGTACAACGTTGTATTCCATGTGGATATACCTGGGACGCAAACAGGAAATAAGTAATATATAACAATGAGAATAAGCCTGTTAGGAAAGTATAACCACATATTGAAGACATTTGAATGTATAACGTGATGAAAGTGGCTCATAATAAGGGATCAAAACAATATTTTACAATATATACATATATAATGAACAACAAGTCAGTCAATATTATATACAATTATATATACAGTATACATAGTAATCGCTAACTAACTATACATTTCAAATATTGAAACATATCTAACAAATTAACATAACTCTCACAGCATACAGTTTATAAGAATAACAAGATCATTCTGATCTGCAATTAATCCTCCTCTGTGCGTTCTCCCTACCAATTAGAATGTAAATTCCTCAGAGCAGGGACTCCTCTTCCGAAATGTTACTTTTGTGTCTGATGCACTTATTCCCACGATCTGTTATTTGTATTATTTGTTATTTAGATGATTGTCACATGTATTACTGCTGTGAAGCGCTATGTACACTAATGGCGCTATATAAATAAAGTACAAAAAATGTTACACTGCTGCACACCTCAAGTATATCAGATTAAGCAAAATACTTGCAGTTTAGTACCGGTGCTCCTGAGTCAGGGAAAACCTGTCTAACGAAATCCTGAGCAAAGATATGAATGGAAGATCCAAGGTACTACGGATTTTTAAGGAATTTATTATGTCAAACTAGCACTGTGCTACAGTATATAAATAAAGACATACATACATGACAGGGAAAATAATATAATTAACATTTATGTATAGAACCACTATGTAAATACATGTAGAACACATTTTGATGGATAAAAAAGATTGGCACAGACACTGTAAAGTTTGTGCTCTGTCCCTGTTACCATTACACCAGAATGTATCCCCCCATGCGCATGAGCGGGAACATCTCATTTCTAAGCACTAAGACCTACGAGGCTCTATATGTAAAACGGACACTTTCATGTAGACTTTTTCAATATTTTATGCAGATCATTCTCCACCCCAGACTTGAATTTAATATACAAATCTACTCATTCATAAGCAGCATGATATGAATATGTCATTATGTAACTCCTTCCGCAGTCCTCTTATTGTTTCATTTACTGTAACAACTCATTCAAACTGCTCACTAATGTAAATGCCTTAATACAATGATGATAAGACATACATTATAATGCATTTCTTTCCCTTTGAAACTCTCTACACAATGCCTTTCATTTCCATTAACTACAGTCACATCAATACATATGAGCTCCAAAATGATTTATTTGAAATAGCTTTAAAAATAACACAAAATTTAGAAATACAAATCCTACTCATTTTGTGGCATTTTAGGTTGAATTTGCAACAAACTGAATACTAGACAAACTGAAAAAAGTCTGTGTGCTCCAGTTGCATAAAAGGATTGGGAGCATATTGATACTGAGGCAAACAGTTTTGATTTCAGCGAAGAGTTTGCCTAATTTATCACAATGGAATGAAATGAAAGATCTAAAGGGTCAGGAAGAACTGTGTTCCATGAACAGTCATAGACGTTATGCTAACCAATATATTTTTTTAACGACGAGATTATTTCTTTTTCCACTGGGAATACATTTCCAGAAAATGTATCTATTCAGTTCCCACAGAATTACCAACATTTATTTTCACTTTAGTATTACATTTTATGCAATCGCGTATGTCAGTGGTTTCCATCATGAATGTTTGCGATGTGAATTTGTGATATCATTGGAACTGATATGAAGTAATGTCATGGTTTTCAGAAGCTTCTGAAATATCACAAAATCTGTCTTGCATGTTTTTCAGCAAATAACAATACAATGCACTGCAGACTTTACTGACACTTACCTGTTATGCACAACGGCACTTTAGTGCACAAATAGGGCTGCATTATTAATAACTCTTGATCCTGAAACAGCAAATTACTTTTAGATTAAATCCTGAACCTCCTACCACTCATTTGTTAAACAGCAAATCCTACTTCTGAAATCAGCAACTTGGTCTCTTTATCTTCTTCCTTCCAGTGAAAGGATATTGAAAATCGTAGGTGCATATGGTGGATCCCGTTTAAAAAAAAATAATATCATCCCTATATTTCAGTAAGACACAGTAAAAGAATAGAACCAAGTAGACATGAAATACAGTCTGTAGGAAGAGCTGGCCTCATTTTCTAGATTTCGCTGACACGCTAGCAAGCAATCTTGGAGGAAAAGCCACTTTTAAAGTTAACCCATAGGGGGAAAGCATGGCATTGCTCCAAACCAAATCTCCTGCTGTCAGCTTTTTCGCTATGCAGTGCAGGTGGTTTTTTGGCTGTGATCACTCCATCTAGAAAGACTGATCAATAAAGTGGAAGATGAATTATGGAAGTACGAGAGCCAAATGAGATAAGAGAAATGAGTGAGCGAAAATAATTCTTAAATGTCGGGAAAGATGACTAACTGATATTGCAACAGAATAGGAAGCATTCAAGACCACCAAGTCCTTTATTCAGGCAAGTTTTCAGGACCACCAAGTCCTTTATTCAGGCAAGTTTTCAGGACCACTAAAGTCACTTGATGCCAACTTTTAGACCCTATAAAGATCTGTGTTTAGGCAAGTGTTACTATTTGCCTAAAAAGGGCCATAAGAAGTTCTCAACGCTTGCTATTCCCTTGTACAATAATATCAAGCCAGCTATTAAAAGCCATCATTCTATTTAACCTACATTTGTTTTTATTTGTTGTGAGATATATCGTTTTTCTTCTATGGGTGAACACAGTACAACCTTACACTAGCTGAATTTCCACCATGCAAGAATTTGCCCATGATAGTGGAAGTTGTGGGTTCTAATCCTGTTGGGTCTGACACTGGTAACCCCTTCATTACAAGGGTCTTTAAACTGATTGGGGTTAAGGATATACTTTGCATATACATTAGCATATCTGCCAGGGTACCTCAGGTATGCTCATTTTTGAGCACAGGCATCTCTCCCTAATTTATTTGGAGGGAGGTTTGAGGGGATATATATACAACTGGAGAAACCTATTAAATGAAGTTAGGAACACCACTTCCTCCACCACACAGAAACCCTATTTCAGGCTCTGGAACAAAATCGCAATTTCAGGTCATTTTGCTTGTAATGCAACTACAAACTTGTGCGGTATGTGACTTTTTAAAAAAAAAAAATGGTATGGGAAATACGATTTGCTTTAGTGAATACCATTTTTAAACGAATTTCACATCGTGCAGTAGGAAGATGCCAACACAATGTTGCCATTTTATTGCTGAAGTTTAGTGAATAGACCCCTACGTAAGTTGTCGCCAACACTTGAAATATTTATTGGCAAGAATTTATTCAAAATAGGAATATTTGTCATTAATCTGCATTTTTAAGCCCCCGTGACTTTTTTTTACATTTGCAAAAATAAGCATGGCTCATATTGATTTGATTGGTGCTACTGCATATCACAGAATAAGAGCCATAGTAGTGACGTACAGTACTGTATTAGATGTACATGAATGTGCCACATCAGAAACAGGACTACATCAGGTTCATAGTTTGTTTAAGGTGTAATGTGTGGTTGAAACCTATTACAGCTTCACATTGCAAAACCAGTATGACCATTCTCACACTGATAACACCTAAAAGGTCGAAACAGCTGTCTGTGGCTAGGTTTACTGCCTATGCTCTTTAACCCAGGTTGTGCTGAAAAGCTGTGTTGTATTGCTGTCATTAGCTTACAGGGGTCCATGTTAAAATGGACATGAAGCCAAAGGTGTGTCATTTGCATGTCATTTCCCAGAATCCCTAGCTGAAGTTAAAGCACTGTATGCTAAGAGATAATGGGGAAAGATTGGGTTGCAGACCTGTCTGAGACGTGAATGTGCCCCAAGTGATATTTTTATTTAGTGTACGATAGAGGGTTTTTGTCACTTTTTTTACCCACCATAATTTATATAATTTAAGGTGCATGGTAATTCCTTATTTTACTTAGTACTTGTTAAAGTTACACAGCTCTTTATGAAAAGAATGTGTATCTGTTTTGTCTAATCTTTTTGTGGTCCAGCATCTCTTCTTTTACTTTACTTTATAAACAATATTGAGTTAATCAATGTTCTTTTAATTAGTCCCTGGGGCTGTAGGGCTTAAATAAATCATCTCTCAAAGGGGAAACACAGACTTTGAATCTTCTGGTTTGTAATTCAGCAAAGGCAATGCTTTTTCCAATGTTTTCATTCATTTTAAGCTACAAAAACAAGGCTTCCCTAATATCTATGATGTTGTTTTATTGGACTCTCCTATGTATAGTGTGTTTGAAGACAGAGGGAAAATCTCTAATATCCCTTTATCTTTGCAAACAGTCTCACTTAAAGATGTACCTTTGCTTAGCAATATATATTGAAGTTGCAAGATTACAGACACAGTTAGAAGTTTGTGTTCTTAGATTGATTATTTCTGCAAAACGCAAAACAAGAGGATATTTTCAGGACTGTATGTGATTGGGATACACAAAAGAGAGCTTCCAATCTAAGTGGTATATTGGGAGATTCACAGAGACCGCAGGTGAGGCAATAAGTACAGTGGATGATAGTGCTTGGCCAAAATGGTTGGTAGGAGTGACTGTGGGTGTGGGACAATAGCCATGAGTTCAGGCAATTGGTATGTTTCTTTTGCGTGGCAAGATTTAAGGTTGGTCAGTATTAAATTAATTTAGGTGATTGCGTATAATGTAATTTGTGATATACAACAGAGCAGAAAGAGCTAATTTATAAAATGAACTGACCCATTTATTGCATTTATAGGCAAATGACAAGTTTTTGTTGGAACTTTTGACAATAAGCATTCTGTATGCTTCGATGTGTTTACTTTTGAGTTGAAGTCTGCAACCAAAAGCAAACGGTATATAAATAGCATTAAAAGAAAACAACCTGTATTATATATTTAATTTAGCACTGGTTTATTTCAGAAACAACATAAAAGTGATTATTAAGCCGTGTTTAGCGTAATCGATAATGATGGGCATACTGTTTTTAATTAAATATAATCAATCACATTTTGTATTTGTGATCTCATTATTTTATCTTTAAAAAATAATCATTTAACCTTTAGCTTTATTTCAGTTTTTCAGGTGGCTGGTCGGTGAATGTCTACTGTCTACTTCTGAAATACTTATAACGTTTGAAAATATTATCAACATGAAAAAGAACACCAATTCCTTATATGCAAGGAGTAGAAGTGTAAGTAGGAGCTCTGAGCCGCGTTTCCTTTCCACTTTCTTTGTTTATTTATTATATTTAACAGTATCATTACTGAACACCCTAAAATCCATCAATCTTGTTTTACATGGATATTAAGAAACTTTGCAATCATGCTGCACACAATATTATTAAGGAGGTTGGTTAATTGTGACAATGGGAGGTATTTTGACCATGGGAGGTTTGTTACAGGACTGTTGCTGTTTAGTTGATAATAAGAATTTTTAAGCATCAATACATCAAGTTGATTGTGCTTCTATGTTGACCTGTCAATGCCATAGTTACATACTGTAGTAGATGAGTGTAACAGATGGGTGCAGAGGTATGAAAATAGAGAATGTTTTAGGGTGAAATTAATATACGGCTTTATTGCCTTTTCCTTTAAACAATGTAAACATAACTTAAAAGAAAAACCTACTCCACTTTGGAGAATAACTAGACAGTACTGTATATGCCCTATCTAGCTGTGGCTGGCTGGTTAAGCCAGTTCCCAGCCCAAAAAACATATATCATCTTTCTCAGGGAGCAAATGTATAAGAAAGTCTTATCCGGTTCTCCAGCTGCAGGCTTTTGCAGTCAAACCGCACCCAGTAATAATAGTCAGGTTCTTCCTCTGTCAGCATCGTTGTATGCTCAGGAAAAACTCTTGTCAGTCCTCCTTCTCCTTATGTCAGCCCAAATGTGAGCTAAAGAATATCCTGTGTCTCACATGAGGCTTTTAACAGAGCTCTCATTAGTCCAGATGGAAACCAGTTCATTGAGTGGCTGCAATTAACGATGTCTCTGCTGCATTCTCAAAGCTCTGAGGCTGCTTTATTTAAACAGGGATAAGTCCCTGTTACAATAAGGTTGAAAAAAAAGAATCTACGTCCATCAAGTTCAACCTATGCTAAATTTAGATGACAGATACTTTATCCTATATCCCTACTTAAAGTATATTGATCCACAAGAAGGCAAATAAAAAAAACCCAGTGAAATATCATCCAATAATATCTCATAAAGGGAAACATTAATTCCTTCCTGACTCCAAGAATTGGCAATCAGAATACTCCCTGGATCAACATCCTTCCCATGTTTACTTAATTGTGTAACACCCTTATCCCCCCCCTAAGGGAGATCTGTAGTTACATGCTGTAACTGTGGTGCTGTGTAGCTCACCTGCAGTCTCTCAGTAGGTCTGAGTCCCCGCAGATGGTAGAGGGAGTACGTAACAGGACAGGCTTTTGATTCGTTTGTGCAGCGCCTCCCTCCAGCAGAGCTCTGCCAGGGGCAGTGGTATTCTCCACAGGATCCCTTCCATAAACTAACACTCCAGGAAATGAAACAGTTCAACAATTTATTGGCAGGCCAGTCCTGATCCTTCCATCTCATGCAAGAGAAGTACTATCACACTGCATAGAATAATTCCCTCGCAGCTTGCATGGTGATCACTCCTTGACTATGCCCCCAGGAGCTTGAGTCCCCTGGGCTATTCTCAACCACTCTACCCCCTGATGGGGTAGGGTAGAAATATTACCCAGTCCCTAAGGAGCAGGCTAAACTGGAACTCACTAAATTTGATAGGGAGCCATCTTTTAAACCAGAGGAGGGTCCCACTCTTGGGCTCCGGTAAAATGGGCAGCACTCCTCCAGTGAACACCTTTACCTCCCTCCCCTCCCTCCTCCCCTCTCCCCCTCCCCGGCACATGCTCCCATGGTTTCCAGGCTGTACCTGGAAACCGATACAAATTAACACCTTGCTAGGGGAGCTCACATGCTGGCCTGTGTGAGAGTGATTTAACCCTAACACTGCCTGCTCCTTACCAGTACTTACAGTGCTAGGGCCAGGAAACACATAGCCAGGAGCACTAGGCTATGTATGGTATATCCCTGTATACCTTTCCTTTCTAAAAAGATGTCCAACCTGTGTTTGAACATATCTATTGTATCTACCATGGCAATGAATTCCACATTTTAGCTGCCCTTAATGTAAAAAACCCTTTCCTTTGTTGCTGGTGAAATCTCTTTTCCTCCAACCTAAAGGGATGACCCCATGTCCTTTGTACTGCCCTTGGGATGAATAGTTATTTTGAAAGCTCTTTGTACTGTCCCCGAATATATTTCTATATACAGTAGTTATCATATCCCCTCTTAGACGCCTCTTTTCTAATGTAACAAAATATAATTTAGCTAACCTCTCCTCATAAATCAGATTATCCATCCCCTTTTTTTAATGTGGTAGCTCTTCTCTGCACTTTCTCTAGTTCCATAATGTATTTTCTAAGGAGTGGTGCCCCAAATTGTACACCCTTTTCAAGGTGTGGTCTTACTAACGCTTTATAAAGGGTTTACTTCCCTTCGATCCATTGCCCGTTTAATGCAAGATAAGATCTTGTTTGCCTTTGCAGCTACTGCATGACTTTGGGCACTATTGCTAAGCCTGCTGTCTACAAGCACTCCTAAATCCTACTCCATCAATCAAGGATTCCCCTAATTTATCCCTATTTAATTTGTGAGTCTCCTGTTTATTCTTGAGAAAAACTAGCTAAAACACCCTAAACTAAACAGCGCTTGACCTATATATTACAAATGTGCTCTAAAAGTGATGAACATACATACAGTGCTGCTGCACAAAATAGTGAATCCAATTGGTGATGACAATGTGGAATGGAGCTGCCAAGGTTTCCCACAATTCAAGTTATCTCACAACTTGCGTATATGGCAATTGGTAAAGGAAAAGAAGGATACCAGGCGCTCAAAAAGACACTTCATAGAGTTCAAGCAAATATTAATGTGTCAACACTTGAGGCATTAAAAAATAAAAACTACATTGTAACATTTCAATCAAGTTCTTAGATTGTCCAAATCCTTGATGGGGGATGATGACAATTCTCTTGACCGGCCTGCTTCTCAATGTCCCCCCTATGAATGGGTTAAACAAAGCACAACATTGCGCAGTATACCTGGACTGGTAAGGTCTGAACAAAAAATGACACAATGTGCCTACTAAAAAGATATATCTTGTTAGATGTGATTGAGAGAATCTGTGCTTTAACCTCTTCTTCTCCACTGCTCTCACGAATCGCACGTGAAGTTCCTCAATCTCCTTCACCCTTGATGTTCTCGGATGTCCGGATGACGATTGGCCCAAAAGAGGAGAGAGAACAGCAAAGATAGTGTAGATAGTAGAACAATTTATTAAAATATGGCTACAACAGCCAAAAGCACACTCACATGTGAATGTAGTATAAAAACAATACTAGGATGCCGTCTGCTACTTGTATTGGAGTCCCTTTAGTGCCGCAACCCACACAGGGCATTCGTACCACCTCTCTGCAGCAGGCTCCGGTGTGCAGGCTCCCGTGCAGGCTCCTGCCACTGCCCGTGGTGTGTTCCGGCGCTGGTCCTGCTGATGTCACACCTTGTGCGTCACCCTCCCTCCAGTTGCCTGTTTATTCTTGTTTCCCAAATACAGAACCTTACATTTATCTGTATTAACAATCATCTGCCATGTACCTGCCCAAGTTTCCAGTCTATCCAAGTCCTTCTGAGAGAACTTACATCCTGCTTCGATTCTACTACCTTACACAATTTAGTGTCATCAGCAAAGATGGAGACTTTACTCTCTATGCCAACTCCAAGGTCATTAATAATCAAGTTAAAAAGCAGGGGTCCCAGTACCGATCCCTGGGGCACTCCACTCACAACTTTAGCCCAACCTCTAAAAGTTCTATTTATGACAACCATCTGTTGTCTGTCCTTCACCAGTTTTCAATCCAAGTGCAAATATTTTTACCCAGACTAATTTCCTTTAGTTTGGAATCTAAGTAGATCAAATCAACTGCATTACCCTGGTCTAAATTCCTACTTACCTCCTCAGATAAACTAATAAGGTTAGTTTGGCACCACCTATTATTCATAAATTCATGCTGATTATTACTAATCATTTTGTTATTCATTAGGTATTCCTGAATATTATCCCATACTAGACCTTCAAGTAGCTTCCCCACTATTTTTAAATATAGGCACCAAGTCTGCTTACGCCAATCTTGTGGTAAGAAGACGATTGAAATTGAGTCTTTGAACATTAAATATAACTGTTTAGCTATTACTGATCTTAGGAGCATGCCATTGAGTCCAGGTGGTTCATTTACTTGAAATTTTCAAGCCGTCTATGCACTTCTTCCTCAGTTAACTAATTGTTCATTAATATTGAGGTTGTGTCTTCCTTCTGTAGCAATGTTTTTGCAATTGACTTCTCCCTGGCAAATACAGAGGCAAGGAATCTATTTAATACTTCTCTTATCTCCAATAATTTGCCTGACCATCTCACAGTGAAAGGGTCCAGTATTCTCTTTTCTAATCTTTTTATTATTATTTTGCTACAACAGATTTTGTGTTTTAAGTGCATAATTTTAATAGTAAACAGGGACCAAAAGTCTCTGCATGTTACATACAGTATTTGATATTTCTGTGGTGGTTATGGCGGCAGGTTAAGATAGGTATTGTGATAGAGTGAGTGTAGATATTATTTATTTGAGGGACCATGCATGGAGAAAAGTGAATCAGCTAGATTCAGTAGCTGTGTGCATTAACCCTTGTCACATATGTAAGTCTCGTGCTCACAGTTGTACCGTATTTGAAAGTTTCTTATATTGATTATCATTGCTATAAACTAACACCAGGTGCATGCTGCCAATTAGCCTCTTATGCTCTGGTCATGTGTAGTAGTCATGGTCTGCTCACACTGTATCATGTCCATGTTCACCATTCTGCACCCTCCCGTTTTCATATAAATAGCACCTCCTATTACTGTACTTCTTATAGTTTTTATTAGTACAATATTTCACATTGAAGCCTTTTTATTTTGATTATTATTTCTGCCTTGTTAGAGCTGTTATTATACTTATTTTATTAGAAGCTGACTGCTTGTTTATACAAAGTGACTGTCAGAATGCACACTAACATTATGTTTAGTTCTTAGTATGTTTTGCCACTTTATAGCATCTCTGATTCACATTAATATTTCACTTATTAAGCTGATTGTAGTCTTGCCTTTGTTGTGGATCTTTAGGTAATTGAGATTGATTCACTTAACTGTTTCCCTTTCGGTGCACTCCGCAGTTGGCTGCTGATTGCTTTTTACGGGCATTACCTTTTCCCAGTTGGGCGTTCACTGTAATGGTATATAAACACAGGTTAGAAACGTGTATTTTTTGTCTTGAGAAAGGTTGAACCAAAACGTTGACCACAAAATAATTTGTATAAAAATATATATTTATTAGATATTTACTTATAAGATATGTGGAAACGTTTTGCCCTAGGGTAATTGCTAGTGAGAGCAAGCTACACCATAACTTGCAACCCTGGACTCTAAAGACTCTAAGATGCTCTAAGACGCTGATGCTGACGCTGGCGGTTCACTTCCTATGGTTCCTGCTCTATTCAACCCGTCCCGGTACCCATTGTACATGTGGTTTGTTTCCGGAGAACACCAAAAGAGGTTGTGCACTCCCTGAGTTCCTGCTGGACGGTGGCTCAGAGGTGCCAGGAGTACACACGAGGGAGAGGCGTGCGAGCAGAGCAGCGGAGTCCAGCATTTGGTGCATGAGCATTACTCATAATATGATCTTTATGCTATTTTGTTTGTGAGTTTTAAATTGTTGGACTTATTATTGGGAATATTAAATGGTATTTTTTTACATATTGCACTAGGATCGGGCGGGTTCTTTTTTCCGTTTTTCATCGATCTACTGGAGGTCGTTGGTTCCATATAGAAGGCTGCCAGTATCCTGAATAGAGGGCTACCATCTATCTGAGTTCATCACACAAGGATTATCCACTTATGGTCTATTGGACTCTTAATTGACATTTACACTGTTTTTTCCCATTAAGTGCTAATCATTTTTTATTAATTTTTAAATATTATTTGTATTTTTAGTCACTAGCAATATATTGGTAATTTATATTTAGGATTTTATTTATATTTGTTGATCATTTATTTTACAGTTGCTATATCATTTTTTGTATATTCATTTATTGGTGGCCCATACATAGGGGCTTATATTATCACATCTACATATCATATAATTGCAGTTTTAGACACCAAAGGTTTATATATATAAAATAGAGAGACAGTTGGCACTCCAAATACAAAATAATAGTTGTGGTGCATGTCCCATAGAGATAAAATAGAAAACGGTAGTCAACTCAACAAGAGTAAACAAAGGACAGCACTCAGTGGTAGATGAAAAAACCTATACACTGGCGACACACTTTATTTGAGCTCGGCTAGTCTCACGAATTCGGGTATTGAGGTTTGTGACTGTTTTCTGCCCGAGTGCATTGAGGTATTTTCCAGGCAGGGATTGAAGCATTTTATTCCCGCTGGCTGCAATACTGCAGAGTATATATATATATACTGCATTACAATTCATGAATTTATGCCATCTGGTAGACACGCGAAGCATTGCAGCCTATTAAATCCTAATCATTATCATTTAACAGATCAGCCGCCCGTCAGCCAGGCATGAACCCAGGCTGGGAAGGCAAACGCAACGGGGCTTGTCAGAGGTGAGGAGCGGCGCATTCCAGGTATCTGCCAGGTACATACTGGGTATTTGCTCGAATAAAGTGTGTCGGTGCAGTATTTAAAGTAAACAGCAACACAAACAAGACTAACGTTTCGGTCCTCACAGGGACCTTCCTCAGGGCTGTGCTGTAGACTACTGGCCGTGGAAACCTTATATACCCCCTAAAACCCACACCTAAGTGACCATCAGCTACTCTGATTGGTTATGCAAAAATGACCCATGATCAACCCCTCATGATCTGCTGTTGCACTAAAGCTGTCATAGCCTTAGCAGGAAAAGCAGCAAAGAACTGAAAAAGTAAACAGAGCTATATCAGTTCACATGTAGGGAATTTGCATCCCTGGTAGCCATGGTGACTAGTTCCTGGTAGCCGCGACGCCGTCCTGCAAGACAGGGGAATTCATAGCGTTCCCCAATGCGCATGTGCAGTCTCCTCGGAGTCAGTATAAGCACCACAACACATCTGGTAATGAGAAAGTTATCATAGGATCCTTTATCTTTAGCATAAATTCTGCAGCAAGCAGTCATTGACGCAGCATATCAGGAACAGTCCAAGAATGGCAAGGCTGATGCTCTTGTGTATGGAGTCACAGGGGAGATCTGCAAGGGTATCCTAAAAATAAAAATAAACAGTGGGGAACAACCGTGAATGAAGGGTGTAGGGAATAAAAACAAAATTACACAGTTTAGCAGAATACATTGGGGCAATTGAGACAAACTGACTAGTAAAGGAGTAGGCAATATACAATGTATGGCAATAATAGTCAAATACTCATAATGAGTGATAAATTACCATAAATCTACGGTAAGTAGGATAGCAGAAATGGACAGAACGTCAGGAAACAAGGAGGAGAAGGGGGGGAAAAGGGATGGAAAGAAGAAGGAGAAGATGGGGGAGAAAGAGGAGGGGCGAAAGGGGAGAAGGAGGGGAAGAGGAGAAAAAGGAAGGAATAGAAGAGAGGTACAGACATGCATAATGTTAAGGACTCTAGGGATAATGTGAACCATATCTTAGATATTCAAAAAGGGGATAAATCAAAGAAAACAGCCCAGTTTGAAGTCCTCATTCAAGCCCCTTGGGGCCATGGTGTCTAACTCAAAAATAAGCCTTGATTCCAACTGAAGCAGCAGTCTCCCCCTATCTCCACCCCGTGCTGATACATGGGCTTGTAGTATAGGCATGCAGCGCATCGTGGCGAGACCATACTTGAATTTTTTTTAAGTGTCTCGCAACTGGTTGGAGTTTATGGTCATCAATGTTGCTGGATTCCAACAGGGCCTTCCTGATAGTGGATCTGTGCAAGCAAATCCTTTCCTTAAGCATGCGAGTCGTCTTCCCCACATAGTACAGGCCGCATGGGCAACGAATAAAGTAAACCACATAGCAGCTTTTACAGTTAAGGAAGTCTTTGATTTTGGTGGCTTTCCCACTATGTGGGTGTGCATAACTTTTGCCAAGAATCATGTGCTGACAATTTGTACAACCATGGCACTTGTACGCCCCAGGGATCCAGTTGGTGGTACTGGTATATTTGGTCACTGGATCAGATTGTAGGAGGGAGTCACCAATGTTGCCTCCACGCCTGTAGCACAAATGTGGTGGTTTAGTAAAATGTACCCCGATCTTCTTGTCATTAGCAAGTACATGCCAATGTCTCTGTATGCTAGATTTAATCAGTCCAGAGGCAGTACTGAAGGTAATGGCTGCATGGAACCTATTTAAATCTGATGTTTTTGCAGTACGTGTGAGTAATTGATCACGAGGGATTAATTTAGCCTTTTCAAGTGCAATTGTAATCTGCCTTGCATCATACCCACGATCAGGGAACCGCTGTGTCATATTTACTGGCACCAAATCACATTCTGTCTCATCACTGGTCACTCTTCTTACCCTCAAGAACTGGGAGTATGGCATCCCTCTTTTCAATGGTGAGGGATGATGGCTGTTGGCCAAAAGTAGGGTGTTTTTATCTATAGTCTTCTGATGAATCCTCATCAGCAACCGATCAGCATCACGGAAAACAACAGTGTAAAAAAAACTACCTCTTTTGCTGAGTATGTCATAGTGAACCTGATGTTGGAGGGAATCTGATTAAAATGGTCCATGAACGACACGAGTTATATATCTCATGTAGTTGGTGATATGATGTGCATATGTTGCATCATTGAGGACATGTGTCTGTCCGTACTGATCCATGTACAGATTAGCATACGATGGGGCCATATTTGACCCCATTGCAGTGCCCATGAGTTGGAGATAGAAGTGTGATTCAAATTTTAAAAAGTTCTTATGCAGCACGATCTCAATCAGGAGTAAGAGGAACTCCGTAGGGGGACCAGAGTAATTTGTACTTTTCTTCCGATGGTCCTTTATGGCCTCCATCCCCTCTGAATGGGCAATGTTAGTGTACAAGCTCGAAATATCCATGGTTACGAGCAAGACATCCTGTAAATCAAGACTAACTACCATAAGTCGATTAATAAAATCTGTAGTGTCCTTGATGTAACTCCCCATTTTGGCTACGAGTGGTTGAAGGTAGAAATCAACATATTGCGAGATAGGGTGACACAACGAGCCCCTGGCCGAGATGATCGGTCTGCCAGGAGGCGCGGTAAGTGATTTGTGCACCTTTGGTAGTATATAGAGGACCGGGGTAATTGGAAACTCATGTTGTAGAAATTTCCCCGTATTCTCTGTAATCCAGCGATTGTCGATTCCTAACTGGATGATATTGTCAATCTCCCTCTTATAGCCACGGGTAGGGTCTCCCTTCAGCAGTTTGTAGTGTTGAACTACATTGAGCTGCCTCATGACCTCAGTCTGGTATTGCCCATAGTCCATAACCACTATACCTCCCCCTTTGTCGGCCGCTCTTATGATGATATTTTTATTGTCACGCAGTGACTTCAATGCTTGATGCTCATCGGGCGTAAGGTTGGAGAAACTCCGTTTATAGTTCTTAATGCGCCCTTTCGTATCTGCCTCAACCAAGTTGATAAAGGTGGAGATATTGGGATTCTGTACCTGTGGGTCAAGTATACTGACCTGTCAAAATGGATGTGCAGTATTGGTGCAGTCACCAGGTGTCCTGATGTCCTCATGGCCCTTGCAGAAGAAATCCCTCAACCGCAACCGGCGATTGAGTCGATAAAGATCTACGTCCCAACGAAAGGGGTCGATGGTATGTGTAGGGACAAAGGACAACCCTTTGTTTAAGATACTGCATTCAGACGGTGAGAGGGTGTATCCGGAGATATTAAAGATCACCTCCTTTGTGGTCGACCCCTCTGTACTCCCCTGCCTTTGTTCTCCCTTGATGGATACCTTGGGGCCCCCACCACCTCTCCAAATGGTTCGCCACTGGTGTGGGCCGGTAGTGGCTTCTGTTGATGTATCATGCCTGGACGTAAAAAATGAACAGCTGGAGTAGTTTATTGACCGTCCGAATGATCCGTGTCGCTCGTGTTGTCCCACGTCTGTACTTGGTAAAATTCCTCCTTGGTCCCTGTCTGCCAATTGTAGGTTCTCCTATGCCCAAAAGCCATTTGTAAATTTTGCGTTCCTTATAGTCCACGTTGACTTGTTTGAGTTTTTCTCTCTTATATTTAATAAGGCTCTCTCTATACAGGACAACTGCTACCTGGATTTTATCCGTCCAGTTGGTATCGGTGTCTACCGTAAGTGTCTCCACGTGCTTGGTCTCAATGTCAGATATTTCCTTCCTGATTTTGATTAATTCTTTTGTAGCCTGGTCTATCACAAGAATAATTAGATCAAACGAGCATTTATTTAAAATGCTAATCCAGCGCATACAGAAATCAGGGTCACTCCTGTTTTGCCCATGGTTAAATAAAGGCTTTTTTTAGCGCAGTCCAGCATCATCATCTCTACCAGCTTGAGCACGCCGATCCGGACACAGGAACACTTGGAGTAAGTGACTCAATTATTATATACAACTTATTACACTAGCCACCCCAGGCGAGAAGCTATATATGCGGGAGTTACAGGTTTGAGGGGTCCGGGTTTGATTGAGAGATCACCTGGGTCAGCCCTCCATTTCCCGCGAAGCTACTCCCATACTAGGGGTTAAGTCAGGAGACGGAGCTAGCATATTGGTTAATCTTTAACCTCTTGTTGTCCGGAATCGTTTTGCTATTACTATATGGACTTTATTTTATTGGAGTATATACTCTGCAGCACATGTGAGTTGAAGGGGTTTCCTCCCAACATTTTTCCTTAATTCTTTTGTAGCCTGGTCTATCACAAGAATAATTAGATCAAACTAGCATTTATTTAAAATGGTAATCCAGCGCTTACAGAAATCAGGGTCACTCCTCCCAATCGTGGGCTGATTTTTGACGTGGAACCCCTGGGTATCAGTTTCTCACGATGGTAGTGAGAAAGGGTAGCACCATGCATGAAAAAAATCAACCTTTTTCTTTTTGAGTTTTAACAAGTCATTGTGAATGTCAGTAGCCTTTTCCGGACCAAAAATGTCCTGACAATGTCCTGACAAGTACAGACGTGGGACAACAGCAGCCAGTCCATACAACACGAGCGACACGGATCATTCGGACAGTCAATAAACTACTCCAGCTGTTCCTTTTTTAGGTCCAGGCATGATACATCAACAGAAGCCACCACTACCAGCCCACGCTTGTGGCGACCCATTCGGAGAGGTGGTGGGGGGCCCAAGGTATCCATCAAGGGAGAACAAAGGCAGGGGAGTACAGAGGGGTCGACCACAAAGGAGGTGATCTTTAATATCTCCGGATACACCCTCTCACCGTCTGAATGCAGTATCTTAAACAAAGGGTTGTCCTTTGTCCCTACACATACCATCGACCCCTTTCATTGGGAGGTAGATCTTTATCGACTCAATCGCCGTTGCGGTTGAGAGATTTCTTCTCCAAGGGCCATGAGGACATCAGGACACCTGGTGACTGCACCAATACTGCACATCCATTTCGACAGGTCAGTACATTTGACCCACAGGTACAGAATCCCAATATCTCCACCTTTATCAACTTGGTTGAGGCAGATACAAAAGGGCACATTAAGAACTATAAACGGAGTTTCTCCAACCTTACGCCCGATGAGCATCAAGCATTGAAGTCACTGCGTGACAATAAAAATATCATCATAAGAGCGGCCGACAAAGGGGGAGGTATAGTGGTTATGGACTATGGGCAATACCAGACTGAGGTCATGAGGCAGCTCAATGTAGTTCAACACTACAAACTGCTGAAGGGTGACCCTACCCGTGGCTATAAGAGGGAGATTGACAATATCATCCAGTTAGGAATTGACAATCGCTGGATTACAGAGGATACAGGGAAATTTCTACAACAGGAGTTTCCAATTACCCCGGTCCTCTATATACTAAAAAAGGTGCACAAATCACTTACCGCGCCTCCTGGCAGACCGATCATCTCGGCCAGGGGCTCGTTGTGTCACCCTATCTCGCAATATGTTGATTTCTACCTTCAACCACTCGTAGCCAAAATGGGGAGTTACAGAGGTGGCACATTTTATTTGAGTGCGGCTAGCTCCGCAAGCCTGGGGATGCCCCGGCATGCTAGCCACACTCCCTCGGCGTGCCGCGCGTCATCGACGCGCGGTCACGCGTCATCGGGTGCCTGCGCCCCCTGCACGCGTGTCCAGGGCTCCCCGAGGGAGCCCTGGTGTCCCACGATGTGGGGGACGGCGGCAGGGGGTTCCGGGGGACCCGGCGGACCCGGCGGACCAGGCAGCGGGAGGGAGAAAGCCCCGATCAGAGGGCGCTCCTCCGTGTCTTCGGCGCGCGCCCGGCACCCTCTGGCACGCGCCAGGTTACTGCTGCGGCCGAGAACGGGCAAATGCTTGAATAAACTCAGCCGCAGCAGTACATCAAGGACACTACAGATTTTATTAATCGACTTATGGTAGTTAGTCTTGATTTACAGGATGTCTTGCTCGTAACCATGGATATTTCGAGCTTGTACACTAACATTGCCCATTCAGAGGGGATGGAGGCCATAGAGGACCATCGGAAGAAAAGTACAAATTACTCTGGTCCCCCTACGGAGTTCCTCTTACTCCTGATTGAGATCGTGCTGCATAAGAACTTTTTAAAATTTGAATCACACTTCTATCTCTAACTCATGGGCACTGCAATGGGGTCAAATATGGCGCCATCATATGCTAATTTGTACATGGGTCAGTACGAGCAGACACATGTCCTCAATGACGCACCATATGCACATCATATAACCAACTACATGAGATATATAACTCGTGTCGTTACTGGACCATTTTAATCAGATTCCCTCCAACATCAGGTTCACTATGACATACTCAGCAAAAGAGGTAGTTTTTTTTACACTGTTGTTTTCCGTGATGCTGATCGGTTGCTGATGAGGATTCATCAGAAGACTATAGATAAAAACACCCTACTTTTGGCCAACAGCCATCATCCCTCACCATTGAAAAGAGGGATGCCATACTCCCAGTTCTTGAGGGTAAGAAGAGTGACCAGTGATGAGACAGAATGTGATTTGGTGCTGTTAAATATGACACAGCGGTTCCTGGATCATGGGTATGATGCAAGGGAGATTACAATTGCACTTGAAAAGGCTAAATTAATCCCTCATGATCAATTTCTCACACGTACTGCAAAAACATCAGATTTAAATAGGTTCCATTTAGCCATTACCTTCAGTACTGCCTCTGGACTGATTAAATCTAGCATACAGAGACATTGGCATGTACTTGCTAATGACAAGAAGATCGGGGTACATTTTACTAAACCACCACATTTGTGCTACAGGCGTGGACGCAACATTGGTGACTCCCTCCTATAATCGGATCCAGTGACCAAATATACCAGTACCACCAACTGGACCCCTGTGGCGTACAAGTGCCATGGTTGCACAAATTGTCAGCACATGATTCTTGGCAAAAGTTATGCACACCCACAGAGTGGGAAAGCCACCAAAATCAAAGACTTCCTTAACTGTGAAAGCCGCTATGTGGTTTACTTTATTCGTTGCCCATGCGGCCTGTACTATGTGGGGAAGACCACTCGCATGCTTGAGGAAATGATTTTGCTTGCACAGATCCACTATCAGGAAGGCCCTGTTGGAATCCAGCAACATTGATGACCATAAGCTCCAACCAGTTGCGAGACATTTAAAAAAATTCAAGCATTGTCTCGCCACGA